>NC_061121.1:201884887-202063031 GCF_002878395.1 Capsicum annuum
ACAAGTAAAATATTTGACAAGTTATCGTCGTCACATATACACTCGAATTTCCCTTAGAAAAAAATGTCATATTATATGGAGACCCTTTGTAAGACCCTTAAAATTTTTATTATTTTATTTTTGACCTTCTCAAGCTCGAAATATTGATTTTTCACTTTAATTGTGCTCAGGGATGTTAAAAGGGTAATTTGGGAAGTTTTAAAATTTTTGAAAAGGGTTTGGGGATATTTGTGAATATCAAGGAAATAAGCCTCCATGTTATCGTTGTGTCACAAAGGTTACCCTCCACGATATTGGCATGGCACAAAGAATAACCTCCGCGATATTGGCGTGCCACGCTAAGGTGAAAATTGTATGCAATTCTATTTTTATTCACTCGGGGTGAGGGGCTTTTGTTCTTTTCACCTTTTTCATGACATCTAAACATAAATTAGTCCCACTTCCATCAATTTTCAAAGATCATATCACCCTATTTCACTCTCAAACACAAAACCTAAGAACATTCAAGGGTTTCATTGTCCATTCATCATCTAGGCTCCAAACTTTAAATTAATTATAAATTCTTGTGTGTTTCGAGCATTTATCTCTTCCCCAAACCTTATCTTTACATTGTGGCATTTATTTGATGGATATCCATGTTATTTAAATTTTGGGTTTGAAAAATTAATTAAAAATTCTGGTTACTATTTATTTAATTACTTGTCCCATGACTTGAATTAATAATTCATTCTTTAAATTGGAGTTTTTGGGACTGATTGGTACTTTAATTAAATGGTTGGAATGGGGAACATGAATTTTCCCAATTTGGATAAATTTTGGCTTAGAATTGTATAAACCTCAACCTAATTTACAAATTTGATTTAAATTATGAAAAATTGCATGATTTAACTTGTTTTTAAACTCAATACATTGAATTAATGGATGAATGGTTATTTAAATGGATTTGGATGTCCTTGATAACCATGGATTGGATTTTATTAGAACTTGGAAAGTCAATATGGTTATGTAATTTGATTTGGCATGTGTGATTTATCTTTCTAGCTTAATAGTTGATTCCTTAACAATTAAATCTTAAGTTAATGGATGGAATTATGAGTGTAAATGGTTTTTGTATTGGCTTAAAGGGGGTTGTGTAGCTCATCGTGAAAGGTGAAGGTTTTAAGGGATCGATACTGGAAACCACTTTATCGGCGCAAGGGTATTTATGATTGTGTACATAATTCAAACATTATTTATAATATGGAATGGTTAAAGAGACGATAGCTTTGGCCTTTTATCGGATTTGCTAAGTTTGTGTAGCAAACAGGCACTAAGACCCTTTTAACATGAGAGATGAACCCATAAAACCCGTGGGTGCCCTTAGGACAGTTAGAGCTACACAGTCCAGGCTAATGATTTTAAATTTCATGCTTAAACCTTATTACCTATCCCAGCATCTTATATATGTACATATAAATATGTGCATATGATTTTTGAATAATTTTGGACTGATTTGATTATGTTATTATTTTATTCCTTCCCTGAGTTACATGCTAGAGGTCACCCCACTACCCATCCTCGAATACTACATTATTTCATAATTTATGGTCCGAAGATACTTCTTTTACCCCTCTTCAGTGTTCGGTGGATTAGCATATTCATTGAGTAGTTGTAAATTGGTGAGCCTGCATCCTTCGAAAGGCCTTATCATTTCTATATTCTTTTATTTTGACTCGATACTTTTGGATTCTCATGGTCATGGTCAAAGTCATGTCACGAACTATTTGGAATTCTATTTTAGAGGCCATTGTGGGTAAATATGGGTTGTTTGGTATTGTTTTGACTCTTAGTGTCATTGAGTTTTTCATTCATTTTCTTATTTATGTTTAGCTGGATTTGACATTGTTTATTATTACTATTATTATGATCTTAGTGTTGGGTTAAGGGGGTGGTCTCTGGTCTATGGTGGACTTGAAATATCTATCACGGCCAGACCCTGGTTTAGGTCATGACAAGCTTGGTATCAAAGCACGATTTAGATTCATTGGGTATCTACAAAGTTGTGTTGAGTAGAGTCCCTTTTATAGGTGTGTAGCGCACCACACTTATAAGGAGAAGGATACAAGGCATTTGGAATACTTCTATTTTCTTGTGTTCTATTTTCAGGACATAAAGTCTAGTTTTAAGAAACTTCTCTAACTCTTGACTTCCTCACTTTCGATCATACCTCCCTAAAAATTTCACATTCACAGAAACTATAGTGGGAACTCAGTCCTACCTGTGGACAATATGGAGAGGGCTCGTCCTGTGTATAGAGTGCAAACTCGGTCTAGGGTTCCTGCTCTGAATTGTGTTGCTCCACATAGATTTCTACTTGTCCCTACTAGTGCTCCTCAGGATTTTTAGGGTGGCGATTCTTATGACCATCCACCTTAGGGGAACATCTCTAATGTAGGGTTTCGCTCGTCTATTTATTTGCTCACTTAGTTTGTAACATCTCAGTCTCATTAGTTAGATCTTTTTGGTTTTGTTTCTCCTTCATATGATGTAACTGGGATGTCCAATTCATGAGGTTGAATCCCCTAACCTTTATAGGCGCTATGGTTGAGGAGGATACTCAGGTGTTTGTGGATGAGATAGAGAAGAGTTTTAGAGTGATTCATGCTACTGATTCTGAAGGTGTAGAGTTTGTTGCATATCAACTTAAAAATATAGATTAACAGTGGTATGATGAGTGAGAGTTGTTGAGGGGTGATGATGTGGAACCGGCTTTATGAGATGATTTTTTGAGTGCCTTTCTTGATCACTTTTTTCCTCAAGAACTGAAGAATGCTAAGGCGGAGGAGTTTCTTCATCTAAAGTAAATTAAGATGAATGTGAGGGAATATGCATTGAAATTTTAGTAGCTATCTTGTTATGTCCCAGAGTTGGTGTTTAACGCTAGATCTAAGATGAGGAAGTTTGCTTTTGTGTTATTCCAGGACTTTGTATTGGAGTGTACGGCTATAATATTTAACAATGATATGGATATCTCTAGACATATGGTTTATACGCAACAGGTTTAGGATAAAAAGAAGAAACTGAAGGAGAATGGGGAAAGATAGAGTAAGAAGTTTAGGTATTCACAGCAGGGTACGGGTTAGTAGAATAATGCGAGAGATGGAATACAATAGACCAAGAAGAAGAACTGGGGAAAATCTTATTTGTCTTCTAGCACTCCCTATCCTAGGCCTTCGATCTATCGTTGTTCTCAAGCCAGTGGTGGTTCTAAGTCAGAGGGTTCCCAGTCACAAGCTAGTAGAGCTTAGTTAGCCCCGCCTTATCCTCCTTGTCATTTTGTAGGTAGCTTCATCACGATTATTGTAAGAAGGGGAGGAATCGATGTTATAATTATGGTCAGCTGGTTCACATACAACGAGATTATCCCAAGGTTGCTATTGGATCTAATAAAACTCCAGTTGCTGCATATTCAGCTCTTGTACTAAAGGGCGCTACTTTTGGAATTGGCCGTGGCTAGAGTCACCTCTATGTACTTGCTACAAACTTTGAATTTGAGGCATCTTTAGATATTTCCACTGGTATAATACAACTTTTATCTTGTGATGTGTATTTTTTCTTTATTCGGGGTCTACCCTTCCTTATGTGGCTGTGCATTTTGGTTTCGGTCTAGAGAGTATTTTCGACCCCTCTTTTATGTCTACCCCTATGGTGATTCTATTATAGCTAGAAAAATATATAGGGGTTGTATGGTGTCTATCATCCATAGGGACACATTGGTGGATTTGATAGAATTAGATATGGTAGATTTTAGTATGATCTTAGGTATGGATTGGCTTCATATATGCTATGCGCCTATGGATTATCGAACTCGAAAGATCAGCTTCCATTTAGTTAATGAACCAGTATTAGAATAGGAGTGGAGTTCCATAACACCTTAAGGGAGGTTTATTTCCTATCTTAGAGCTTAGAAATTGATTTCAGAAGGGTTTTTATATCATCTAGTTTGGGTTACGAATTCTAACTCTTAAAGTTCTTCTTTGCAATAGGTCCTTGTGGTTAATTAATTTCTTGTATTGTTTCCTAATGATGTTCCTGGAATTCCTCCCAGCAGGAAATATTTTTGGGGATTGATCTTCTATTAGATGCTAGCCCTAATTCCATTCCTCTAGATCGAATAGCTCTTATTGAATTAAAAGAGCAAAAGGAGAAATAGAAGGATATTCTTAATAAAGGGTTCATTCTCCCTAGAGTTTCTCCATGGGGTGATCATGTGCTTCTCGTATGGAAGAAAGATATTTCTCTTTGAATTTGTATAAACTACCGTCAGTTGAGTAAGGTGACAGTGAAAAATAAGTACCCTCTTCCTAGGATTGATTATCTTTTTTACCAGCTTCAGGTGCTAGATTCTTCTCTATGATTGATCTTTGTTTGAGTTATCATCCATTGAAAATTTAGGAGGTTGATATTCCCAAGACTTCTTTTAAAACCTAATATGGTCACTATGAATCTCTAGTTATGTTTGTTGGATTGACTAATGCTCCGGTTGTATTAATGGATCTTATAAATTGGGTTTTTAGATAGTTTTTAGACTTGTTCATTATTGTCTTCATTGATGATATCTTAGTGTATTCTTATAGTGAGAAAAATCATGTCAATCACCTCCAAATTATGTTATAGGCCCTTAAGTATCAAGGGTTGTATACTAAGTTTTCTAAATGTGGGTTTTTGTTTGATGTTGTGAATTTTCTTGGTCATGTTGTTTCTATTAAAGGGATCAAGGTGGATCCTTAAAAAGTTGAGGTAATGAAAAGATGGAGAAGACCCACGACTCTGACTGACATTAGGAGATTCTTATGCTTGGCTGGGTATTATAAAAGATTTTTGGAAAGTTTCTCCTTTATTATTACTCTGATAACTAGATTGACTCAAAAGAAGGTTAAGTTTTTGTGGTCTGATACTTGTGAGGATAACTTTGAGAAGTTGAAGGATAAGTTGACTTCTATGCCAGTTTTGACCCTGCCCGAGGGTACTGATGGTTTTGTTGTATTTTGTGATGTGTCCCATGTAGGAATGGGTTGTGTATTGTTGCAGCATAGTAAGGTTGTGGCCTACATTTCTAGGAATCTTAAGGTTCATTAAAGGAACTATTTGACTTATGATTTACAGTTGGCAATTATGGTTTTTTCTCTTAAGATTTGGTGACATTATCTATATAGGGTGTATGTGGTTATCTATTCAGGGAATTAGAGCTTGCAATATGTATCCATGCGGAATGAATTAAAACTCAGGTAGAGGAGGTAGCTTGAATTTCTTAAGGATTTATGACATGATCCTTCACTACCATCAAAGTAAAGATAATGTCATTGTTGATGCTTTTAGTAGGTTATCTATAGGGAGATTATCTCATATTGATGAGGAGAAAAGAGGATTAGTGAAGTACATTCACAGATTGGCTAACTTGGGAGTTTGTTTTTTTGGACTCCTAGGATGAATGAGTTATTTTGCAGGAAGTGGTCAAATCATCTCTTTGTGCTAAGGTTAAGGAACGTAGGCTTTGGATCCCATTCTTATGCAGAATAAGGATGATATCGGTCAATAAAAGGTTATGGCTTTCAAGATTGGGAAAGATGGTATTTTGAAGTACCAAGGTAGGTTGTCTATTCCTGATGTTGATAGGCTGCAAGAAAGGATTATAACTAAGGCTCATAGATATACAGTTCATCTGGGTTTGACTAAAATGTACCATGACTTGAAGGATATCTACTGATGCAATAATATAAAGAGAGACGTAGAAAATTTAGTAGCTAAGTGTATGGTTTGTCACAAGTCAAGGTTAAGGACTTGAGGCCTGGTTGCATATCTCAAGAGATAAAATTGCCTATGTGGAAGTGGGAGATGATCAATATGAATTTTATTACGGGTCTTCCATAATCTCGTAATCAGTATGATTTGCTTTGGGTCATTGTTGATTGGATAACTAAGTCCGCTCACTTCTAGCCTATGAGGACTAACTACTCAGGAGAGAATTATGCCAGGTTATTTATTCAGGAGATCGTAAATCTTCATGGTGCACAAGTTTCCTTTATTTTAGACTGAGATACTGCAATGCCCCGAGTCTATACCCTGGATGCTACACGGTGCTCATAATCTCGAGTGACCACAAGCTAGCCCATGACAGGTACCTACTGTAATAACTGAATAATAATACTGTAATGATGCGGAAATTAGGTAAAAACTTGTCATAAGGTTCAAAAGTAAAAATCAATTACCAAATACTAAAATCAATATTGTAAACTGATTATCTGTATGAAAAATACTCTAGTCTGAAAAGCCTCTACTATCTGAACAAGGAGTTCATGGGACAAGCCTCCAACTAACTTCGACTATAGAAAATAGTACTGAAAAACTGAAATAACCTCTTATCCTCAAACTATGAGGACTCACCACTAAGTCTACTACTAAAAAATCTGAGTTGCTAAGAGCGGTCAGGAGCACTACGTCTGAACCTATGATATAAGACATCATAGCATAAAAGAAAGGTATGTGTCAGTATTTTGAATGTACTGGTATGCAAAGTGAGGTAGGCTAATATGCATGGGTTCATATGCATGAACAATAACTGACTGAATAACATGGACATAACTAAAAGAGATAGTACATGCATGAATGCTTAAACTGTAACTGAGATCATGGCAACACCAAATACTGAGTTCTAAAAGTTGGTTTACTGATATCTGAGTTTACTGATACTGTATTACTGATAACTGAGTGACTGTGTCTGACAGTCCTGATTCTGTGGAACTATTTTGAGTTTCGTCCTGAACTGAGTGACTGTGTCTAACAGTTTTGATTTCTGTAGAACAGAATTAAGTTCAACACTTAGACTGAAACTAAAATTGTAGGAGGTAATTATCTAACTGACATGCCCCTCTCTGAATGGATTGGTTTCCAAACTATAACCCAGTTGGAACGGTGTCAGCACCATTCCATGGGTAAATATAAGCTGAGTCACCCTTATTAGGCTAGTGCTCTGAATGAGATCAATGGTACCCTCAACTTGCAGGTTAAAACACCTCATAAAGCCTCAACTGGCAGGTTGATATCTCTACCTACGCTGGCTATGTAGTTTTGGAACATAAGGATTTCTTCTAAGGTTCACACCCTCTACTGGTAGGTAAGCCCCCATCCTTGGGTTCACTCGGTACTAAATTCTACTGCCAACTGAATAGACACTGGACTGATTCCTAAACTGGTCAAGTCTAGACTGGACTATTACTGATCATGTTAACTGATTGAACTGAACTGAGTTTACTGTATTCTGAACTGATTACTAATGGAGTTCTGAACTGATTACTGACTGAGTCCTGAACTGATTATTGAACTATTGGTCATGATAAGACTGATACTATTCCGTAACTGACATTGGCTCTAGGTACACAGTTAAATGGTCGGGTATTAAATACCCCGAGGACTTAATAGCTGAAAAGTAAATCATTGCATAACTTTAGTAGCATAATGGTACTAGCTTGCTAATAATACATTCACTTAGACATTTTTGTCACAATCTTGATATATATGAGCTTGTGCAAGATTGAAATCACATAATAACATGTTATGCTTGAACTAGTCAATTCACATTAGTATTCTGACAAACACTTAGGGGGCATTGGAATTTCAATTAACAATAAACATGTAGTAATATCATGAATTCTACATTCAACCTGCAATTCATGAGTTTAACATGAAGTTCACAAAATTCAATTCACAATTAACTAATTTGCATTAAACTTGTGACAAATCAGGGAATTACATCACCACTAACATCATAATCATGAATACATGCAAGATCTAACATGAAATCCATTAAACAAATTAACTTATAGTTAAAAAGGTTTCTTGAACTCCAAGGGTGGAGGAAAACCCTTGGATTAACACTTGAAATACCTTGGTATTAAAATTTGTGAAGAATGATGTAGTGTTCTTGAAGACTGAATCTTGGATTAGAGATCCTAGGGTTTTTTTCTTGAGAAAGTTTGAGAAAGATGAATGGAATTTGCTTCCAAAGGGGCATAATCTTGTGTTTTAGGGGATGACAGACATGGGAAAAGACCCAAATACCTCTAAGGATGCGGTTTTTTAATGAGTAAAAATTGATTTAGGGATGCCTAGATCAACATGCCACATCGTCAGCATCAATACGATAGCCAATACGCCGCATTGATTCCGCATTGGTTCACTGGAATTTGCACTGGGAGGTGGAGAAAATACTTATCAACGTGATGGAAAACACAACACAGTGAGATCGCATCAATCCACTGGTTTAAGCTTTTAAATGTGACTCAAACGAATTCCAAAAAATCCAAAATTTATCCGAGAACAACCACTAACATTTCTGATCATGATTCAACCTAAAAATCATTAATTTAAGGTCATAAGGGTCGTGAAATCGAGTCTCCAACTTACGAAGGCTAAAATAACACTAAGTCTGAATTCCTGGCTTTGATTTTCTAAGTCTGGGACCCCTTAACAAGCTTTAAATGTCTGAGTTAAGCTTTGAATTTTACGGGTTCTTATAATATCTCCCCCTTGGGAACATTCGTCCCCGAATAAAGCTGACATAGCTAAGAATACTGATAGACTGGATTTAGATATAGGACATACACAACTGTAACCTGATTTCATCACTGATACTATCGATATGTTGAAATTTTGTACTAAACATACATATCTGATGCGTGAGTACATGGCTGAACATATTTTATGAATGCATGATTGGAATTGCTAAAAAACTAAGTTTCTCATGATGAACATGCATATCTGATGCATGAATACATAACTAAAAACGCATTGGTAACTGATATCAAGTCTGTGGAAGGGAAATCTAAGCATGGAACTGAGTAAAATAAAGGAAAAACTATTACCTTAGGTTGAGTCTAAGTTTTTGGAGAAGAGGTAAGGATACTTGGTCTGCATATGTGCCTCTGCTTCCCAAGTAGCTCCCTCAACTGACTGGTTTTGCCAAAGAACTTTGACTAAAGGGACTACCTCGTTCCTCAGTCTGCGAATCTGATAGTCAAGGATTTCGACTGAGACCTCTTCGTAAGAGAGACTACTCTAAATATCTAGGCCCTCAATAGGGACTACAGTTGTTGGGTCACCTATGCACTTCTTAAGCAAGGAGACATGAAACACTGGATACACTGAAGCTAAGTCTGAAGGCAACTCAAGCCGATAAGCTACCTTTCCGGAATGGCTAAGAATTTAGAAAGGACTGACATATCGGAGACTGAGCTTCCCCTTCTTTCCAAACCTCTTCACTCATTTTATAGGAGAGATTTTCAAATACACATAATCACGAATCTCAAACTCAAGATCCTTTCTGCACACATCTGCGTGCAATTTTTATCGACATTGAGCTATCTTAATCCTTTCTCTTATCAACTGAATCTTTTCCAAGTTATCGAATACCCAGTCATGCCCTACCATTGCGGCCTCAGCCACTTCAAACTAACCAATGGGATACCAACATCTTCTCCCATAAAGCACCTTAAACGGGGACATCTGAATGCTGGAATGATAACTGCTATTATAGGAGAATCCAATAAAAGGTAAGTGGTCATCCTAACTACCTTTAAAATCAATCGCACATGCTCGCAGCATATATTTTAAAGTCTGAATGGTTCTTTCTTGTTGACCGTCTGTCTGAGGATGAAAGGCTATACTAAGGTAAACTTGGGTACCAAGACCCTTTTGGAAGGCTTTCTAGAAATGAGAGGGGAACTATGTACCTCTATCTGAGATAATAGACAATGGAACTCCAAGTAATCTGACCAACTCTCTGTCATAGAACTTGACAAAGTCCTCGGCTGAATAAGAGGTATGGACTAGTACGAAATGATCTGATTTGGTCATCCTATCTATAATGACCCAAATTGAATTATGCTGCGACGAGTGCGAGGCAAACCCATCACAAAATCCATGTTCACATCTTCCCACTTCCAAGTGGAAATATAAACTCCTGCATAGACCCACTGGGTTTCTGATGCTCGATCTTAACTTGCTGACATGTTGAGAACTTGGCTAAAAACTCTATAATGTCTCTCTTTATCCTACTCCACCAATAGATCTCCCATAAATCACGGTACATTTTAGTAGCCCCTGGATTAATAGAGTAAAGCGCACCATACGTTTGTATAAGAATTTATTGATTAAGTTGTCTACACCTAACACACATAGCCAACCCTGGCAATGCAAAACACCATCTTCCCATTGGGAGAAAATCTCCACCTTCTGATCTCTAACTGATTCCTTCAACTTAACTAAGTTGGGATCCCTATCCTATTTTTCCTTCACCGCTGAAACCAGAGATAATTCTAAACTACTCTATACCTATATACTACCTTCTACTGAATCTACTAAGCGGACACCTAATCAAGCAAGCTGATGAACTTCCTGTGCTAACTTCTTCTTACCATTCTCGACATGAACAAAACTACCCATACGAATCCTACTTAGAGCATCACCCACTACATTGGCTTTACTCGGATTATTCAGGACGCTTATGTCGTAGTCTTTCAACAACTCCAACCACCTTTTCTGATGGAGGTTTAGGTCTTTCTTAGAGAATACATACTGTAGGCTCTTATGTTTAGTGAACACGTCAACGTGTACCCCATATAAATAGTGCCCCTAAATCTGTATTGGAAATACTACTGCTACTAACTCAAGATCATGAGTTGGATAGTTATTTTCATAGGGTTTGACCTGTCTAGATGCATAGGCTAAGACCTTACCTCTCTACATCAAAACACACCCCAAGCCAATCCTAGAAGTATCACAATATACCACAAATCTGTCTAAACCATTTGGCAGAGTAAAAACTGAGGCTGTAGTAAGTTAAGTCTTCAACTCCAGAAAACTCTTCTCAAAAGAATCTGATCACTAAAATTTAACCTTTTTTTGAGTCAATCTGGACATAGGGGATGTGATAGATAAAAATCCCTCAACAAAATCGTTGGTAATAGCCAGCCAAACCAAAGAAACTCCTATTATATAAAGTAGAGATAGTTTTGGGCTAGTTTCTTACTGGTTTGATCTTTTGGGGATCAACTCTAATGCCATCACTAGAAATAATATGGCCGAGGAAAGCTACTGACCTTAGCCAAAATTTTTCACTTATTGAATTTGGCGAATAGCTGATGATTTCTGAGAGTCTGCAATACTATTCTAAGACGGTCTGCATGATCATTCTCACTACGAGATTAGACAAGAATGCCATCTATGAAGACTATGATGAACATGTCCAAGTACTTCTTAACCACACAGTTTATCAAGTCCAAAAAAGTTGCTGGGGCATTGGAAAGACCAAATGACATTACTAAGAATTTGAAGTTACCATACCGAGTTTTGAAATATATTTTTGGAATGTCACATTCCTTGACTCTGAGCTGATGTTAACCTAATCTAAGTTCTATCTTAGAGAAGTAACTCGCACTCTGAAGTTGGTCAAACAAGTTATCAATTCTGGGAAATGGAAACTTGTTCTAGATCATAACTTTATTTAGCTGATGGTTGTCTATACATATTTTGAGAGAACATCTTTCTTATGTACAAATAAAACTAGTGCACCCCACGGGGACCACTGGGTCTGATGAATCCCTTATCTAGGAGATTCTTCAACTATTCTTTTAACTCTTTGGTCTCTATTGGAGCCATTCTATATGGCAGAATAGAGATAGGTTGAGTATCTAGAAGAAGGTCTATTTCTAAGTCAATTTCCCTTTTGGGAGGAACTCTGGGAAGATCTTTGGAAAATACATTTAGAAATTCACATACTACTGACACTAATTCAAGACTAGGGTTTTCTGAACTAGAGTCTTGGACTCGAACGAGATGGTAGACACATCTCTTAGATATCATTTTTCTTTCCCTTAAATAGGAAATAAGTTGACCCTTAAGTGCTTAAGTACTACCCCTTCAATCTAGGATGGTCTCATTTGAATACTAAAATTGGACCATTTTCTTTCTACAGTCAACTAAGGCATAGTGTGAATGAAGATAATCCATGCCAAGAATGACATAAAAATTAGTCATCTATAATTCGACTAAGTCTAAGGATGTGACTTTCTGAGATACTATAACTGGGCAGTTCATGTATACCTGCCTAGCAATGATAGATGCACCCACTGGGGTAGAGACTGAGAAAGGCTTTGCTAGAATTTTGGGACTGACTTGGATATAGCAAAGCATAAACATATAAATGATAAACTTGTAACGTACCAGTTAACACATCAGGAGAACTTTCCATATTTTGTTGGGACTGAAGGGCATAGAGTCTGTTTGGGCGTTGCCAACTGGTGGCACTGAAAGTGGGACGCTTTTGATTCGGGCGACCAAACAGTACTGAGGGATGGTTATGCTGACCCTGGGAAACTAACTAGGGGCAATCTCTAACCCTGTGACCTGGCTTTCCATACCCAAAACAAACTCCAATGCCAGCCCTGTAGATACCCTGGTGGTTTCTGTCATATTCTGGCAAAAGGGGTTGATTCTGGCACAGTTAATACTACCCTGAGGCTTAGGGCCTAGCGCCCTATCTCTATTGTCATCTATTAATTTGGGCACTAGTGCACTGTCTAAGGATAAAGTTGTAACTAAGGATTTCAAGTGGAACTGAGAATGATTTCCTCCCTTGAACTTAGGCTGGGTAAAATTAATGCTACCTATTCTAGCTCTCTTATTCTCCCTCTCCTTCTCTCTATTCTTAGTCTTCTCTAGCTGCTGAGCATGGACTATGAGTTTGGATATGCCCATATCCTTAATAATAATAACGGTCCTGCACTTCTTGACCACACTGTTTGACACCCCTGAAACAAACTTACTCATCTTTGCTCTGCTATCCGCTACCATATGAGGGGAATATCTTGCTAACTGGGTAAACTTGAGAGAATACTCTCGCACTGTTATGTTACCTTGCTTTAGATTTTTGAGTTCCAAAACATTAGCTTCCTACAACTTCAGTGGGAAGAACCTATCAAGAAAAATAGAGGGAAACTCCTCCCATTCTATAGGACCTACATCTGCGGCCCTCTCTGTATTCCACTGCTTAATACATGAGTGAGCCATATCCTACTACTGATATGCATCTAGCTCTGCACTACACTAGCTTTCACCCCAATAATATCTGTAACCTTCTGCACCTAATCTAGAAATTCTTGTGGGTCCTCATATGACTTTGACCTAGTAAA
This sequence comes from Capsicum annuum, assembly GCF_002878395.1. NCBI lineage: Eukaryota > Viridiplantae > Streptophyta > Magnoliopsida > Solanales > Solanaceae > Capsicum > Capsicum annuum. Next base: position 201,898,114 of record NC_061121.1, read on the forward strand.
ATATAGAGGGTTCATTTTGGTGAAGTTCCAAATCTTGGCTACATCAGTATTAGCCATTGGATTGGCTAAAACAATAGTTGGGCATTTATTTTGGGCTGCTACGGAATGAGCTAGGGTAGTGAAAGATGCTCTAAATTAAGCATGAGAGACATGTTCATCCAGGGGATCTGGTTGGACGGGTTGAGGTGCTGTTTCATCTCCTGTTCCTCTTCCCTTAGTCCTCTTTTGAGGCATGTTCTATAAACAAAAAGGGAAAGGATTATACCAAGAGTTTAACTTGAGCTTGTGCTCAATCGGATGACAAGATTATTGAAAGAAGGGAAACTTTTCCTAAAATATCTAATAGCCTTCTATCCATAAATGTAGCGCGCAACACACCCATACATATGATGCTACTAGATATGGATTTTAGACTTCTTTGGACTCTGTTAAACCTTAGGCTCTGATACCAAGTTTGTAATGCCCTGAATCTGTACCCTGGAAGCTACACGATCCTCATAATCCCAAGGGACCACAAGCTAACCCATGACAAATATGCTGCAATAACCGAATAATAATACTGTAATGATGTAGAAATTAGGCGAAAACTTGCCATAAGTTGCAAAACTAAAAATCAATTACTGAATACTAAAATCAATACTATAAACTGATCAGTTTTCTGAAAAATACTCTAGTCTGAAAAGCCACTACTGTCTAAATAAAGAATTGATGGGACAAGCTCCCAAATAACTTCAACTACTGTAAATAGTACTGAAATACTGAAATAATATCCTATCCTCAAACTATGAGGAATCACCACTAAATTTGTAGTTGAAAAAATTTAGGCTGCTAAGAGTGGTCAAGAGCCTGTGTGTCTGAACCTATGATATAAGACATCATAGCAGAAAAAAAAGGTATACGTCAATACTTTGAATGTACTAGTATGCTAAGTAAGGTAGGATGATATGCATGGGTTCATATAGATGTACAATAACTGACTGAATAACATGAACATAACTGAAAGAGAGACTACATGCATGAATTCTTAAATAGTAACTAAGATCATGGTAACACTAAATACTGAGTTCTAAAAGCTGGTTTACTAATATCTAAATTTATTTATACTTTTACTAATAACTGAGTGAATATGTTTGACAGTTCTAATTCTGTAGAACTATCCTATGTTCCGCACTGAACTGAGTGACTGTGTCTGACAGTCCTGATTTTTGTAGAACTGAACTGAGTTCTATACTGAGACAGAAATTAAACTGTGGAAGGTAATTGTCTAACTTATATTCCCCTCCGTGAATGGATTAGGGTCTAAACTGTAACACCAGTTGGAAGTGTGTTAATATCATGCCATGAGTAAAGATAAGCTTATTCAACCTCATCTGGCAGGCACTCTGAATGAGAATGGTGGTACCCTCAACTGGCAGGTTAAAACACCTCATAACCTCTCAACTGGCAGGTTGATGTCTTTACCTACGCTGGGTATGTAGTTCTAGAAAGCAAGGATTTCTTCTAAGGTTCACACCCTCTCCTGGCAGGTGAGCCCCCATCCTTGGGTTCACTCGGTGTTGAATCTTACTCCTAACTAAATAGACACTGAACTGATTCCTAAACTGGTCTAGCTTAGACTGAACTATTACTGATCATGTTAATTGATTGAACTGAACCGGGTTCACTAGATTCTTAACTAATTACTAACTAAGTTCTGAATTAATTACTAACTGAGTCCTGAACTGATTACTGAACTACTAGTCATGATAAGACTGATACTATTATGTAACTAAAACTAGCTCTAGGTACACAGCTAAATGGTCGGGTATTAAATACCCTAAGGGCTCGATAGCATAAAAAGTAAATCATTGTATGAATTTAGTATCATAATGGTACTAGCTTGCTAATAATACATTCACTCAGAGATTTTTGTCAAACACTTGATATACATGAGCTTGTGCATGATTGAAATCACATAATAACATGTTATGCTTGGATTAGTCAATTCACATAAGCATTTTGACAAACACTTGGGGAGCATGGTAATTTCAATAATCAATAAACATGTAATAACATGGATTCTAGATTCAACTTGCAATTCAAGAGTTTAACATGAATTTCATAAAATTCAATTCACAATTAACTAATTTGCATGAAACTGATGAAAAATCATGGAATTAGATCACCAATTACATCATAATGATGAATACATTCAAGATCCAACATGAAATCCATGAAGCAAATTAACTTGTAGTTAAAAAGATTTCTTGAACTCCAAGGGTAGAAAGAAACCCTTAGATAAACACTTGACATACCTTGCTATTCAAATTTGCAAAGAATGATGGAGTGTTCTTGACGATTTAATCTTGGATTGGAGATCCTAGGGTTTATTTATTGAGAAATTTTGAGAAATATTAATGGATTTTGCCTCTAAAAAGGCTTAATCTCATGTTTCGGGGGTTGATAGATGTGGTAAAAAGACCTAAATATCCCTGAGGATGCATCTTTTTAATGACTGAGTACTGATTTAGCAACACACAGATCGATGCACCACGTCATCGGCATCGATGTAATAGCCAACGCACCACGTCGAGTCCTGTTGGTTCACTAGAATTTGTATTGGGAGCTGGAGAAAAATACTCATTGATGTGATGGGCAATGTGGCGCATCGAGATTAGGTCATTCCACTAGTTTGAGCTTTTAAATATGACTCAAATGAAGTCTAAAATATCTTAAACTTTTTCGAGAACACCCACTGATATTTTTGATCATGATTCAACCTAAAAATCATTACTTTAAGGTCATGAGGGTCATGAAATATAGTCACCAACTTATGAAGGCTAAAATAACACTAAGTCTAAATTCTTAGCTAAGATTTTCTAAGTCTGGGACCCTTTAACAAGCTTTAAAAATCTAAGTTAAGCTTAGAATTTTATGGGGTCTAACAGGTACGCAATTTTCATCTCACTTTTGATTTATTTTAAAAAGGTTTGGGTACATAGGTAAACCTTACCATTGTTTTTCACCCTCAGATAGATGGGCAAGCAGAGCATACTATTTAGACATTGGAAGATATGATAAGGGCTTGTGTGATTGATTTTAAGGATAGCTGGGTTAATTATTTGCCTCTTATTGAGTTTGCGTATAATAATAGTTATCATTCAAGAATTTAGATAACTTCTTTTGAGGCTCTCTATGGTAGGAGGTATAGGTCTCCCACTTTATGGTTTGAAGCTGGTGAGACTAGGCTGTTGGGTCTTGACTTGGTATACCAAGCCATAGAGAAAGTAAAAGTGATTAGAGAAAGACTTACGACAGCTCAAAGTCGTTAAAAGTCTAATGTGAATGTTAGGCCAAGAGAGTTGGAGTTCAAAGTGAATGATTAGGTATTTTTAAAGTTGTTTCCTATGAAAGAGGTCATGTGATTTTGAAAGAAAGAAAATCTCAGTCCCCGTTACGTAGGTCCATATTAAATCTTGAGGAGAATTGAGAATGTTGCTTATGAGTTGGGCCTGCCTATGAGTTTAGGTTCTATTCATCCCGTGTTTCATATTCTATGATGAAAAAGTGTATGGGTGATCCTTCCTTGATAGTACCTACTGAGGATTTTGGTGTTACAAATTCCTTGTCTTATGAGGAAGTCCTAGTAGAGATATTGGATAGGCAAGTTCATAGATTGAGGACCAAGGATATAACTTTGGTGAAGGTCCTTTGGAGAAACCAAAAGGTAGAAGAGACTATATGGGAATCTGAAGAAGATATGAAGTCCAAATACCCATTCTTGCTCCTCGAGTTGAATGAAAGTGCTTAAGGTATGAGTTTCATTTTCCTCTTGTCATTTTCCTTGTTTGTCATTTGATTCTGGTGTATTTTTGATATTTTTATGCTAAAATTGTCCTAACTCATCTCTCAGGGATGAATGATCCTAAGGGGGGGATAAAGTAAGACCCTTAAAATTTTCAATATTTTATTTATAATGTTCTCGTTCTCGAAATATCAATATTTCCCTTGAATAGTTTTTAGGGATGTTAAAAGGGTAAGTTAGTGTTATACCTTAATTGTTTATTAAGCCTAAATCTGCCAGTTAAGTGAATATGGATGACTTCTATCGATACCAAATTCACCAAAATCTGACACTCGAGTGAAGAGTTAGAGCCATTTTAGTGAGACAATGTGCCACTTGGCACTTTAGCGCATCGTGGAGCCAGCCAAAATGGCAATTGTCATTTTTCAGTGAGCCCCCGCGATATTAACATATCGCTCCAAGGCTTAATTTTAGGATTGTCAAATTCTAGTGCACCAACGCGATTTCACCGCGTCGCGGTGCCCTTCCAGGTCATGACCAAGGTGGTAAATGCGACTTCACGACCAAGGTGGCAAATGCGACCACTGAGCAGTTTCCCAATTGTTAAAATCCAATGAAGGTCCGCGATCATGGCGCGTCGTGCCAAGGCCAAAACTCGGGCTCTAGTTCTAGAATTTGCTCAAGGGTATTTTGGTTATTTGCGCCCATTTTGGCCTATATATATATATCCAAGTAGAGAAGATCAATTCATTTTCTCTCCAATCTCTTACAAGAAATATCAAGAGCTAGGGTTTCTCTCCTTCAATTTCAAATACAAATCTTCTCCAAGAAAAATCAAGAATTTTCCGTATATTTCACCGAGTTGTTCAAGAATTAAGTTGTCTAAGTCAAAGATATCAAGAAACTTAGCTCAAAAGTGTGAAGAAGAGTTTCCAATCAAGTCTTTCCATCTTAAAATTATAATCCAAGGTATGTTGGGTTTGAACAAGAATATCCTTTCATTCTTATGCCCAAAGAATTGATTTTTTTACTATTGGAATTTCATGATCCTTGCAAGTGGGTTTACACCCAAATTTCTTCATTTATGATTTATAAAATTTGAGTTGATTAAGTTTGATATTTATGATTATTTTACCATCAGATTTCTTAAATTGAGAATTTATGCCATGAATTGTATTTTGTTATTATGTATTGATGATTTCTAAGTGATTTAAGATAAGTGTCAAGAGTTATGTTTTTTCATGAGAAGATTGAGTATTGAATATCTATCGATATTGAGCTTGAGGGTCAAGAATGAGTCCTATGATGTTTTCTTGAAGCTTTTGATACTTGATATGATTTGATAAGCAAGTGTACCTGATGTAGAGAAAGTCTATTTGAGTTTGAGTTGAGTTAGGAATTCACAAGTTGTTTATGATTTACAAATGAGATATATTTATGATTTTTTCTTCATGATAGACCCTTGAGTTGATTAAAGTGGATTTCCTAACGTGTTCTTAGCTGATTCTAGGGAGTATTTAGCACCGAGTGGGAAGTGTGGGTTCAGTGCATCCTACTTCCCCAGAACTATGTACCACCATAGGATTGAGATTTTAGGTCCAAAGAGCCGAGTTTGTGATCACAGAGATGAGTTTGAGGCTATACTCCCTGGCAAGAGTATAACGCTACCGCCAATGTGGGGTTCCTTCCTTAGGAGGGCAAAACGTTGGACTACATATGGCTCACATGATTTATGTCAATTATAAGAAACTCCCAAGTCCATAATAGTCTAACTTTCTTGATTTACCAAGTCACTCGAAGTCATGAGTTAAAGAGTTTGAGTTGAGTCCAATGACTTATCAAATTTATGAAGCATGTGTTAGTATCGATGATTTGTGGAAATTATGTTTTAGGAAAATTTAAGCGAAGAGAGTCATTATTGTCAGCATGCATGACTTTATTTTACATTTATGATATTGTTTAAAAGTGTTGCATAAACCCCCACATACTCAGTACAATCCCAAGTACTGATTCCCATACTCTTCTATGTTCTACATTTTCTCGTGATGTAGATTCAGGTGCTTAGTTTCAGCACCGACAGTGATCTTTAAGTACCTCCATCTACATTCTTACAGTTGACGAGTCCTTATGGTTCGAGGACCTATGTCCCTGATTTTTTCCTTGATAGTAGATGGTTGTTTCCTTTTAGTTCAGGTGAGTCAGTTGGGGATCTGTCCCAATGGCTCCTTAGTCTTTTGTAGTAGAGGCTTCATCAGACTAGAGTACCAGTATGTACAGAACTTTCAGTATTTTGTATGTACAGGATAGTATTTCTTCGTATCAGTATGCTCATGACATGACTATTCTTCCCTATTTTAAAATGATTAGTGTTATAGTGAGTTCTGGAAGTGATGAAAGACTTAGAGGGTTAGCTTGAGGCCACGTGTGGCCTTATGCACCGTGTGACATCTCGGGATAGGTTCTTGGGGCATACAGTTAGGAAGGTTTTAGAATTTTTGTAAAGGGTTTAGGGCAATTTTTGAAAATTGAGGCAGTGAGCCTCCGTGATATCGTCGTGTCAAAAAGGTTACCCTCGGTGATATTGGTATGGCACGAAGGATAACCTCTGCGATATTGGCATTCCACGGTAAGAAAATTTCGTGCAGTTTTTTTTTGTTCACTTGAGGTGAGGGTCTTTTGGTCTTTTCACCTTTTTCACAACTTTTAAACTTAAAGTAGTCCTATTCTCCTTAATTTTCAAATATTAAATCCCCCTATCCCAATCTTACACATAAAACCCAAGAACATTTAAGGGTTTCGTTGCGCATTCATCATCCGAGACCAAAACTTCAAATTGATTAAAAATTCTTGTGTGTTTCAGGCATGTATCTATTCCCCAAACCCTTATTTTACGTTGTATCACTTATTTGATGAATTTTAATGTGATTTAAATTGTGGTTTGAAATTGGGTTGAGAGATTTTAGTTGTTATTGATTTAATTACTCGTCCCATGATTTGAATTGATTATTCATGTTTTAAATTAGTGATTTTTGAACTGAATTGGTACTTTAATTAAATAGTTGAAATGGGAAACAAGAGTTTTCCCAAATTGGATAAAGTTTGGATTGGAATTGTATGAACCTCAGCCGACTATATAAATTTGATTTAAATTATGAAAAAATGCATGGTTTAACTTGTTTTTGAACTCAATGTTTTGCAATAATGGATAAATGGTTATTTAAATAGTTTTTTATAGCCTTAGTCTCTATGGATTGGATTTTATTGGAACTAGGGAAGTCAATGTGGTGGTGTAAATTAATTTGACATGTGTGATTTTGTTTGCAAGCATACTGGTATGACGATACCAAGCGGTTGATTCCTTTAAAAATGACTCTTGGGTTAATGGATAGAGTTATGTTTGTAAATGATTTTAATTTAGGCTTAAATGGGGTTGTGTAGCTCGCTGTGGAAGGTAGAGGTCCCAGGGGGACCAGTACTGGAAACCACATTTGCCGGTGTGGGGGTCTTTATGACTGTGTGCATAGTTCACACATTATTTATGTATTTTGGAATGGTTGGAGCCTTGGTGGCTTTTTTGCTTCCTCAAAATTTCCTGGTTCATGCCTAAAATGCGCATATGGTTTTTGAATGGTTTTGGACTAATTTGATTATGGCATTATTTTATCCCTTTCCTGAGTTACATGCTAGCGCTCACCCCGCTAACCGTCTCGGATGCTATATTATTTGATAATGTAGGGTCCTAAGATTCTTTTTTTACCCTGCAACATTAGAAAGATTAGCATGTTAGTTGAGTAGCTGTGAAGTGGTGAACCTCCATCCTTCGAAAGAACTTAGTATTTCCATATTCTTTTATTTTGACTTAGTATGTTTGGATTCTTTTGGTCATGGTCAGGGGCATGTCCCGACCTGTTTGGCATTCTAGTTTTAGAGGTTATTGTGCAGAAATGTTGATTGGTTGTTGTTTTGACACTTAGTGTCATTGATTTATTCATTCATCTTCTTATTTCTATTTAGTTAGCTGTTGCATTGTTTATTATTACTATTATTGTGCTCTTGAGGTTGGGTTAAGGGGGTGGTCTCTGGTCCATGGTGTATTTCATATACCAATCATGGCCAGGCCCTGGTTTGAGTCCTGACACCCTTCTAATGTCAATTATATTCTCAAGATGCACTTTAATAAGTATCACAAAGAGAAGATATTCATAGAAGCTTCATCAGATTTATTCAGGAAAGGCGATTTTCTCACCGACGGCCCATAGTGAAATTCAAAAGATAGTTTTTTTGCAATGATTTTGATCCAACAGAGTTTCATGCTTATACATTTGTGGAAGAGAAAGATTTCTCGGGTTGTCTTGTCCCTTTCTTAAGTAAACTAGGAACAATTGCATCTATAATTGATCTTCGGAATAGATTTTGTCCACTCACATTTGATTTTGTATGTCAAATTAGATTTGGGTTCAATCTCGTGTATTTAATACCATATCTACCACCAACCCCTTTTGCTGATGCTTTTAAAGTTACATTAAAGTTGAGCATTTAAGGTATTCTTCCTTAACCATGATATGGATGGCTAAAGAGTTCTTCAACACAATTTCTAAAAAAATACACAAGCTCATGGCTGATGAACTTCACAAATTCTAAAGGAATATTATGGATAAAAAGAAGGAAAAATTAGTCATAGGGGAGGATTTGGATAACAGGGGCACAATTGCAAGAATACTTCAAAGAGCATTGGGTGAACAACTAAATAAAACATTACTTATTAATACAATAGTTAATTTAGACTTAGTCGTATAAGACATAATGTGTAACATGATCTTTTTGGTCAGTCTCGAGTAACCAAAATATGGAAAAAGAAATCGTAAGAGAAATTAAATAGAAAGATACGCGTCTAAACGATATATTTTACACACATGCTTCCATATGTGAGTGCATCAGGCTCTTCCCACCCACGGCGCTAGAATCAAAAAAGCAGTGAAAGATGATATTTGTCCTAATGGGACAAAGGTAAAAAAGAGGATGGGCATATTCTACCCCATATGCACTATGGGTAGGTCATAAGAATTATGGAGCTCAGATTGGGCTGATTTTCATCCTAAAGGATGGTTGGAGTGAAGAAGTAGTGGCACATTAAATGGTCATGATTGGAAATTCATCACGAGAGCCCTTTCACATTTCTAGTATTTCTAGTACAGCCAAGGACTTGTTTAGGAAAATAAATCATGGTCGTGCTTACGAAGATGGCCGTTGCTACCATTATAAAGTGCTTCTGTGTCCTTTCAACTCTGGATAATTTCTATTCACAATATGATTCAATTTTTATATCAAGGATAAAATGGTTTTCCAGTAAGAATCATAAACCATCATTAAGCTTGTTACAATGTTTTTCCTTTTGGTTTGTTAAGTGGTTTAGATTACATGGCCAAGAGTGAGGTGCAATTATTATTGTAACCATTCAAATCTTTTTATTAAGCAAGTCATAGACAAAGTAACATAACATATTTCTATGGCCAAACATTTTTATCTATGAATTAATTTTTTTTCTAATTTACTTGAGTGCTATTTTTAGAATATTTATGTTACTATTAAAATGTAAGTCTACAACAATAAAGGCTTTTAGCAATAATAAATATACACTTTAATAAAGAGTGCTAAGGTTTTATCGACATTCGTTAACCACCACTGAATGCAGTATCGCTATAGGTATTAGGGGTATTTACAAAGAGTTCTAAAATGTAATTATCACTAATAATTATTGCTCAACAAATAATTTCACTGCATTTAAGCTAATTTCATTAACTTATTAACACTAAATATATTTTTTTTGGTGTAGTGTCATTCTCTTAACAATATCCTAATTTGAAGAGATCGAAGATGTGTACTGCAATTTCTTTCTCTTTTGGTATGTGATTACTGGGCATTTTTATTTCTTAATTTTGTTATGGTTAATATCATACTGAACTATTTAAAGTCGGGTAGTTTTACCCTCTCCTATGTTTTTGGTTCAAAATATTCTTTTTGTTATGTTTTTTACTCAAAAATATCCTCTAACTATCGAAATAGCTTAAAATACCCTTCTTACTAACAGTTACTCCAAACAAATGAAAAGGAGTCCATTTTTCTCTTGAACTATTCAAAATAGGGTCATTTTTCCTTTGTTCTTTTCTTGGCCTCTTCCTCTGTTTTGCCAGGACGTCGACCTCAATAACCACCTCTTCGTATGCCTCAGCCACTTGTATATTCTAATTTTCCTTTGTAAAGGAGGATCTTCCTTTGCTAAAACATCTTTCTCCTCCCTCTTTTCTTAGGTCTTACTTATCCAAACTTCATGGACTAACAATGAGCTCACTAATTCATCAAAATTATACTTAGCTCCTTAGATCTTCTATTGCATTACCATATGGTAAAAGACTATTTTAAGCTTCCCAACACATTACACATAATAGTAATTTCATTATTATAATTTCACTATATGTTTTCTTGTGATTAACAACTCCACACACCCCATACCTAAATTCCTACACAATTTCTTTTTTCTTTCATAGAAAAAGTTTCAAACCCACAATAAAGTATTTGTAATTTCAAAGTCATTACCTTCTTGTTGCCTAAATATTCTTGCTTCAGAATTTTCCATACTTGTTTAGAGGTTTTTGTGGGGGGGAATTTCATCATCGTTGTCAATTAGATAAGAAAGAGTTCCTCTGAATCATTCTTATGAGTCTTTGTAGTTGACTTTCCGCTTGAGCTGGTGTTGGATTTGACTCCACATATCCTGTCTCTATCAAATCCGTATATTTTTGGACATGAATATCATTTTCATTTGGAAGCTTCTAATATAATATTTTCCCATTAAATATTTGAATTAGGGGTTGAGAAGAAGAAATGGAACTGTTGCTTGCCATGAAATTCTCTCAATCTATCACCTAGTTAATTTGATGTAACAACCCTCATGGTTATTTTTAGATCTTTTAGTATTTTGACCTTGCTAGTTTTGTTGTCGTTTGACATCATTTCTGAGTTATGAAAATAATTGACACAATACTCAAAGCATTCAAGAGTGATTTATATGATTTTAATATTTTGATTATCCTTTAAAGTGAGTAGCCTTTATATCAATTATGAGTTGTGTGATCCAAGTGTCTGATGGTAATTCTATCAGTTCCAATAGCTTTAGAATCTGGATTTTGGGTTTGTAACATGGTTGGTTCTAGTTTTGAGACTATATTTTGAGCTTTGAACATTTACACAAGGAACTAGTTATTTTGCCTAAAGGAGTTCCCAGAGTGTAACTTGTTGATCATGATATTTTACGTATATCAGATGTTTTTATTGAGTGTAAGGCATTGAAATTATATTAACATCATTGAGTTATTTTTGTGGAATATCAAATAAATCTCGAGAGTCCATTAGTAAGGTTTTGAAACTTAAGCTTCAATTGGTGTGCAACTGCTAGTAAACCAGGTGGTCATTCGAGGCGACATGCGGCCATGGATTGCATACTTTACGATGCATCAACATGGTCACCATGCACGCAGCCAAGCTATTGTGCACGAAAGATCATATGCTGGGTGGAGTCGAGTGTCCTTCTCCACATACGTGGTGGGCTAGTTATGCATGCATAGAAGGCATGGTTCATCAAAATAATATTTAAACTTTACTTTTGCAATGTCCATAGACAATGTGCCTCATTAAAACCTTACTAGAAAAAACCCTATGAAAAAAAATCAGTCTATGAAAAAGAGTACACACATCTTTTAGTATGCATTGCTTGTTGCATCGTTAAAAATCTTGTCAAGAAAATTTAGTGGGACAAAACTTGTCTAAGGGAATAAGAGTGCAACATATATTTACTCTCCCTTATAAAAACATATTTTAATCTTGTAGATGATACATTTCAATCCCTTTTTTATAGTGTTGGGTTCGACAATAACTACATTAAATATTTTATCAAAACTAAGCAAAATAGTCTTTTGCTGAAATGTACATTATTTGTCTTCTTTGATTTATTCTTCTTTAAGTTAAGATATGCAAGAAGCATTAGCTTTATACAATATTGCAACCTCCATCTCAAAGAAAATCAAATATCTTATCTGTAGAGTTACTTGATTTGTAAGTAGCTAACAATTTGACTAGACTTGAATAAGTGTCAATCATTGACTATATGATATGATAATATTTAAATGTGCAAATAGATTTCTTTCTTGATATCAAACTTCATATAAATCAAATAATTTTCCAGGACTTTCATAATCAATAATCCCTTGACAATATTGGCTAGAAAAAATAAGTTCATATCAATATTTGAGTTCATTCAAATCCATATAAAAGTGAAATTATTGTCTTTCCTGCACAAAAATATTATCTCATCTATAGAATAGAAGGATACATATGTGCACCAATTGTACTAATATTTGGTACTTTCTAACCATTTTATGAGATCGGATTTGATCTTTCTTTAAGATAAGTGATCTCGAAATCATTGGGAAATTTAATAGTTCAAATCTCCTTACAATCCTTCAAGGATTTTCCTATAGCAGTTATCATCTAGCTAGACATAGCAGTCAACCATTATATGAATTCAAGTTTTTCATATATTTCCCTATTTAAAGGAAACTTATTTCATCTACCATAGGAGAACACATGTAACACCCCGCATTTCTGGGCTAGTCTTTGAACTGTAGTTCCTACGTGTATAAGACATAATCCAAATGATTATCATGTGAATATAAGTTTTAGGATCTTTATCCTAGTGTTTAAGGTCCTTTCTAGGTGAAAAATATTCATAGGAATCACTTAGAACAAATTTGAGCTAAGAGCCTTTTATTCGTCCAAAGTTTAGTATCCGATTCTACAAGGGTCTACTTTGAATGTGTATAACTTTTGATATAGGTAGATATTTTAAGTTCAAGACCCACTAAATTATAGATAATTGATTCAATTTTCCAATGATACTAATTTTTCCTTAATCAGATACATGAGTGAAAAGTTATGGCATTTTTTATGAAAGACAGTAAGGGGCCGCGATAGCCCCACACCGCTATGGCTATTCAATCCTACCGGGGGTCGCGTCTTGAGAGCTGCTTAACCCAAATAGAGGTCATGATGCGAGGGCTATTACCGCACAGTTTTAGCTTCTTAAGTGTCAAGGGTTACTTTGGTCTTTTCCCCTCGACCCCAAACGTCCAAAGCATGAATTTAACACCCCAAAGGGCATTATTTGTCCATATTCCGCAAATCAACTTACGTAAAAACCCTCCTTCATTCCCAAAAGCAAAAGTCCAAGTGTCACCATTCAAGAACCTTCAAGAAAAGTTATTATCCTTCAAAATTGAAGCTTTTGAGGTATGTTAGATGTTCATCCATGGGTCTTTTCCACCCATAGAGTCCAAGAATCCAATTTTAAGTTCAAAAGAAATATCTTAACTTGTTATTATGAAATTTATCCATGAACTCCCATAAATTTTGATTTTTACATGATATTTACAAGAAATTGTTGGTGAAATTAAACCTTACACGTTTGAATAGGGATATTCACATGTTAACTCCCTAAATCCATGATTTGTAGTATCTATATTATGTTAGCATCTCATGTTTTGACTATTATCATGCTCAAGTCAATAAATTTCAAGTGTTTGATGAAATGTCCAAAAGATTGGGGTTTAAAAAATCACCCCTTGTTATGTTTCCAATAGTTTTTGATAGAAAGAGTCCTTACAAGTTGAAAGTTAAAGTATGTTCAGCTATATCTTGGTAATTTAATTTGTAAGTAATGTTTTCAATTGATTACCCGTGGAATGCATTATAGTATATTTTAAATATTGTAACTTCCATATCATTCTCATACGAATACGAAATAAAACCCTCAGTTTATGAATTGGTCATGTGATTGTTCTATCTTTTCATGTTTAAAAATCATCCCTGTGTTAAATTCTTTGTCCCCATGTGTTTGATGAAATTCTTAAGTGAATACTTAAGAACAATGATTTTCTTCCATAGTTTTAAAGCTTTCATTTGGTCCTATTGTTATTGCTACAGAGTCTTGGGGGTTATGAATATCTGAATTTTAGCTGTTTACTTAGTTTCAGTATCTTCAGAATAGTTTCAGATAAATCATAAGTATTAGAACTTAGTTAGTCATTATGATTAGTTTCTTTTCCAGTTAAGTTTGTTCAGTCCAGTATTTAGTGTCATTCAGTTGGGAGCAGGTTTCAGCACCGAGCGAACCTAGGCCTGGGAGCTCACCCACCAGTTAGGATGGGTCCTTAGGAGTAATCCCTAAGTTCTTGAACTACATCGCCTACGTAGGTTATGATATATGACCCCCAGTTTAAGACTGTCACTCTTAGGGATCACCCGCCAGTCTTGGATTGATCTTAGGGGTCACCCGCTAGATTAGAACTTACTCCACAATCATTGTTAGTACCCGTGGCAATGTACTAACACCCTTCTAGTTGGGGTCACAAATTAGACCCCAATCACCTCAGACTAGGGCATGTCGGTTAGATGATACCTCCCACTATTTTAGTTTCAGTACTTAGTTCATAACTTAATTTATTCTTTCTTGACCATGGCATATAGTTAATCGGTTATTCAGTGATCATATTTCAATATTTCAGTTATAGACTATTTCAGAACTTATTTTATGATTGGTCATACATTCTCAGTCTTCACAGTTTTTATACTTCTTACTCAGTACCTCATGCTATACATTCACTTAGTTATTACTCATGCACATGAACTCATGTATATTAGCCTAACCTTATTTCACATACCAGTATATTCAAAGTACTAATTGCATACTTGTTTCTTACATTATGATGTCTTATATCATAAGTTTGGATGCTCGAATTACCGATCGTACTTAGACGTTTCAGTGCATCAACAGCAGCAGCTGTGGTGAGTCCTCATCCTTTGAGGAAGAGCTATCTTATATTCAGTTATGCCAGTAGTTCAGTTATTTAGTCATTCAGAGTTAGTTGGGGGCTTGTCCCATAAACTCTATAGTCAGACAATTTATAGGCTTTCAGAATAGTACAAACAGTTGGTCAGTTTTCAGTTGTGATTATCAGTCATTTTATTAGTATTGCCAATATTATCCATACATTTTAAACCATGATTCAGTATTGATTTCAGTTGTTAAAACCTTATGACATTTTAGTTAAAATTCGACACATGTTTTATATCAGTTTTATTAAGTGCTCACAGCAGGTACCAGCTCATAGGTTAGCTTGTGGTCTCTCGGGACCGTAGGCACCGTGTGGTATTTCCGGGGCATTACAACACATCTCCAAAAAATAATTCTAGGAGTTTTTCAAATAATCTTTATGCCTCAAGGTATAAGCCATACTTTATATCTTACAATTTTACTTTTCGCATAATCACCTATTTGTATCCCACTGACATTATACCTTAGTATATGACTAATTCCAAAGCATCACTTTCCAAGTGAAATATAATATACTTTAATTGTATAATTTATATGTCCACACTATTTGACAGATTTAAATTCAAGATCTTCATTATCATTTATAATGGGAAGTACTACATTATACGAAAAATATTGTCAATGGTTATTTTATATCAATTCCATTACGACATAACATATCGAGATTGATCTTTTCTTTTTCATTATTTTTAGATAACTAAACTTTTGCCAAGGTTTTATGAAGAGTTATGTCATAGTGCTTTTTAAAGAACTTGCCTCTTTATCATTAGCCATCTTTATCATTTGCTCCTCTCCTTCTTCAAGAAGTTTTAAGTTCGGAATCAATTTGCCTATCATGCTTCAGGAATGACATTGACTTTGTCCTTCAAGAACTTCTCTTTGTAGCATTTATAACTAAATTATAACATAGGGTCAGTCTAGCAATGAACTTGCAACATTTTTCAAATCTAATATTCACCCCAACCATGTGTAGGGAGTTATATTTTTGCATGGTGGATGTTGAACATTCATATTTTAGATGGATTTATTTGGTTCCTAACCCTAAACGAACAATATAGGAAAACCTTGTTGTCTTGATGTATACAAATGTTGCTACATTTTAATAAACTACTCGTCCCATACCAAATATTTTTTGGAAGATTTGTTCTTATAACAAGTGTTTCAGCTTAGTTGGAGGCACATAATTTCTTCTAAACCAATAACCATTATTAACTTTTATAGTTTGGAACCATGCTATCAATTTAATAATTTGATCAAACAAACATGCAAAAATCAAATCATAAGTTTATAGAAAAATGCATGTGCCAAACATAGATGCATCTCATTTCATTATAAATGATCTAAATGGCATGAGAACAGGACCATATGCACCTTGTTGTACATTCCAAAAATTTAAAGGATATAATCATAACCTTAGTCAGTATAATATTTTATGGTGAGAACAAGCAACATAAGAGAATTCTTGAAGAATCATTCAATTCTTCAATGTAAAATCACATGAATTCTCAATTATTTTTGCATTACATTTAAATCAAAGCGGTCAATCGATCATGCCAACTTATATATTTCTTGTAAAATTTTTGTTTACTACTGCATGTCATTCCATCACTATGCCCATATATTTTTATCAATAAACATGAGAAAAATGGATAGTCTTTCACATAAATATTTATAATCCATTTTGATTGTACTAATATGAAGATACAAAATATTTTCATAATTTATAGTCTCAATATAATAATATTTTTTTCAATTTTCTTAAAACTTAAAAAGTTTCTTTTGGAGACTTACTACAATTCCAGTGTTCTGAATAATTTTATTTTCCCGAGTAGTAACCCATTGCTTTTTTGGATCTATCAAATACTTGTGTACTACCTCATATTCCATAACACCACATTTGTGGTGAAAATATCTTTTAAAGAGAAAATTACATGCACACAACCAATGATAAATTATGTAGCCACACAATAACAATAATTTTTGATCATGTTCACAACCTTTATGTGAAAAAATTATTTCTTTGTTTTCTCCTTCAATAGTTCATAATAAAACATACAACAATATTTGTGAAGTACTAAAATCATACTTGACCAATGGTCATTGATTTTATGAAATATACTTAATATTATATTTTTATTTGTGGGATTAGATTGGTATGAAGATGAAGAAACTTGGAGAAAAAACGAACCTAAATCAAAAAAGTAATACAAGCAAATTGAGCAGACATTTAGTGGATTAAACTTATTAAAATAATATATTTTCAAATTGAATTGAAAAAGGAAAAATACCTGCCAACATTAAGTTTCCACGTGGCACTTAAAGGCAATGCTTAGGCACCCACTTTCTGACGCAATCCAATGCAATTTCGACTAGATATTTATATCCTAGACTATTTTGGACTGAGTTTTTTTTTTATAGGGAGGGGGGTTTCTTACACCTATAAATATTTCACAAAAATAACTTTTATGAAACTTTTAACAACTTTTGATAATTATTAGTACTTTCAAACTTTGGGTAAGTAATTTGTGAACTTTTTATTTAGAGAAAACTTGAAGACGTCGTGGACGCCAAAAAAAAATTGGTTTATTCTTTTCTTCTCCATCTTTATTAATTTTAATTTTGAGAATTCAAGATTTTGAATTTAATCTACTCAATTTGTAAGTTCATAATTACGGCTTTGTCTATGATTTCTAATTTGTGATTTTCAAATCAAGAGTAGAAAAATCGTACAACTAGAGTTGTGGAAGTTATGATGAACTAACGAAATGGGTTAAGTATTTAGTCATTCTAGAAAAATGTACTTGTATGTATTGGTATTGCTCGAGACAGAGGTTGGGATTGGGGGAATGAGATAACAATAGAATATTGAAGCTATTAACTTTCATATAGTAAACTTAGCCTTAACCGGAATAGTTAATCTGAATCACAGAACAATTATTAGTAATGTGATACTCTGAGTATTAGAATAGATGAGTGAAATTCATTTATCTAAGGTCGAAAAACGGTTAGATGATACATATTTTGTTAGATTTTGCATGTAACGCTGAGGGATAGATTGCCAACATGAATAACCTATGTAGTTATCAATTCATGAGAAACACAGTTCCAGTTTATCATTCTCACTGATTTTCTCAACATAAACTTATACTCATTTACTTGTTATATCAATTCACAAACTATTGACCTGTTCTTTTTAATCCTCTCCTTTCAAACATAATTAATTAATAGTCTTAATTCTCATGCAGAATGGCACCAGCAAAACTCAGAGAACTGAAAGAACAGTTGAAGGATCTCTTAGATAAGGGATTCATTAGATCCAGCATTTCCCTGTGGGGTACACCAGTCTTATTCGTGTGCAAGAAAGACGGTTCTCTTAGAATATGTATAGATTACCATCAACTCAATAAAGTCATGATCAAGAACAAGTATCCTCTTTCCAGAATCGATGACTTATTTGAACAACTTTAGGGTGGTAGTTATTTCTCTAAGATAGACCTCAGATTCGGCTATCATCAGCTCAGAGTTAGAGAATAAGATATCCTGAAGATAGCTTTCCGTACTCGGTATGGTCACTTTGAATTTTTAGTTATGTCATTTGATTTTACCAGTGCCCCAGCAACTTTCATGGACTTAATGAACCGTGTGTTCAAGAAGTACTTGGATATGTTCATCATAGTCTTTATAGATGATATTCTGGTCTATTCCCGCATTGAGCGCAATCATGCAGACCATCTCAGAATAGTACTCCAGACTCTCAAAAATCATCAGTTATTTGCCAAATTTAGTGAGTGTGATTTTTGGCTAAGATCAGTAGCACTCCTTGTCCGTATTATGTCCATTTATGGCATTAGAGTAGATTCGTAAATGACTGAAGCAGTAAGAAACTAGCCTCGCCCTATTTCTCCATCTTATATTAGGAGTTTCTTGGGTTTGGCTGGCTATTACAGATGGTTTGTTGAAGGATTCTCATCCATTGCATCCCCTATGTCCAGATTGACTTAGAAGAAAGTCAAGTTCCAGTAGTCAGATCCTTGCAAGAAGAGTTTTCAGGAATTAAAGATTTGACTGACCTCAGCTCCAGTTCTAGCATTACCAGACTGTTCAGACGGTTTCATAGTATATTGTGATGCATCTAGAGTGGGTTAAGGTTGTGTCCTCATGCAGCATGATAAGGTCATATCCTATGCCTCCTGATAGCTTAAACCCCATAAGAAGAATTATCCTACTCATGATCTTGAGTTAGCAGCAGTAGTCTTTGCCTTGATTATTTGGAGGAATTATCTCTACAGAGTTCATGTAGACGTCTTCACAAATTATAAGAGTCTTCAGTATGTCTTTTCTTAGAAAGATCTCAATCTTTATTAGAGAAGGTGGTTAGAGCTCTTAAAATATTATGAGATAAGTGTCTTCTATCATTTGGGCAAGGCCAACATAGTGGATGACGCTCTCAGTAGACTATCCATTGGTAGTTTTTATCATGTTAATGATTGTAAGAAGAAGTTAGTCCAGGAAATCCACCAGCTTGCCAGACTAGGCATTCTCTTAGTTGAATCTTTAGAGGGTGGTGTATGTATTCTGAGTAGTTCAGAATCATCTCTAGTTTCCGAGGTAAAATAAAAGCAAGATAAGGATCCTAGCCTTGTCAAGCTAAAAGAGTCAGTTCAGAATCAGAAAGTTGAGGTTTTCTCCCAAGAGGGAGATGGTGTCCTCCGTTGTCAGGGTTGTCTATGTGTTCTAGGTGTAGATAACATAAGGCAATGAATTCTTGCAGAAATGCATGGATCGCGTTACTCTATTCATCTAGGGGCCACTAAGATGTACCGCGATTTGTGGGAAATCTATTGGTGGAGTGGGATGAAAAGAGATGTTGCAGAGTTTGTGGATAAGTGCTATACATTTCAGTAGGTTAAGATAGAGCATCAGAATCCTAGTGGTCCTGTGTAGGAGTTCTCCATTCCTACTTGGAAGTGGAATGTTGTGAACATGGACTTTGTGACGGGTTCACCTCGAACTCATCGTCATCATGATTAAGTCTGGGTTATTGTAGAAAAAATAACCAAATAAGCTCTTTTCCTCCCAGTTCATACCTCTTATTCAGCCGAGGATTATATCAAGCTCTACACCAAGGAGTTGTTCAGATTTCATGATGTTCCATCATAAATTATCTCAGACAGAGGTACCCAGTTCACCTCTCATTTTTAGAAAGCATTCCAAAAGGGTATTGGTACCCAAATTTATCTCAGTACAACCTTTCATCCTCATACAGATGGTCAAGCAGGAAGGACTATTCAGACTCTAGAAGATATTCTAAGGGCGTGTGCAATTGATTTCAATGGTAGTTGGGATGACTACTTACCTTTGATTTAGCTTGCATACAACAATAACTATCATTCCAGTATTCAGATGGCTCCATTCAAAGCTGTCTATTATAGGAGATGTAGATCTTTAATTGGTTGGTACGAAGTTAGTAAGGCCTCATTCATAGGTTCTGACTTAGTATTTGATACCTTAGAGAAAGTTTAGTTAATTAGAGAAAGATTCCAGGATGCTCAGAGCCGACAGAAGTATTAAGTAGATTTTTATAGAGAGGATCTCGAGTTTAAGATCGGTGATCATGTCTACATCAAGATCACTTCTATGAAGGAAGTGAAGAGATTTGACAAAAAGGGAAAGCTCAGTCCCCGATATATCGATCTCTACAAGATTCTCAGTCGATTTGGCAAGGTAGCTTATAAGCTCGAATTGCCTTCAGATCTATCCTCATTTCATCCAGTCTTTCATGTATCTTTGCTCAAGACGCATATAGATGACCCATCAGTCTAGTCCCTATTCAGAGCATCGATGTTCAGAATAACCTCTCTTATGAAGAGATTCCAATTGAAATATTAAACTATCAGACTCATAGATTGAAGAACAAAGAAGTCCCTCTAGTTAAAGTTCTTTGGAAAAATCAGTCCACAGAGGGAGCTACTTGGGAAGCAGAAGAAGATATGCATACCAAGTACCCTCACCTTTTCCCCGCCAACTCAGATCAAGCTCAAGGTAACAGTTCTCGTTAAGCATACTCAGTTTCATGATTAGTCTACATCACTAACTTAGTATTCAATCTCATTTTCATATTCCCATGATAAACTTGGTATCAAGTACCACCGTATATTTGATCATTCATTCATGTATCAGATCAGTTATATAGTTATACGTCTGACATGCATTTTCATTATGAGAAAACTTAGTTCTTCAGAACTTTCAGTTATGCAATTATGAATTAGTTACGTATGCATCAGATATGGATGTTCAGTATGTTATGTTCATCTTGTCAGTCACGTTCGTCATGAGATCATGTTCTAGTTATTCATGTTAATCTCATGGTTTCCCCACTCAGTCAGTCTCATTTAAGGATGAATGTTCTCAAGGGGGAGATATTATAATACCCGTACTTTTTCTTAGCTTGAAAATCATCTCAAGGATATTAGAACTTGCTTTGAAATTAGAATTTATTCTTATTCACTTGATATTTTCATAATTTTCACTTCCTATTATGTAGGAAATTGAATAATCATTCCATCGATATATAATTCGTCCAAATCCGACACCCAGGCGAAGAGTTAGAGCCTTTTTAGTGAGACAATGTTTGACCTGAGCCTTCAACGTGTCGCGGAGAGTGCTCAAATGGCAATTTTCAAATTCCAGTATTTCTCCGAGATACTGGCATGTCGCGCCAAACTTCTAGGTCATAGACAAGTTGGAAATGCGATAGCTCCACGTCGTGCCACCGTGCAGTTTCCCAATTATGAATTTCTAGTGACATAACGCGATAATGCCACATCGTGACAAGGACCTAATTCGGGAAATTTTACTGAAAATATAATTACGTTTCCAGGGTTAAATGGGTCAATTCCCTCCCCCCCTATATAAGCTTCCAAATATGGGATTTAACCCTTATTCATCCAAAATATTGATGTTTTTCTCAAATACTCTCAAGAACTCAAGCTTAGGTTTTCATAGAAGGTCTAATTTCAAGAAGGTTTCACCATCAATATTTACGAAATCACGAACTAAGGTATGCATAGTGTTCATTCATGGACTTCTTTCATCCATGAAGTCCAAGAATCCTTTTTAACTACAAGTTATGGATTTTCTTCATGTTTTCATGCTTTGTATGTTCTCTTTCATGTTGATAAATGAGAAGTTGATTTCTATTCTATGATTTGATGATAAATTCCATGTGGGTTGATTAGTATAGATAATGATTTATGAAATCTCATGACTAAAGCCATGTATGATGGAATTGGAATTGAAGCATGATGTTTAATTGTAGTATAATGTGCATTACATGTACTATGCCCACAATATGTTTGATTAAATGCCTAGATGAAGGAATATTGTCTAACTAGCATGATATCATGAAATCCCCATGTATGTACAAGCTTATGCCCATTAGACGTTTGATGAAATGCTTCAATAAACGTATTGTGGTGATTATCATGTATTCAAGAATATCAAGTCATGTAAGTTTCCTTCCATCGATCCTGGGGGTACTCGTACCCGAAATATTAGCTGTGTGCCTAGATCCATGTCATTTCTTCATGATACTCTCAGTCAAGTTATGAACTCTTAGACTTTAGATAGTCTTATGAATCAGGAAAAATCTCCATGATCTTATGACTTAGTCAGTTGTCAGATATCAGTAGTATTCTGTCAGCCATGGAAATTTAGTAACTCAGTCTATTGTTGCTTCAGTTCAGTAAATCATGTCTAGCGTCTATTCATATGGGAGTAGGAATTAGCACCGAGTGAACCCAAGGATGGGGACTCACCTTGTTATATGAGGGTGTGATTCCTAGAAGCAATCCTTGCATTCCAAAACTATATAGCCAGCATAGGTTAAGACATCATAGCCTGCTATATGAGGGTAGATGAGGTGTCTTAACCTGTTATTTGAGATTCCCACCATTCTCGCTAGAGTTACCTATTATATGAGGGTTACTCATATATAGTCCTTACCAGTGGCATGGTATTGACACCCTTCCAATCAAGGAATAGATTGGACCCCAGCTTAGCTATTATAGCACCGTTGGGGAATGTCAGTTACATACTACTTCCCACAGTTTCATGTTACAGAATCAGGACTGTCAGATACAGTCAATCAGTCTCAGTAATAGAACTCAGATAGTTTTGAGTCAACTCAATTACAGTACAGAACTCAGATGTTCCATGAGATTTAGCACTATCAGCTACAGTTACCCATGTTATCAGTTATACTCAGATACAGTCAACCATGTTATTAGTTATATTCAGATACAGTCATTCATGTTATCACTTATGTCATGTTATCAGTATCTAAACTCGGTAGTTATGCTACCACAGTATCAGTATCATGTTATCACGTTGTCAGTTACAGTTGCGTATTTATGTATGCATTCTCACTTTTATGTTAGACAGTCAGTTGGTATTGATCATGCATACAAACCCTTGCATATAGCCTACCTCACATGTATACTTGATACATATGTACTGAGGCATTCGTGCTATGGTGCTTTCTTTTTATGTTACACCATAGGTTCAAAGAAACAAGTTCTAGATCAGCAGTAGATTCCTGTTTTAGCAGTCAGAGTATAAGTGAGTCCTCATCCTTTGAGGACATAATGACTTTATATTATCTTATTGATTAGCTTATTAGTTGGAGTTAGTTGGGGACATGTACCATCAACTCCTTATTCAGATTATTCAGACTGTAGAGGCTTTTAGATTAGATGCAGACTAGATGTAGACTAGATACAAACAATCAGTTTTTAGACTTCAGTTTTGTTTTAGGTATTCTATTAGCCCACATAGATGTTACGTTATTCAGTTATCTTCATGATCGAACCTTATGGCCTTTCAGTGCATGTTTCTGCATTATTATGTTATCTTATGTAGTATATAGGTACATATATTAGTCATAGGTTAGCTTGTGGTCCCTTAGGGTCATGAGCACTGTGTAGCGTTCTATTTTAGCAAATTAGGTCATTACAACCTTGGTGCAGAAAAAGCCAGACCCAAGTGCATTCACTATTCCCTGCACAATAGGGACTATGGACTTCACCAAGCAATTATGTGATCTGGGAGCAAGCATAAATTTGATGTCGTTAACTATTTATAGAAAGTTAGGTCTGGCAAATCCCACACACACCAACATGCGATTCGTGATAGCAGATAGGTCAGTAAAGTGACCTATTGGTATTTTGTATGATGGGTTGGTGAAGTTGTCCAACTTTATATTCCCTACAGACTTCATCAATCTGGATTGCGAGGTGAATTTCGAGGTGCCCATAATCTTAGGTCGATCTCTCCTCGCAACCAGAAGTGTGTTGATTGATTTGAGAGCGAATGAACTTTTATTCAGGATGAACGATGAAGTGGTATGGTTTGATATGCGTAAATCAATGAAGCATCATGAAGAAATGAGTATGTTCTCAGTAGTTGATGTGTATTATGAGGACAAACAGGAGGTGTCAATAGTTGAGTAACTTGTTGTCGAACCGTTGGCCGGGGTTATGATGAATTTTGATAGTGAAGGCATCAGGGACTATCAAGAGACTGTTGTGCTTTGGTAGGAAGGGATTCATATCCTTATGCTCCTAAAAAGCTAGACCTTGACTTTCTAATCGACCAACGCCACCAGGCAAGCCATCTATTGAGGATCCACTGGTGTTGGAATTAAAAGAATTACCTGGGCACTTACGGTACATGTTTTTAGGCAATGGGAACACACTACCTGTTATTATTGAGGCTGATTTGGGTGAACAATAGGTAAACACAGTTATTTTAGTACTTCAGAGGTACAAGAGAGCTATAGTGTAACACCCCGCAATCGGGTCCCGAAACATCACACGGTGCTTAAGGCTATAAGTAGCCCTAAGCTAACCTTTTAAGCCTTCTACTTAATATATTAGCTTACTTAAAGATAAAAAATAAACATGAACTCAAAACTGTGACATCATAAAAGGAGAAATATGAATGAAATACTTGGTCTGAACAAACTACAACTCAAGGAAAATCTCGAAGTACTGATAATCTGATAACTAGTCTGACAAACCTCTACTACTCAAAACTAGAGAGCTATTGGGATAGTTCCCCAACTGACTCATACTCAACTAACAAGAATTAACCAGCTACTAAATGAAATTGGAAGTCTGAGAATAACTGTTCCCCCAAACATGAGGACTCACCATGACTGATATGTAGATAGGAGTTCTCGAAAGGATCACTGGTAAGGCTGAGACTGAGCACCTGAACCTACATTACAAGAATATATGGCAAACAGAAAAAATATGTGGGTCAGTACTTTGGGAGTGTACTGAGCCTATGGGGGAGTGTACAATTAAAATACTCAATATCATAAGATTTTATAGAAAACCTGCATGGTCTAAAACATACTCACATAGCTTGAAATAAATATATCCCACAAGACTCATAAATCATTGTGCTTTTACTTAAAACCTCAAATTATCATGACACCTGAAATTATTAGGACCATAGCTTTCAAAAACACATACTTTCAAAACTTTGTAACTTTAAGACTAAAACTAATTGAAACTTAGAAGACTTTAGGACTTAGAGAACTTTAAGAACTTAGGGAGTTTCTCTTAACCGACATAAACCATGTGAGCTATATGGAGTCCAACATCATACCCACGTTGGGGAGAGCTATTCTATCCTTGCCAATGGATAAAACCTTAACTTTAGTGATCTCAATCTTAACCCACTTGGGGTATATCAAGAACCTACGAGGGCACATAGTTCTGGGGCATGAGACCTCAAAATCAAGACCAACTCAATGCTAAATACTACTCCCTTACTTAGCTCAGAACTTTAGAAAATTCACCTTAAAACAATTCAACAGTATATATATAATGGGAGGCAAAATGCATCCCCTTTACTTCAAACTCAAGAATGTGGATTTCTATCTTAACTTACAATTAAAACTCACTTCTTGATATTCTTTAAAAATTGCTAACATCTCATTCTCAAACTCATGATTTAACCATAAGGTTTAATTCACAATAATAGGACTTGAAATTCTCAAAACAAAATATAGACGTTGAATTATGCAACTTAAATCATAAATTGACAATTTAAAACATTAATATGCATAATAATATTACAACTCAAAGATTGGGTAAGACATAGTTTCATAAAACTCACAATATAATAACATGATAGGAATTCACCATGAATTTAAGAAATACTTTACGAAAATATGTAACTTTTGGGCACAAGAACAAGAGAGTGTTCTTGTTCAAAACCACATACCTTAAACTTGGAGCTTTTGGATGACTTCAAAAATTTTAGAAGGTTATTCACGAAGTATTGGGTGTCCTTCGTAGCCCTCTTAATGCGGAATTCAAATATGCAAGAATTATTGAATTATCACGGTTGAACCTCTAGATAATTAGGTTTGTATATTGAAACCCTAACCTTGTGGTTGAAGGTGTGCAGAGAATTTTGAGTTGTTTAACTAAAGAGAATAGAAGAATATACGTTCTCTAATGGTTATAAGTCATGGGAATGCAGGAAAAAGACAAAAATATCCTTACAAAAATATCATTAAATTGCTGAAAAAATAGCTGACGACATTCATGATAAGTCGTCAGACTTGTCACAAGTCGTCACGAAATGTCGTCACAAAAGGGTGAATTTTATGATTTTCGGCTTAAGGTTGAAGACATTTTGTGACAAACCGTCAAACTTGTGAAAAGTTATCACAAAATGTCGTCATAAAATGTTAGATTTTGTCACTTTCTGGTTATGGTGATGACATTTTGTGACAAGCCGTCAGGCTTGTGACAAGTCGTCACAAAATGTCGTTATGAAATTTCCAGGCTGATATGCTGGAGTAAAATGGGCATAACTCTTTACTCCGATAACGAATTTTGGAGAAATTAGTATTGTTGGAAAGATAATTAAATTATCCATCTTTTGGTCGGTCATGAGATCTAAACATCATAGTATAATGACAAATATGATCGTTTGAAGTAGACCATACCAATATCCATCTCAAGAATTCAATCGGCAAGGAATATTTTGATTCGTCTAATAGCTAGGACACTTTTGAGGCCTTAATACTCATCAAGCTAGATCATGTACCTACCAAATCACTAACTTTATTTCTAACGATATTGAAACAAGGTTCTAATATTAGTTAAAATTCTCGAGGTATTACAATATCTCCCCTTGGAAACATTCATCCTCGAATGTCACTGGTTAAGATGGGAATGCAAAGAAACTGAGGATGCACAGTTGGAATAGTTCGCCGAATTGAGTCTATGTCATTCTAAATATTTATGTATTTTTGAGACTGCACAAATTTGCAACAAAATAGCTATATAGCTGAATCTTTGGTTAGATAGGGGCTGAATTAAGAAAAGTAATACCTTCGGCTTGATCTGAACTTGTGAAGAAGAGGTGTGGGCACTTGGATAGCATATCTGCTTCGGCTTTCTAAGTAGCACCCTCAACTGATTGGTTTCGCCATAAAACCTTGACCAATGGAAATTTTTTGTTCCTTAGTCTACGGACTTTGTAATCTAGGATCTCAACTGGAACCTCATCAAATGAAAGGTTATTCTGAACATCTAAGCTATCTGAAGAATCAACAACTATAGAATCACCAATATGCTTCCTAAGCATGGAAATATAGAAAATAGGATGAACAGCTGAAAACTCTACAGACAACTCAACTTCATAGGCTACGTTCCCAACACGGCTGAGAATTTTGTAAGGGCTAAAATAACGACGACTAAGTTTCTCTTTCTTCCCAAATCTTTTTACCCCTTTCATGGGTAAATTTTTCAGATACACCAAATAATTAACTTCAAACTCAAGGTCTTTTCGTCTCATTTTTGCATATGACTTTTGATGACTCTGAGCTGTCTTTAATCTTTCTCTAATCAACTTCACCTTCTCCATCGCCTCAAATACTGTATCAGGTCCAACCAAAGTAGCTTTACCCACTTTGAACCACTTTATAGGTGATCTACATCTCCTACCATATAATGCCTCAATGGGTTCCATCTTGATACTATCATGGTAACTATTATTGTAAGCAAACTCTATCAACGACAAATGCTCATCCAACTACCTTTGAAATCAATGGCACATTCCCTCAACATGTCCTCCAAAGTTTGGATAGTCCTCTCATCCTGACAATCTATTTGCGGATGAAAAGCAGAACTAATATGATCTTGGGTACTAAGACCCTTCTAAAACACTCTCTAGTCCTGAAAAGTGAACTGAGTACCCCTATCCGAAATGATAGACAAGGGAACTCTGTGCAACCTAAACAACTCCTAAATATACAATCTAGCATAGTCCTCAATTGTATAAGATGTGTGCACAGGCAATAAGTGACTTAGTCAGCCTATCGATAACAACCCAAATAGAATCATGATGGCGTCGGGAAAGAGGTAAGCCAACCATAAAGTCCATATTTATCTCTTCCCACTTCTAATTTGGGATACTAAAATCTTCTATCACACCACTAGGTCTTTGGTGCTCAACCTTAACCTGTTGACATGTTGCACACTTCACCCCAAAATTAGCTATATCCTTTTTCATATCACACAACCAATATATTTCCCGCAAGTCACGGTGTATCTTGGTAGTGCAGGGATGAATAAAATACGGTGCACCATGCGCTTCATCCATAATTCTCTTCCTCAGATCACCAACATTAGGAATACATAATCTACCTTACAACCTCAATGCCCCATCTCCCCCTTGAGAGAAAACCTCTACCTTTTGGTCCTTGACTGACTCCTTCAGTCTGACCAAGATAGCATCTAAGTATTGCTTCTCCTTCACTTTTGAAACCAAAGAGGATTCAGAACTACTCTACACCAAAATATTTCCCTCAGTGGAATCAAGCAACTTAACACCCAGTCTAGCCAGACCATGCACATCATGAGCCAACTCTTTCTTATCTTCTTCCACATGCGAAATACTACCCATAGACATCCTGCTGAGGGCATCTTCCACAACATTTCCCTTGCCTAGATGATTGATGTTGGGCATATTTATATGTCTAAGCGCCATAACTTACCCATGTTTTAGCTAAGTTTTGAGGATAAAATACATAATTCTGGCACTTTGTCTATTTTTAGTTAAGTGAGCTGACCTATGTGATTAGCATGCTTTTCAGGTACTAATGAGGAAGATTACGACACTTTGGGGACCTATGGATAGCAAAGGAAACTTCACATAGACGGAAAGCAGCTTTTGGACTGAATGTGATATATAAGAACTTTTTCCTTGGCAAACTCAATATTTTTAAATAGTTAAGGAAGTAGTAGCAATTTATTCGAGAAGGATGTTATTAAAAGCCTTATGGCTGAATTTTTAGGGATTCAACATTCTGTATTATTTTGAAAACAAGACAAAGCGGCTTAGCTTGAGGAGAAAGGGAGAGACACTTTTTTCTCTCTTATTTTTGTTATTCATCTTCTCCACCAAGATCGTTCTATGTTTTGGTATGATGAATATTTCTATTGTGATTTCCATTTTATTCATGAGTAGCTAAGTTTATTTGTTAGGGTTATGGAAACCTTGTAGTATACTCTCTATTTCTATGGGTTTTTGAATTTGTGATGTGTTAATTCACTTATATCATTACTCTCTTCGTTATGATTGAATTCTCGTGGTTGCAAACATAGGAAATGTGCAATTATAGCAATAACTTGTTTGATAGAAAAGTTACTATTTGGAAAAGAGAGTAGTGACAAGAAAATAGGGTTTCCAACCTCTATTTTCCACGTTAATGCCTCAGCAGGATTAACTACTTGGAGAGTTCGTACGATGGGTTGTACACTTTGGATTTGACAGAACTAAGGTGAATAAATCTTTGATGGTTGAGAAACACTTGGATTTAGAATTAGAATACATCTCTCTATAAGTGCATACATGTATAAATCCTTATTACTCTTAGTTATTAGAGAAGTAAATGCTACAAGGTGGACATAGCCCTAACTGGTCATTCTATATGATCAAATATTAATAGACATATTGTTTCATTGTTATATTGTAACTATCATTTCAAATTTAAACCAAAATCCCCCATTCAGGAACCTCTTACAAACAGTCCAGTAACAACTACAACACTTAGTAACATAGTATTCCCTGTGGGATTCGACACCTACCTTGGTTGGGTTCTATATTTGACAGCGACCGCTTACTCTCTCATAAGAGAGGTGTTATTTGGGCATATAAATGATACAAAACACTCATATGATAGTCTTATAACAATTCTAACCACCTCCGCTGCCTAAGATTCAACTCCTTCTGAGTCAACACACACTGCAGGCTTTTGTTATCAGTAGAAACATCAATATGCACACCATACAAATAATGTCTCCATATTTTCAGAGCAAACACTATAGCAGCCAACTCTAAGTCATGGGTTGGGTAATTATTCTCATGAGGTTTCAACTATCAAGAAGCATAGGCTATAACTTTACCCCTCTGTATCAACACACAACCCAAACTAACTCTTGAAGCATCACAGTATACCACAAAACCATCTACACCATCAGGCAAAGTCAATATAGGGCAGAAGTGAGTCAAATCTTCAACTCCTAAAAACTCTTCTCACAGGAATCTGATCCGAGGAACTTAACTTTCTTTTGGTTCAACCGAGTCATGGGAGACACAATGGAAGAGAACCCTTCAGCAAAATGGCAGTAATAGCCAGCTAGACCTAAGAAACTTCCAATATCAGATGGAGAGATAGGACTAGGCCAATTTTTTATAGCCTCTGTCTTTTGGGGATCAACTCTAATACCTTCAACTAAAATAATATGACCTATAAATGCTACAAACCTTAGGAAAAACTCACACTTACTGAATTTAGCAAATAATTTATTATCTCTAAGAGTTTACAAGACATCTAAGATGGTCTGGGCGATCATCCTCACTTTGAGAATATACAAGGATGTCATCGATAAACACAATGATGAACATATCAAGATATGGCTTAAACACTCGATTCAAAAGATCCATGAAAGCTGTTGGGGCATTAGTTAGTCTAAAAGACATGACAAGAAGCTCAAAATGACCATAGCAGTTTCAAAAGGTTGTATTTGGGATATCACTCCCCCTTACTTTAAGTTGGTGATAGTCGGATCTAAGGTCTATCTTGGAGAAATAACTCCCACCTTGCAACTACTCAAACAAATCATCTATTCGTGGAAGAGGGTACTTCTTCTTGACTATGACCTTATTAAACTGATGGTAGTCGATGGACATACACAAAGAGCCATTTTTCTTTTGCTGTAAAAGGATAGTTGTGTCCCAAGGAGATACACTGGGCCTTAGAAAACCTTTTTCTAAGAGATCTTTGAGTTGTTCTTTCAACTTCTTAAGCTCTAAAGGTTCCATACGGTAGGAAGGAATGGAAATAGGCCGAGTGTCAGGAAGAAGAACGATCCCAAATTCTACCTCTCTATTGAGAGGTACCCCTGGGAGATCTTCTGAAAAGACATCAGGAAACTTATTGACAATGTTGACTGAAAGGATACTTGGGATTTCAGACTTAGTGTCCTTAGCTCTAACCAAGTGATAAAAGCAACCCTTAGATATAAGCTTCCTAGCTTTGAGATAGGAAATAAAATGACTCTTGGGAGGTACTGAACTCCCTGACCACTTGAAAATTGGTTTATCAGGAAACTAAAATTTGAATACATGAGTACGACAATCTATAGATGCATAGTAGGAGTGAAGCCAGTCCGTACTCAGGATAACATCAAAATCAACCATCTCTAACTCTGTCAAATCAGCAAATGTGACTCTATGAAGGAATATAATAGGGCAATTCTTGTATACTTGCTTAGTAACAACAGACTCCCCTACTAGGATAGAAACTATAATATGCTCATAAATACTTTTGGGACTCTTCTTAAACTTCACAGCAACAAGTGAGGTCACATAAGAAAAAATTAACCCGGGGTCTAATAAAACATATATATCAAAATGAAATAGATGGAGCATACTAGTAATAACATCGAGCGAGTCCTCCTTCTTATGATAGGAAGGTAGGGCATAGAACCTATTTTGGCACTGAACTCTAGCAATACTAGAAGAAGCACCCTGAGGAGGAGCTGGATGGGCTATGGAAGCTGATGTACTAGAAGCTTAGGTCTGGGGCCAGTTATCTCTGCTGTCCTTCCTGGCATATGGGCACTCTCTAAGCCTATGGCCTATTATGCCACACCAAAAACAACCACGATCTTCAG
Source organism: Capsicum annuum (assembly GCF_002878395.1). Lineage (NCBI taxonomy): Eukaryota > Viridiplantae > Streptophyta > Magnoliopsida > Solanales > Solanaceae > Capsicum > Capsicum annuum. The sequence continues at coordinate 201,930,110 of NC_061121.1, forward strand.
CCAAACACTCACCCGGATGGGTCCTACCACACTTGTCACAAAGAGGGAAGTTGGGCTTGCTGCTCACACTCTGCTGAGGCCTGGACATAAAAGACTTGTTTCACTACTATGGACTACCTATAGGTGTTGGGCCACTAGAGGATGAGGGTGATGGAATAGAAGAACGACTCTGGAACTTAGGGCAGTCCCCTCCCTGGGATCTAGCCGACCGTACTCGTGTTGTTCAGACATGGTTCTCTTGTTACCTCTCGCTCTATATCTTTCCCCTATCTTATCCTCGTCTATTTGCTGCGCATAGATCATCAGCCTAGATAAATCCATCTCTTTGTTTAACATAGAAGTGCAGCATTTTTTCAGTACTAAGCCTACACTCCTGTCACAAACTTTCTCATACCAGTTCAAGCATCGAAGATCAAGTCAGGCATATATTTTAATAGCTGATTGAACTTTAAGTAGTACTCTTTAACAGTCATGGAGCCCTATCTCAAGTTCATAAACTCTTAAATCTTCACCTCTCTTAACTCCAAAAGAAAGAACCTATCCAAGAATGTATCTTGGAATATCTACCATGTAATGGGAGCGTCATACTCCCCTCTACCCTTTTTCCAAGAAACAACCCAGTCATACACAATGTCCTTCAACCTATAATATACTAACTCCACATATTCTTCTTCAAACATACACATTACCCGTGTGATCTTCCTTATCTCCTTAATATATAACGGTGGGTCTTCCGCTTCCTTTGACCCATAAAACTCTGGCGGAATCATCCGCAAAAGTCATGAATTTTGGCAGCAGCTAAGTCACCTTCCTGCTGCTGAGAAGTTGTGGCCTAATTGGCCTAAACAGTGACAGCTTGGGCTAGTGCCTAGTAGGCTTCCCTGAATTTAGCATGGGACACATTTTTATTTAGAGTATCAGCGGGCTAAGGTTGCTGATCAATGTTATTTCTTTGAGCTCGATGGGGAGGCATATTATGAAATAAGAGAGCACGAATTAATAGCTCAGTACTTTAGGAGTGTATCGAGCATATAGGCGCAGGATGAAATTAAAAACTCAATATCATAAGCTTTTATAGAAAACCTGCATGGTGTAAATCATACATAGCTTGAAATAAATATATGCCACGAGACTCTTAAATCATTATGCTTTTACTTAAAACCTCAAATTATCATGACACCTGAAATTATTAGGACCATAGCTTTCAAAAACACTTATACTTTCAAAACTTTGTAACTTTAAGACTAACACTCTTTGAAACTTGGAAGACTTAGGACTTAGAGAACTTTAGGAACTTAGGGAGTTTGTCTTACCCGAAATAAGCCATGTGCACTACATGGAGTCCAACGTCTTACCCACATTGGGGAGAGTAGTTTTATCCTTGCCATCGGATAAAACCTTAACTTGAGTGATCACTATCTTAACCCATTTGGGGTATATCAAGAACCTATAGGGGCACGTAGTTCTGGGGAATGAGACCTCAGAATCAAGCCCATCTCGGTGCTAAATACTACTACCTTACTTAGCTCAAAACTTTAAAAAATCCACCTTAAACTAATTCAACAATATATATATATATATAATGGAAGCCAAAATGCAGCCCTTTTACTTCAACCTTAAGAATATGGATTTATATCTTAACTTACAATCAAAACTCACATCTTGATATTCTTTAAAAATCACTAACATCACATTCTCAAACTCATGCTTTAACCATAAGGCTCAATTCACAACAATAGTACTTGAAATTCTCAAAACACAATATAGACGTTGAATTATGCAACTTAAACCATAAATTGACAATTTAAAACATTAATATGCATAATAATATTACAACTCAAAGCTTGGGTAAGACATAGTTTCACAAAACTCATAATATAATAACATGATAGGAATTCTCCATGAATTTATGAAATACTTTAGGAAAATATGTAATTTTTTGGCACAAGAACAAAAGGGTGTTCTTGTTCAAAACCACATACCTTATACTTGGAGCTTTTGGATGACTTCAAAAATTTCAAAAGGTTACTCACAAACTATTAGGTGTCCCTTGTATCCCTCTTAATGGGGAATTCAAATATGCAAGAATTATTGAATTTTTCACGGTTGAACCTCCTGATAATTGGGTTTTTATGTTGAAACCCTAACCTTGTGGTTGAAGGTGTGCAGAGAATTTTGAGATGTTTAACTAAAGACAAATAGAAGAAAATACATTCTCTGAGGGTTAGAAGTCGTGGGAAGTGCAGGAAAAAGACCAAAATACCTTTGAAAAAATGTCACTAAATTACTTAAAAAAATAGCTGATGACATTCGTGACAAGTCTTCGACTTGTAACAAGTGTTACGAAATGTCGTCACAAAAGGGTGGATTTTATGATTTTTGGCTTAAGGTTGACAATATTTTGTGACAAGTCGTCACAAAATATTGGATTTTCTGACTTTCTGCTTATGGTGATGACATTTTGTGACAAGTCGCCAGGCTTGTGATAGGTCGTCACAAAATGTCGTCATGAAATTTCTAGGCTGATATGCTAGAGTAAAATGGGCCTAACTCTTTGCTCCAATAACAGATTTTGGCGAAATTGGTATCGTTCAAAAGCTAATTCAATTATCTATTGTTTGATGGGTCATGATCTTAGAAATTCATAGTATAACGAGATATATGCGCGTTTAAAGTTGACCATACAAATATCTATCTCAAGAATTCAATCGGCAAAGAATGTTTTGATTAGTCCAATAGCTAGGACGCTTTTGAGGCCCTAATACTTATTAAGCTAGATCATGTACATACCAAATCACTATATTTATTTCTAAAGAGCTTGAAATAGGGTTCTACTATTAGTTGAAATTCTCGGGGTATTACATATAGGATGGACCATCACAGATATTATTGGCATTTCCCCTAGCATCTGCTCACATAAAATCCAACTTGAAAAAGATTGTATTCCAACCATAGAGCATCAGCACTATATTAACCCACCAATGAAAGAGGTGGTTAAGAAGGAGATTATTAAGTGGTTGGATGCAGGAGTGGTTTACCCTATTTCTGATAGCAAATAAGTGAGCCTAGTTCAATGCGTGCCCAAAAAAAGAGGCATGACTATGGTTGCAAATGAAAGGAATGAGTTGATTCCACTTAGGCCTATAACTGGGTGGAGAGTTTGCATGGACTACCGCAAGCTAAATTTATGGAGTCTGAAAGACCACTTCTCGATGCCCTTTATGGACCAAATACTTGATCGATTGGCTGGAAGGGGTGGTATTACTTCTTGGATGGTTATTCTAGGATACAACCAAATATTTATTGCTCTTTAAGATCAACATAAGATGATATTCATATGTCCATATGGCACCTTTACATTTTAGAGGATGTCGTTTGGGCTATGCAATGCACCGGTCACTTTTCAATGTTGTATGATGTTTATCTTCTCAGATATGATGGAAGACATCTTAGAGGTATTCATGGATAATTTCTTTATGGTGGGAGATTTATTTGAGATGTGTTTTTTGAACCTGAGTATAGCCTTGCAATGATGTATTGAATTCAATTTGGTGCTTAACTGGGAAAAATGTCATTTTATGGTAAAAAAGGTCATCGTTCTTGGCCACAAAATCTTAGAAAAAGGGATGGAAGTTGATTGAGCAAAAGAGGAAGTTATTTAGAAACTGCCATCTCCTATTTCAGTAAAGGAAGTGTTTAGTTTTCTTAGACATGCTAGCTTTTATCAGAGGTTTATAAAAGTCTTTTCAAAGGTTGCATGTCCACTTTGTAAAATTTTGAAGAAAGAAGTAACGTTTTTCTTTGATGATGATTGCTTAAAGGCATTCGAATGCCTTAAAAAGAATCTGGTTGAGGGCCCTATTGTTATTGCACCAGATTGGTTAAAACTGTTTAAGATCATGTGTGATGCAAGCGGTGTTGCCGTTGGAGTTATATTAGATAAAAGAGGAAAAATTGTTTCATCTGATATATTCTACAGTAAAGCACTGAATGGGGCATAAAAGAATTACACTGTCACTAAGCAAGAACTTCTTGTTGTAATGTATGCTTTTGTGAAGTTCAACGCTTATCTACTTGGGACCAGAGTGGTGGTCCACACTGACTATGCAGCCTTGAGAAACTTGATAGCGAAGAAGGATGCAAAACCAAGGATGATTAGATAGGTGTTGTTTCTACAAGAATTTGACTTTGAGGTCAAAGATCGAAAAGGTTTTGAAAACCAAGTTGTAGATTATCTGTCTAGAATGGAAGGTGAACAGGCAATTAGTGATGAAATAGAAATAAATAATGCATTTCCTGATGAGAATATCTTGGTGGTTGCTGTGGAACAATTGCCTTGGTATGCTGATTATGCAAATTATATTGTGAGTGAGGTCATCCCAAAAAATATTTCTTTCCATCAAAGAAAGAAATTCCTACATGATGTGACACATTACTTTTGGGATGAGCTGTATCTTTTTTAGCAATATAATATTATAAGGAGATGTGTGCTTGAAGTAGATGTATTGTTCATATTGGAAGCATATCATTCTTCCTCAGTTGGAGGTCACCATCTATGTGACCGAACTGCTAGGAAGGTGTTGCAGAGTGGTTACTATTAGCCAACACTGTTTAAGTATGCCCATGAGTTTGTACTAAAATATGACCAATGTTAGAGGCAAGGGTCAATCTCCAAAAGACATGAGATGCCTTTGACTAAGATGCTTGAAGTAGAATTATTTGATGTATAGGGCATCGATATCATGGGACCTTTTGTAAGCTCGTATGGGATAAAGTATATTTTAGTTTCCGTTAACTATGTATGAAAATGGGTTGAAGTTGTTGCCTTGTCTGATAATAAAGGAAAGAGAGTTGGTGCTTTTCTAAAAAAGAATATCTTCTCTAGCTTTGGAGTACCACGCACTATTATAAGCGATGGAGGATCACACTTTTGCAACAAAGTGTTCCAAGTAGTTTTAGCAAAATATAGGGTGAACAGCATAGAGTAGCCACTCCATATCACCCACAAACTAATGGGCAAGTGGAAGTCTCAAATTGAGAGATTAAAGCCATCAAAGCAAAAACGGTGAATGCTAGTCAGAAAGATTGGTCTTAAAAGCTTGATGATGCCTTGTGGGCATATCGAACTGCTTTTAAGACACCCATTGGCATGTCACCATTTCAGCTAGTCTATGGAAAAGCTTGCCACCTACCAATAAAGCTGGAGCACAAGGCCTTGTAGGCACTCAAAAGGCTGAATCGATAAAAAGTATCACTACTATCTGTCTTGATGAAGTCTGAAGTAATTGAGATACCTGAGTCATGCCACGATGTTAAATCAGGTGATGCATAGGAGGCAACCCATGACCCATAGGATTGATCTATTCCAGGTATACTCTAACCCTATGTTCAGATTTTCTTTAATTTTAAGTTAAGGGTGTAGAGTAAATTGTTTTCATAAAATTTTGTAGCCTATTAGGAGAAATACTTTTTCTTGAGGTAGTTGAATTGTTTTGTGATGTTGTTCACCTCTTCAAGTGGCCTAATTCTGTAAATGTGTGATTTTTATTCAAGTGTGACCACTATGCATCTTTGTATGGCATTAGTTCTAGTAACATAGTAATCATTGCTAAACAGTTGCATGAACTGAATGAGTCATAGATTGTGATCTGCTTGTGTTCCACGTGTGTGTGAGCAAATACTTAGTTCCCTCTTTATGTTGAACCCAGAAATTAACCGATTAGTCTTACTTAGGGTGATATATTGGGGTTAGGAAAGGATCATAGGTCATTTTGATTTTAGCTCACTTTAGCCTAAATGACCTTCCCTGTGTGTATAATATCCCTTAATCCCTATTTTGAGCCTAATTAACCTATTTCTTTGTAAGAAACCTATTACCTTCTCATTTAAATCATAATGAACCTATTTTGGTCTTGGTCCTCCTTGGATATTGTGCACCTTGACTTAAGAAAATGGCCTAAGTTAAGGGTGGTTATCATAGGGTGCATGACATAGAATGAGTATGAAGAAAGGTAGCATAAAAGAAAAGAATAAAAAGTTGGGTGCAGAAGAAAGGGCAAGAAAAAGAAAACTTGTGAAAAAGAATAAGTAATTGAGAAAAGACTGTACCCAGCTTAAATAAGTGTGATCAAGGAAAGAGAAGGGCGAAAAAGGATAATAAGTGTAACCCCAAAAAGCTAGTGTAGTGTCAAGGATGCTTAGTCACTTTAAATACTATCGAGTATCCTACTAGCCCCTGGCCATCATTACAAGCCTAAGAGAAGTCCTATAGTGATCCTAACGGACCTATCTAAAGATCTGGGTAATGAAAATAAGGGCAAGCCCGTGGTACTTGGCATACACTGATTGGAACTTCGTTCTGAGAGTGAGTGTTTGATTGTCCCCATAGTTACTTATATAATTCATGATATGAAATAAGGGGGATGTCTTTACTGTTAGGGCACACTGGTTACATTGATAGTTACTGACTTGTTCGGGTAGTGTAATAATGGTCTATGAATGGTTTTTATAACTGAATTGATGTCATATCTTGATTCTTTTGTGTTGCATTGGTGTTCTTCATTGTTCTTGAATTCTGTGACTTTGGAGATGGTATAACTGTTTTGAGATAATATGGATCATTGACTGCCAAATGTACTTTGTAATCTCTTAGTTGTGTTGAGTTTCTTGAGGACTAGCAATTGTTTTAAGTTGAGGATGTTGATGTGTAAGCTAATGGTAACACATTTGAGGCTTTTAACTAAGATAATTGTGAAGTATTAAGCCAATTATCATTTTTGATTGGTTTATGTTTGATTTTGTAGTTTGAGCTAATATGATAGAGAACCAACAAGAATGGAAGGAAAAAAGTTAAAATTTGAAGAAATCTAAAGATAAGTGTGACTGACGACATTTGTGATAAGTTGTTAACCCTATATTAAGTTATCAAGTTTGTCGTCAACAGTAAATAGAGAATTTGCCTAAGTTGAAAGATGTGATGACATTTTGTGATAAATCGTCAAGTCTGATAAGTATCAAGAATATTATCAGCCTGTGGTAGCACAAGAGAACTGAAGCAGAGCTTTGATGATATTTTGTGATAGGCCATCACGAATTTGATAAGTTGTCAAGTTTGTCGTCAGCCTTAAACAGGAAGAGCCAAAACAGAAGAAGGAGCTGACGACATTTGTGATAAGTCGTCAGCCTCCTAATAGGCTATCACAAATGTAGTCACCTAATTCGAGGGATTTTTGAATTCTATTATTTTGTTTCCATAATTAGGGTGAACTATTTAAAGCTTTGTTTTAGGGTTTTCTGGGGAGTTCCACACATTGAGTTTTGACAATACTTTTGATATTTTCTCTCTAATTTCTTGACTTGAAAAAGCAAATACTTTGAAGAGATTATTATCATTATTCTGGGATTTTCCTTTGTGATCTAATCTGTGATTCACTAGTTATTATTCTTCTTGTGGTAAGTTTAACTTTCAAAGCTTGAATACAACTTGTTATTTTGATTTTAGCATTATGAGTGGCTAAATTCCTTTAACCTGAATTATGGGATCTAGGGTTCGGTCTTGATAAGGTGCTAAGTCTTGATAAGGTGCTAAGTGTTCAAGATTTAAAAGGTGGTAGGATTTCTTGATAATTCTGAGGTTTTAAGTAACGTCTATTCGTTGCAAATAATACATAACACCTGCTTTGGTTTGCTTGAAAAAGAAATCAAATATAGTGGGAGTGAGTTATCAATAGGGACTTGGAAATACTACGTTTAATAATTAGCGATGTAATAAGGTTGGTTAACCTTAGGTAAAATCTAGGTAGTGAATATAAATTCCCTAAGTCCGAGACGATAAGGTAATTAAATGCTTAAGTAGATCGAAAGACATTTAAGCATAACGTCGATAAAGATAACTTATTGTCCTACCTACCGTGAGAATCTTGAACCACCGTTAGTATCTGTCAAGTACCGGAAGTCCCAGTGAACATAATTCTGGTTTTTCAGAAACTCTTGATTATGAACACTGATTAAAGCGACCGATAATTACTTGTTAAACTACAATATCCCCCATTTTTGGAAACATCCAACTATCAGTTGATTGATTTGTAAACGACTTACGTTTACACCATCTTCCCTATGGGATTCGACCCCAACCTAGTTGGGTTTTATATTGACAATGATCGCTTACATTCTCATTCAGAGGGTAGTTTGAGTGTTATCATTGTTGAATTTTCAAAAGAATTCATTTTGACAAATTAGCCCTCGGAAGCCCCCTAAGGCAAATTTCACTAGTTTTAAAATCAAGGGTTAAAATATAAAATAAAGATTTTGAACTTGAACCAACCCCTCAATTTCAACATTTCAAACCTAGTGGAATTGTCCAAATCACCATCTGGCACCTAGAATATTGAAGGTTGACAAAAGTCTACTCTATGACTTTTAAAGCCCCTAAAAACCTTTAACTCTTGCGAACCTTCCCAAAGGGATTGGGAACTGTGCCAACCATCACCATTGTCCAAAATAAATCTGTAGAAACTATAAAGTTTAGAAAAATTACCAAAATGCATAAAAAAAATCAAGTCATTACATATCTTGTGGACAAGTAAAATATTTGACATCTTATCGTCGTCACATATACACTCGAATTTACCTTAGGATAAAATGTCATGTTATATTCAGACCCCTTTTAAGTCCCTTAAAATTTTCATTATTTTATTTTTGACCTTCCCATGCTCGAAATACCAATTTTTCACTTGCATTGTGCTCAGGGATGTTAAAAGGGTAATTTGGGATGTTTTGAAATTTTTCAAAAGGGTTTGGGGAAATTTTTGAATATCAAGGAAATAAGCCTCCATGTTATCGTCGTGTCATGGAGGTTACCCTCTGCGATATTGGCGTGGCACGAAGGATAACCTCTGTGATATTGTCGTTCCACGCTAAGGTAAAATTTTTATACAGTTTTATTTTTATTCTCTTGGGGTGAGGGGCTTTTGTTCTTGTCACCTTTTTCATGAAATCTATGCAAAAATTAGTCCCACTTCCATCAATTTTCAAAGATCAAATCACCCTATTTCACTCTCAAACACAAAACCTAAGATCATTCAAGGGTTTCACTGCGTATTCATCACCCAGGCTCCAAACATTAAATTAATTATAAATTTTTGTGTGTTTAAAGAATTTATCTAATCCCCAAACCTTATCTTTACATTGTGACATTTATTTGATGGATTTCCATGTTATTTAAATTCTGGGTTTGATATTAGATTGAGGGTTTTTGCTTGATATTTATTTAATTACTTGTCCCATGACTTGAATTAATGATTCATTCTTTAAATTAGTGTTTTTGGGACTGAATTAGTACTTTGATTAAATAGTTGGAATGAGGAACTTGGGTTTTCCCTATTTAGATGAATTTTGGCTTAGAATTGTATGAACCTCAACCTACTTTACAAATTTGATTTAAATTATGAAAAATTGCATAGTTTAACTTATTTTTAAACTCAATGCATTGAATTAATGGATGAATTATTATTTAAATGGATTTGGATGTCCTTGATAGCCATGGATTGGATTTTATTAGAACTTGGGAAGTCAATGTGGTTGTGTAATTTGATTTGATTTATCTTTCAAGCGTAATGGTATGACGATCCCAAGTTGTTCATTCCTTAATAATTAAATCTAAAGTTAATGGATGGAATTATGTGTGTAAATGGTTTTAATTTTATCTTAAAGGGGGTTTTGCAGCTCATCGTGGAAGGTGAAGGTCTCAAGGGACCGATACTGGAATCCCCTTTATCAGCGTAAGGGTATTTATGACCGTATGCATAATTCAAACATTATTTTTATATTTGGAATGGTTAAAGAGTCAATAGCTTTGACCCTTTCTTGGATTTTCTTGGTTCGTGCCACAAACGGGAACTAAGACCCTTTTAGCATGGGAGATGAATCCATATAACTCATGGATTCCCTTAGGACAGTTAAAGCTACACAGTACAGGATAATGATTTTAAATTTCATGCTTAAACCTTGTTACCTATCCCAGCATCTTATATATGTACATATGAATGTACGCATATTGTTTTTGAATAATTTTGGACTAATTTGATTATGACATTATTTTATTCCTTCCCTGAGTTACATGCTAGAGGTCACCCCACTAACCATCCTCGAATGCCATATTATTTCATAATTTAGGGTCCGAAGATACTTGTTGTACCCCTCTTCAGTGTTAGGTGGATTAGCATATTCATTAAGTAGTTGTAAAGTGGTGAGTCTGCGTCCTTCGAAAGGCCTTATCATTTCCATATTCTTTTATTTTGACTTGATACTTTTGTATTATCATGGTCATGGTCAAAGTCAAGTCATGAACTATTTGGCATTCTATTTTAGAAGCTATTGTGGATAAATATGGGTTGGTTGGTATTGTTTTGACTCTTAGTGTCATTGAGTTTTTCATTAATTTTCTTATTTATGTTTAGTTGGATTCCGCATTGTTTATTGTTACTATTATTATGCTCTTAGGGTTGGGTTAAGGGGGTGGTCTCTGGTCTATGGTGGACTTGAGATACCTATCATCGCCAGACCCTGGGTTAGGTCATGAAAAGCTTGGAATAAAATAATGATTTAGAGTTGTTTGGTGTCGACAAAGCTATGTTGAGTAGAGTCCGTTTTATAGGTGTGTAGCATACCACACTTATAAGGAGAAGGCTACAAGGCATTAGGAATGCTCCTCTTTTCTTGTGTTCTATTTTGGGCTAGAAAGTCTAGTTTTATGAAACTTCTCTAACTCCTGGCTTCCTCACTTTAGATCATGCCTCCCCAAAAATTTCACATTCATAGAAACTATGCTGGGAACTCAATCCTACCTGAGAAGGGGGCTCGCCCTGTGTATATAGTGTAAACTCGATCTAGGGTTCTTGCTCTTAATTGTGTTGCTCCATATGGAGTTCCACTTGTCCCGACTAGTGCTCCTCAGGATTTTTAGGGTGGCAATGCTTATGACCATCTACCTCAGTGGGGACATCTCTAATGTAGGGTTTCACTAGTCTATTTATTTGCTCACTTAGTTGGTGACATTTTGGTCTCATTAGTTAGATCTTTTTGGTTTTATTTCTCCTTTGTTCGATGTCACTCGGGTGACTAATTCATGAGGTTGAATCCCACAACCTTTATAGGCTCTATGGTTGAGGAGGATCCTCAGGGGTTTGTGGATGAGATAGAGAAGATTTTTATTATGATGCATGCTACTGATTCTAAAAGTGTAGAGTTTGTTGCATGTCAACTAAAAGATATAGCTTAATAGTGGTATGATGAGTGAGAGTTGTTGGGTGGTAATAATGCTGAACCAACATTATGAGATGAGTTTTTGAGTGCCTTTCTTGATCACTTCTTCCGTCAGGAGCTGAAGAATGATAAGGCGGAGGAGTTTCTTAATCTAAAGTAAGTTAAGATGAATGTTAAGGAATATGAGTTGAAATTTTAGTAGCTATCTTGTTATGCTCCAGAGTTGGTGTTTAACGCTAGATCTAAGATGAGGAAGTTTGCTTTTGTGTTATTCCAAGACTTTGTATTAGAGTGTTTGGCTATAGTAGTAAATAATAATATGGATATCTCTAGACATATGGTTTATATGCAATAGGTTAAGGATAAAAAAAGAAACGGGTGGAGAATAGGGAGAGATAGAGTAAGAAGTTTAGGTATTCACAACAGGGTTGGGGTCAGTAGAATAGTGCGAGAGATGGCTTATAATAGACCAAGAAGAAGAACTGGTGAAATTCCTATTTGTCATCTAGTACTCCCTATCCTAGGCCTTCGAGCGATCATTGTTCTCAGGCCAGTGGTGGTTCTAAGTCACAGGTTCCCATTCAAGCGCTAGTAGAGCTCTGTTAGCCCCACTTTATCCTCCTTGTTATTTTGTGGGCAGCTAAATTGTGATTATTGTTAGAAAGGGAGGAATCAATGTTATAATTATGGTCAGCTAGTTCACATACAATGGGATTATCCCTAGGTTGCTACTGGAGCTAATAAAACTCCAGTTGCCATATCTTCACCTCTTGTACCAAAGGGCGCTACTTTTGGAATTGACCCTGACTGGAATCACCTCTATGTACTTACTATAAACTTGGAATTTGAGGCATCTTTAGATATTTTCACTGGTATAATACAACTTTTATCTTGTGATGTGTATTTTTTTCTTTATTCAGGGTTTACCCTTCCTTATATGGCTGTGCATTTTGGTTTAGGTATAGCAAATATTTTCGACCCTTTTTCTATATCTACCCCTATGGTGATTCTATTATGGTTATAAAAATATATAGGGGTTGTGTGGTGTCTATCGTCCATACGGAGACATTGGTGGATTTGATAGAATTAGATATGGTAGATTTTAATGTGATCTTAGGTATGGATTGGCTTCATTCATGCTATGCGCCTATGGATTATTGAACTCGAAAGGTTAGTTTCCACTTAGTGAATGAACTGGTATTAGATGGGAGTGGAGTTCCATAACACCTTAAGAAAGGTTTATTTCCAATCTTAGAGATTAGAATTTGATTTCAGAAGGGTTTTGATATCATCTAGTTTGGGTGAAGAATTCTGACTCTTAAAGTTCTTCTTTGCAATAGGTCCTTATAGTTAATGAATTTCTTGAATTGTTTCCTGATGATGTTCCTGGAATTCCTCCCAACAGGGAAATAGATTTGGGGATTGATCTTCTATCGGACACTAGCCCTTATTCCATTCCTCTATATTGAATGGCTCTAATCGAATTAAAAGAGCTAAAGAATCAATAGAAGGATCTTCTCAATAAAGGGTTCATTCGCCGTAGAGTTTCTCCATGGGGTGCTCCTATTCTTTTTGTATGGATGAAAGATATTTCTCTTCGGATATGCAAAGACTACCGTCAGTTGAATAAGGTGACAGTGATGAATAAGTACCCACTTCCTAGGATTGATTATCTTTTTTACCAGCTTCAGGGTGCTACATACTTCTCTAAGATTGATCTTCGTTCGAGCTATCATTAGTTTATAATATAGGAGGTTGATATTCCCAAGACTTCTTTTCAAACTTGATATGGTCACTATGAATCTCTAATTATGTCAATTGGATGACTAATTCTCCGGTTGCATTCATGGATCTTATGAGTTAGAGTTTTAGGCAATTTTTAGACTTGTTTGTTGTTGTATTCATTGATGATATCTTAGTGTATTCTTATAGTGAGGAAAATTATCCAATCAGCTCCAAATTATTTTATAGGCCCTTAAGTATCAAGAGTTGTATGCTAAGTTTTCTAAGTGTGGGTTTTTGTTGGATGTTGTGACTTTTCTTGGTCATGTTGTTTCTAGTAAAGGGATCAAGGTAGATCCATAGAAAGTTAAGGTGGTAAAAAGATGAACAAGACCCACGACTCTGACTAACATTAGGATATTCTTATGCTTGGCCAGGTATTATAGAAGATTTGTGGAAAGTTTCTCCTTTATTAATACTCTGATAACTAGATTGACTCAAAAAAAGGTTAAGTTTTTGTGGTCCAGTGCTTGTGAGGATAACTTTGAGAAGTTGAAGGATAAGTTGACTTTTGTGCCAGTTTTGACCCTACTCGAGGGTACTGATAGTTTTGTTGTATTTTGTGATGTGTCCCTGTGGGAATGGGATGTGTCTTAATGCAGCATAGTAAGGTTGTGGCCTACATTTCTAGGCATCTTAAGGTTCATGAAAAGAACTATTTGACTTATGATTTAGAGTTGGCAATTGTGGCTTTTGCTCTAAAGATTTGGTAATATTATCTGTATAGGGTGCATGTGGTTATCTATTCAGGGCATTAAAGCTTGCAATATGTATCCACGCGGAATGAATTCAACCTCACGTAGAGAAAGTAGCTTGAATTGCTTAAGGATTTATGACATTAGCCTTCACTACCATCAAAGTGAAGATAATGTCATTGTTGATGCTCTTAGTAGGTTATCTATGGGGAGATTATCTCATGTTGATAAGGAGAAAAGAGGATTAGTGAAGTACATTCACATATTGGCTAATTTGGGAGTTTCTTTTTTTGGACTCCAAGGATTAATGAGTTATTGTTCAGAAAGTGGTAAAATCATCTCTTGGTGCTAAGGTTAAGGAACATGGACTTTGGATCCCATTCTTATGAAGATTAAGGATGATATCGGTCAACAAAAGGTTATGGCTTTCAAGATTAGGGGCGATGGTATTTTGAGGTACCAAGGTAGGTTGTATGTTCTTGATGTTGATAAGCTGTAGGAAAGAATTCTAGCTAAGGCTCATGAGTCCAGATATACAGTTCATCCGGGTTTGACAAAAATATACCATGACTTGACGGATATCAACTGGTGGAATAATATGAAAAGGGCCGTAGAAAATTTTGTGGCTAAATGTATGGTTTGTCACAAGTCAAGGTTGAGGACTCGAGTCCTGGTGGCATATCTCAAGAGATAAAGTTACCTATATAGAAGTGGGAGATGATCAATATGACTTTTATTATGGGTCTTCCATAATCTCCTAATCAGTATGATACAATTTGGGTCATTGTTGATTGGATGACTAAGTCCACTCACTTCTTGTCTATGAGGACTAACTGCTCAAGAGAGGATTATGCCAGGTTGTTCATTCAAGAGATTGTGAAGCTGCATGGTGCACCAGTTTCCTTTATTTTAGACTGAGGAACTACAATGCCTTGAGTCTGTACCCTGGATGCTACACAGTGCTTATAATCCCGAGGGACCACAAGCTAACCCATGACAGGTACCTGCTGCAATAACTGATGTAATAAAGTGAAAATTAGGAAAAAACTTTCCATAAGGTTCAAAACTAAAAATCAATTACTGAATACTAAAATCAATACTGTAAACTGAATATATGTATGAAAAATACTCTAGTCTGAAAAGCCTCTACTGTATCAATAAGGAGTTGATGGGACAAGCCCCTAACTAACTTCGACTACTAAAAACAGTACTGAAAATCTGAAATAACATCCTGTCCTCAAACTATGAGGACTCACCACTAAATTTGCTATTGAAAAATCTGTGTTGCTAAGAGCAGTCAGGAGCACTACGTCTGAACCTATGATATAAGACCTTATAGTGCAAAATAAGATATGTGTCAGTATTTTGAATGTACTGGTATACTAAGTGAGGTAGGCTGATATGCATGGGTTCACATGCATGAACAATAACTGACTAAATAACATGAACATAACTGAAAGAGAGAGTACATGCATGAATTCTTAAACTATAACTGAGATCATGAAAATACCAAATACTAAGTTTTAAAAGCTAGTTTACTGATATCTGAATTTACTGATACTGTATTACTAGTAACTGAGTGACTGTGTCTGATAGTCCTGATTCTGTGGAACTATTCTAAGTTCCATCCTAAACTGAGTAATTGTGTCTAACAGTCTTGATTTTTGTAGAACTGAATAGAGTTCTACACCAAGACTAAAATTGAAACTATAGGAGGTAATCATCTAACCGACATGCCCCTCTCTGAATGGATTGGTGTCCAAAATGTAACCCCAGTTGGTAGGATGTCAGTACGATGCCATGGGTAAAGATAAGCTGAGTCACCCTCAACAGGATGGTGCTCTGAATGAGAATGGTGGTACCCTCAACTGGCAGGTTAAAATACCTCATAAATACTCAACTTCCAGGTTAATGTCTCAACCTATGCTAGTTACGTAGTTCTAGAATGCAAGGATTGTTTCTAAGGTTCACACCCTCTACTGGCAGGTGAACCCCCATCCTTGGGTTCACTTGGTACTAAATCCTACTCCCAACTGAATAAACACTAGACAGATTCCTAAACTGGTCTAGGTTAGACTGAACTGGTACTGATCATGTTAACTAACTGAATTGAACTGAGTTCACTGGATTCTGAACTGATTACTGACAGAGTCCTGAACTGATCACTGAACTACTGGTCATGATAAGACTGATACTATTTTGTGACTGACACTGGCTCTAGGTACACAGCCAAATGGTCAGGTATTAAATACCCCGAGGACTCAATAGCATGAAAAGTAAATCATTGCATAACTGTAGTAGCATAATGGTACTAGCTTGCTAATAATACATTCACTTAGACATTTTTGTCAAACACTTGATATACATGAGCTTGTGCATGATTGAAATCACATAATAACATGTTATGCTTGAATTAGTCAATTCACATAAGCATTTTGACAAACACTTGGGGAGCATGGGAATTTCAATTATCAATAAACATGTAGTAATATCATGAATTCTACATTCAACCTGCAATTCAAGAGTTTAACATGAAGTTCACAAAATTCAATTCACAATTAACTAATTTGCATGAAACTTGTGACAAATCATAGAATTACATCACCACTAACATCATAATCAGTAATACATTTAAGATCTAACATGAAATCCATTAAACACATTAACTTAAAGTTAAAAAGTTTTATGGAACTCCAAGGGTGGAAGGAAACCGTTATATTAACACTTTACATACCTTGGTATTCAAAATCTCGAAGAATGGTGAAGTGTTATTGAAGACTGAATCTTGGATTGGAGATCTTAGGGTTTGTTTCTTGAGAAATTTTGAGAAAGATGAATGGATTTTGATTCTAAAGGGGATTAACCTTGTGTTTTAAGGGATGATAGACATGGGAAAAGACCCAAATACCCCTAAGGAAGCGGCTTTTTAATGATGGAAAACTTATTTAGTGATGCGCAGACTGATGTGTTGCATCATCAGTATCTATGAGATAGCCAATGCGCTGCATTGATTCTGCATTGGCTCACTGGAATTTGTAGTGGGAGCTAGATAAAATACTCATCGACGCGATGGGAAACACAGCACATTGAGATCGCATCGATCCACTGTTTGAAGCTTTCAAATGTTACTCAAACGAAGTTTACAAAATCCAAAACTTGTTCGAGAACACGCACTGACATTTCTGATCATGATTCAACTTAAAAATCATTACTTTAAGGTCATAAGGGTCGTGAAATAGAGTCACCAACCTACAAAGGTTAAAATAACACTAAGTCTGAATTCTTGGCGTTGATTTTCTAAGTTTGGGACCCCTTAACAAGCTTTAAAGGTCTGACTTATGCTTAGGATTTTATGGGGTCTTACAATATCTCCCTTTGGGAAAATTCATACTCGAATGAGGCTGACTTAGCTAAGAATACTGATAGACTGGATTTAGATACAGGACATGCACAACTGTAACCTGATTTTACTACTGACACTACTGATATGTTGAAATTTCGTACTAAACATGCATATCGATGCATGAATACATAATTAAAAATGCATTGGTAACTTATATCAAGTCCATAGAAGGGAAATCTGAGCATGAAAATGAGTAAGTTCAAGGAAAAACTATTACCTTGGGTTGAGTCTGAGTTTTTGGAGAAGAGGTAAGGATACTTGGTCAGTAAATTTGCCTCTGCTTCCCAAGTAGATCCCTTAACTGCCTCTGTTGCGCGCCACATTTATGTGCAGGAGGCTATAAGATGTTTTAGGAACAGTCCTCTTTTCTTCATTATTCATGTCATGCTAGTGAGAATAATCACAAGTTAAACTCTCAGCCTAATCCATTCTTCTCTTATTCCAGATCATGGCCCCAAAGAAAAGAAACCAGCCAGCTCCTCAGCCCGAAGATCCGTTGGGTGAACATGTTTCCCATGTAGAGTTTAGAGCCGCATTTACCATACTTGCTCAGTCCTTACCACCAGTCATTCCGGCCAATCTAGTGGCCACTCCCAAAGCAACTAGGGTTTGGGACTTTACCTGGATGAACCCTCCTTCTTTCCATGGGTCTAAGTCTGATGAGGACCCTCAGAAGTTCATTGACCAAGTCCAGAAGGTCATAGACATCTTGGGTGCTACTTCTATTGAGAGTGCTGAGTTAGCCACTTACCAGTTACAGGATATTGCTCATGATTAGTATAAACAGTGGAAGTCTGAGAGGTTAGATGATGCAGGCCCTATCGACTGGGAGGAATTTGTCACGGCGTTCTTAAACAGATTCTTTCCCCAAGAGCTAAGGGAAGCCAAAGTTCTTAAGTTCATCAACCTTAGGCAAGGGAATATGACAGTTAGGGAATATTCTCTTAAATTTACTTAACTAGCCAGGTATACTCTTCATGTGGTTGCAGACAATAGAGCTAAGATGAGAAAGTTCGTGTCATGGGTCAATGATAGCGTGGTAAATGAGTGTAGGTCTATGATGCTGATCGGTGATACGACCTTTACAAGACTCATGACCCATGCCCAGTAAGTAGAAGAGCAAAAGTTTAAGACTAGGGAGAGGCAGAACAAGAGAGCAAGGTCAGGTAATTTTAACTTTGTTCACCCTAAGTCAGATGGAGGAAACAGTTCACAATTTCACTACAAGTCAGCCGTTCCAGCTCCTTCCTTTGCCAGCGCTCCAGTGCTGAAGTTCATAGATGGCAATAGAGACAAAGCGCCAGGCTCTAAATCTCAGGGCAGTGTTAGCAGTGCCCGAATGAATCCCCTTTGTCAGACTTGTGGTAAGAACCACAAGGGCATTTGCAGAGATGGTAGTGATGTCTATTTTGGTTAAGGCAAACCAGACCACAAAATTAGGGAGTGTCTGCAGGCAAGTAATCAGGGTCACCGAAATCATTCTACAGCTCAGTCCAGTTGCCCGAATCAGCAGGGTGCCATTTCCAGTGCTACCAGTGGGCAACGCCCAAATAGACTCTATGCTCTTCAGTCCTGATAGGATCAGGAAAATTCTCCTAATGTCGTTAATGGTACATTATAGATTTTCTATGTTCATGTTTATGTTTTGCTAGACCCAGGTATAGCTTTGTCTTTCGTTACTCCATACATAACAAGCAATTTCAAAATCAGTCCTGAAGTCCTAGCAAAGCCCTTCTTAGTCTCTACCCCAGTGTGTAAAACCATCATAGCTCGGCGGGTATATAGAAACTACCCAGTTATGATATCTCAGAAATCCATGTCAGCAGATTTAGTGGAGTTAGAGATGACTGATTTTGATATCATTCTCGGCATGGATTAGCTTCATTCCTGCTATGTCATAGTCAACTGTAGAAATAGGATAGTTTAGTTCCAGTTCCAGAATGAGCCTGTCCTAGAGTGGAAGGGTAGCATTTCAGCGATCAGGGGTCAACTTGTTTCCTACCTTTGAGTAAGGAAAATGATTTCTAAGGGGTGTGTTTATCATCTCGTACATGTTAAAGATTCTAGTTCTGAATATCCCAGCCTCGAAATAGTCCCTGTTGTTAATTAATACTCAGAAGTCTTTCTCGAAGATCTTCCAGGCATTCCTCTCAAAAGGGAAATAGACTTCAGCATAGACCTTCTTTCGGATACTCAACCTATTTCTATTTTACCATACAAAATGGCACCAGCAGAACTCAAGGAACTGAAAGATCAGTTTAAGGATCTCTTAGATAAGGGATTCATCAGACCCAGCGTTTCCCCATAGGGTGTGCCAGTATTATTCGTGCGTAAGAAAGACAGTTCTCTCAAGATATGTATTGATTATCGTCAACTCAACAAGGTCACAGTCAAGAATAGATATTCTCTTCCCGGGATTGATGATCTATTCGACCAATTTTATGGTGCTAGTTACTTCTCCAAGATAGACCTCAAATCAGGCTATCATTAGCTCAGAGTTAGAGAATGCGACATTTCAAAGATAGCTTTCCATACTCGGTATGGTCACTTCGAATTTGTAGTCATGTCATTTGGTCTTACCAATGCCCCTGCAGCTTTTATGGATTTGATGAATCGTATGTTCAAGCAGTACTTTGACATGTTTTTCATAGTCTTTATAGATGATATTCTGGTCTACTCTTGAATAGAGCATGATCATGCAAACCATATCGGGATTATTCTTCAGACTCTCAGGGATCATCAGTTATTCGCTAAGTTAGCAAGTGCGAATTTTGGCTAAGATCAGTAGCATTCCTTGGACATATTATATCCGGTGATGGAATTAGACTAGATCCTCAAAAAACCAAGGTAGTAAAAAAATGGCCCAGACCCGTATCTCCATCAGATATTATGAGTTTCTTGGGTTTGGCTGGCTATTACAAAAGGTCTGTTGAGGGATTTTCTTTTATTGCATCTCCCATGTCCAGATTGACTCAGAAGAAGATTAAGTTTCAGTGGTCAAATTCATATGAGAAGATCTTTCAAGAGTTGAAGACTCGACTCACCTTCGCTCTAGTTCTAGCTATTCCAGATGGTTCAGACGGTTTTGTGGTCTATTATGATGCATCTAGAGTGGGTTTAGGTTGTGTCCTCATGCAGTATGGTAAGGTCATAGCCTACGCCTCCAGACAGTTCAAGCCACATAAGAAGAATTATCCTACTCATGATCTTAAGTTAGCAACGATAGTTTTTGCCTTGAAGATTTGAAGGCATTATCTGTATGGAGTTTATGTAGATATCTTCATAGACCATAAAATCCTCCAATATTTCTTTTCCCAAAAAGATCTTAATCTTCGCCAGAGAAGGTGGTTAGAAGTCCTATGCAGATGTTCATAGAAAGGATCTCGAGTTCGAGGTCAATGACTATGTCTATCTTAAGATCTCTCCCATGAAAGGAGTGAAGAGGTTTGGCAAGAAAGGGAAACTCAGTCCTCGATATCTCGGTCCCTTCAGAATTCTTTGTCGCTTCGGCAAGGTAGCTTATAAGCTTGAGTTGTCTTCAGATCTAGCCTCAGTTTATCCAGTCTTCCATGTCTCTTTGCTAAAGAAGTGCATAGGTGACCCAACATTTTTTGTCCCTATTTAGAGCATCGACATTTAGAATATCCTCTCTTATGAAGTTATTCTAGTCGAATTCTTAGATTATCAGACTCGTAGATTGAGGAACAAGGAAGTCCCTCTAGTCAAGGTTCTTTGGCAAAATCAGTCTCATGAGGGAGCTACTTGGGAAGCAGAAGCAGATATCCGTACCAAGTATCCTCACCTCTTCCCCGCCAATTCAGATCAAGCTCAAGGTAACAGTTCTCCTTAAGCTTATTAAGTTTCATTTTCATGTTTCCAGTATAAACTTGGTACCTATTAACCGTTTCATACTTAGTTATGCATTACTGTATCAGTTTTCTGTGCATAAGATATGCACGAGTTCAGCATGTTAAGCATGTCAGTCATGATATCAAGTTTCAGTTCTTCATGTTCAGTTCAGGTTCTATTGTCTTGTATCCTTTCTCAGTAAATTCTCATTCGAGGACGAATGTTCCCAAGGAGGAGATATTATAATACCCCACATGTTTTTAATCCTGTGATTCATACTTGAGTACATGACTTACCATGAATCTCCTAGTGATAGGATAGCTTATGATCCATTAAGCATGTTCATATGAGTCACTTAAGGTAATACAAGCTAAGAGTTTTTGAATCCATCAAGTTTTAGTGTTCGATTTTGCAAGGGTCATCTTTGAATGAGTATAACTCGATTTTAATGAGGTATTTTGGTTGATTTAGCCAACAAAATTGTAGAGAATCGAATTATCTTTCCAATGATACTAATTTTTCCTTAATCCAATACCCGAGCAAAAAGTTATGCCCATTTTCGTGAGAGACAGTAAGCATAGGCGACTGGTTAGGCGCCTCCTAACCCAAGCATAGCCGATTGGTTAGGCTCCGCCCAACCTAAGCATAGGTAATTACTTGGGCGCTGCCTAAGCCAATTCCAGGTGTCAAAAACACTCCTTCTTGAGTTATTTTAAAGGTAATTAAGTCTCTAAATACTCCTTACACGTCCCTAAACTGAACCCTATGAAATATATAGCCTCTAAACATATTACAACCCTATTTTCATCTCTAAGCTCATCATCCAAGAGCACTAAAGGAGAAAAATAACTAGGGTTGCATAATTAAGCTTGAAGATCCGATTTCATGGAAATTCCTCCGTTAATCATCAAGAATCTTCCTTCTAAGGTATACGTAGTGTTCATCCACAGATTTCTTTCGTCCGTGGAGTTCAAGAATCAATCTTTAAAATACAAAAGCATGGTTGATTGTGGTGATATGATCATACCCATGTTGATGCTTGATTGTTTTCTTTTTTCTCATTATAAAGTATGATTTCTATATTGTTG
This sequence comes from Capsicum annuum, assembly GCF_002878395.1. Taxonomy (NCBI): domain Eukaryota; kingdom Viridiplantae; phylum Streptophyta; class Magnoliopsida; order Solanales; family Solanaceae; genus Capsicum; species Capsicum annuum. Next base: position 201,952,189 of record NC_061121.1, read on the forward strand.
GGTGTTGATGATCATGTTGTTGATATTGGGTGATTCCCAAGATGGAATCTTTATATGTTTTTGTGAATTCATGATATCATATGAGTTGGAAACATGTAAATTTGCTTGTTCATGATGTATAATTTGATGAATTCACCTATGCTTAAGATGTACTTGTAAGGTGTTTGATAAAATGCCTAAGGAACTAGAAATCATGCAATATAGCTAAATTGTGACTAAGTGAAGGATTCTTGATATGCCCTTACGTTCCAATGACTTCTATGATTGATAATGTGCCTTGTAAATGTTGTTGGAATACTCATGAGCTATTCTTATGAGATTATGCTATGTTTACTTGCAAATCCTACTTATGAACAAGATGCATGATAACCATGCAATCCACATGAACTTCCCAGCTATTAGTATATGTTGCCAATATGATTATGCAACGAACATGATATTAAGATTGTGTAAGTACTTCCATGTGATATGAAATCCTTTCTATGCAATACATTGTTGATAACCATGCATAGTATGAGATCCCTACTTATGATACTATATATTATGGACTCTACTCTTATGATCAAGTCAGTCATGTGTGTCAGTTTCCTTCCATCGAGTCTTGGGGGTACTTGTACCCAAAAATTATAGCTGTGTTCCTAGATCCATGTCATGTTTCACGATATCCGAACTCAAGATATGATTCCATAGACTTCAGTCAGTCATGTGACTTAGGAAAACCTCATGATCTTAGTTAGTTGTTAGATATCAATAACATTCTGCCAGTCAATGGAATTCATTAAGATCAAGTCATACACAGTCAGTTATTCATGTCCAGTCCCTCCAGATAGGAGAAGAGGTTAACACCGAGTGAACCTAAGGATGGGAACTCACCGTCAGTTCAGGGTGTGATTCTTAGTAGCAATCCTTGTGTTGCAGAACTACGTAGCCAGCGTAGGTTGAGACATCTTAACCTGTTATCTCAGGGTTGATGTTCTGGCTTAACCCATCAGTTTAGGGTTTCCACCATTCTTATTGAGTACCCTCCAGATAAGGGTCACTCATAGCTGTCCTTACCAGTGGTGCGGTATTAACACCCCTCCAGTTGGGGCAAAGATTGGACACCAGCTTAGCCATAATGGCATACATGGGGCATGTCGTTTAAACACTGCTTCCCACAGTTCCAGTATCAGTCTCAGTAAAAGAACTCAGATAGTTCTTCAGATTTCAGTATATACAGGACTGTCAGATACAGTCATCCATGTTATTAGTTTCAGTACTAATCAGGATAGTTATCAGTAAACCATGTATTAGCTTACAAGTCATGCTATCATGTATTCATGGTCCCAGTTTCTATATGTGTGTGTTTGCACTCCCACGCTCATATTAGTCAGTCAGTGTTGTTCATGCATGAAACCCTTTATGCTCAACCTACCTTCCTAGTATACTTAGTACTCCAGTTGTACTAATGCATTTGCGCTATGGTTCTTTCTTTTCATGTTATACCATAGGTTCCGAGACACGAGCTCCAGCCCAGTAGTAGTGGTAGCATTCCAATCGTAGAGACACAACGGGTCCTCATTGATTCGAGGACAATATGATTTGATTCATTTATTTATTTCTTCAGTTCAGTTTTATGGAGTTAGTTGGAGACATGTTCCCTCAACTCCTTATTTAGACAGTTTAGAGGCTTTCAGATTTACTTTCAGATTTATATTCAGATTTAGCTATTTTGGGTATTTTTGCCCACATGATTTTATTCAGTAACCCTTATAGCCTTACAGTTCCATGTATTCCACATTATTATTTTATGATTTGCAGTATATAGGTACAGATATCAGTCATGGGTTAGCTTGTGATCCCTCGGGGTCATGAGCATTGTGTAGCATTTTGGTTTAGCAAATCGGGGTGTTACAATAGGAGACCTACATCTCCTCCCATAAAGCGCCTCAAATGGGGCCATCTGAATGCTAGAATGATAACTGTTGTTATAGGAGAACTCAATCAAAGGTAAGTGGTCATCCCAACTACCTTTAAAGTCTATTGCACACGCTCACATCATATCTTTTAAAGTTTGAATGGCTCTTTCAGTTTAACCATCTGTCTGAGGGTGAAAGGCTGTACTGAGGTGAACTTGGGTACCATGACCCTTTTGGAAGGCTTTCTAGAAATGAGAGGTGAACTATGTACCTCTATCTGAGATAATGGACAATAGAACTCTTTATCATATAACTTGGCATAGTCCTTGGCTGAATAAGAGGTATGGACTGGTAGGAAATGATTTTATTTGGTCATTCTGTCTATAATGACCAAACTGAATTGTGATGACGACGAGTGCTAGGCAAACCTATCACAAAATCCTTGTTCACATCTTCCCACTTCCAAGTAGGAATACTAAACTCCTGCATAAACCCACTGGGTTTCTGATGCTCAATCTTAACCTGCTGACATATTGAGCACTTGGCTACAAACTCTGCAATATCTCTCTTCATCCCACTCTACTAATAGATCTCCCATAAATCATAGTACATTTTAGTGTCCCCTGGATTAATTGAGTAACACGCACCATGCGCTTCTTCAAGAATTTGTTGCCTTAAGTTATCTACACCTGGCACACATAGCTGACCCTGGTAACGCAAAACACCATCTCCCCATTGGGAGAAAATCTCCACCTTCTGATCTCTAACTGATTCATTCAACTTAACTAGGTTGGGATCCCTATCCTATTTTTCCTTCACCTCTGAAACCAGAGATGATTCTGAACTACTCTGTACCCATATACTACCTTCTGCTGAATCTACTAAGCGGACACCTAATCAAGCAAGCTGATGAACTTCTTGTTCTAACTTCTTCTTACCATTCTCAACATGAGCAACACTAAACATAGACATCCTACTTAGAGTATCATCCACTACGTTGGCTTTACTCAGATGATGCAGGACGCTCATGTCGTAGTGTTTCAACAACTTCAACCAATTTCTCTAATAGAGGTTTAGGTCTTTCTGAGAGAACACATACTGTAGGCTCTTATGGTCAGTGAACACATCAATGTGCACCCAATATAAATAGTGCCTTCAAATCTATAAGGCACATATTATTGCTGCTAACTCAAGATCATAAGTTAGATAGTTATTTTCATGGGGTTTGAGCTATCTAGAGGCGTATGCTATGAGCTTACCACTCTGCATCAAAACACACCCCAAAACAATCCTAGAAGCATCATAATATACCATAAATCCATCTTAACCATCTAGCAGAGTCAAAACTGAGGCTGTAGTGAGTTGAGTCTTCAACTCTTGAAAACTCTTCTCACAAGAATCTGACCACTAAAATTTAACCTTCTTCTGATTTAATCTAGACATAGAGGATGTGATAGATTAAAATCCCTCAGCAAACCATCGGTAATAGCCAGCCAAACCCAAGAAACTCTTAATATATGATGGAGAGATAGGTCTGGGCTAGTTTCTTACTACTTTGATCTTTTGGGGATCAACTATAATGCCATCACTAGAAATGATATGGCCGAGAAAAGCTATTGACCTTAGCCAAAATTCGCACTTATTGAATTTGGCGAATAGCTGATGGTTTCTGAGAGTCTACAATACTATTCTAAGATAGTCTGCATGATCATTGTCACTATGAGCGTAGACAAGAATGTTATCCATGAAAACTATGATGAACATGTTCAAGTACTGCTTAAACACACAGTTTATCAAGTCCATGAAAGTTGCTAGGGCATTGGTAAGACCAAACGACATTACTACGAATTTGAAGTAACCATACCAAGTTTTGAAAGTTGTTTTTGAAATGTCACATTCCCTGACTTTGAGCTGATAATAGCTTGATCTAAGGTCTATCATAGAGAAGTAACTGGCACTCTAAAGTTGGTCAAACAAGTCATCAATTTTGGGAAGTGGATACTTGTTATTGATTGTAACTTTATTTATCTGATGGTAGTCTATACACAATCTGAGAGAACCATCTTTCTTATGCACGAATAAAACTGGTGCACCCTATGGGGACTCACTGGGTCTGATGAATCCCTTAATCCCTTATCTAGGAGATTCTTCAACTATTCTTTTAACTCCTTGGGTTCTGCTAGAGCTATTCTGTATGGCAGAATAGAGATAGGCTTAGTATCTAGAAGGAGGTCTATTTCTAAGTAGATTTCCCTTTCAGGAGGAACTCCGGGAAGATCTTCGGGAAATACATCTGGAAATTAGCATGCTACTAACACTGATTCAAGACTAGGGGTTTCTGAACAAGAGTCTTGGACTCGAATGAGATGGTAGACACATCTCTTAGATATTATTTTTCTTGCCCTTAAGTAGGAAATAAGTTGACCCCTATTTACTTAAGTACAAACCCCCCACTCTAGGATGGGCTCATTCAAAAAATGAAACTGGACAATTCTATTTCTGCATTCAACTGAGGCATAGCAGGAATGAAGATAATTCATGCTAAGAATGACATCAAAATTAGTCATCTCTAATTCGACTAAGTCTGGTGATGTGATTTTATGAGATACTGTAACTACACAGTTCTTATATACCTATTGGCTATGATGGATTTACCCACTGGGGTAGAGACTGAGAAAGGCTTTGCTAGAATTTTGGGACTGACTTCTAAGTCAACATTTATGTATGGGGTTACAAAGAATCAAGAAGTTCTTGGATCTAACAAAGCATAAAAATATAAATAATAAACTTCTAACGTACCAATTACCACATCAGGAGAACTTTCCTGATTCTGTTGGGACTTAAGGGCATAGAGTCTATTTGGGCCCACTGGTGGCATTGGAAGTGGCACCCTGCTAATTCGGGCGGCCAAACTATGCTAAGGGATGTTATGCTGACCCTAGGAACCTGAATAGGGGAAATCTATGACCCTGTGACCTGGCTTGCCACACCCAAAACATACATCAATGCTAGCCCTGTAGATACCCTGGTGGTTTCTGCTATATTCTGGCAAAGAGGGTTAGTTCGGGTACTGCTGACACTACCCTGATTAGGGCCTAGTGCCCTATCTCTATTTCCATCTATAAATTTTTGCACTAGAGCACTGGCTGAGGATAGAGCTAGAACTGAGGATTTTGGGAAATACTAAGAATGATTTCCTCTCTCTAACTTAGGCTGGGTAAAATTGAAGCTACCTATTCTAGCTCTCTTATTCTCCCTCTTCTTCTCTCTATTATTAGCCTTCTCTAGGTGCTGAGCATGAACCATGAGCCTGGATATGCCCATCTCCTTAATAAGCATTAGGGTCCTACACTCCTTGACCACACTGTTTGACACCCTGACACAAACTTACTCATGTTTGCTCTGCTATCTGCTACCATACGAGGGGCATATTTGGCTAACTGGGTAAAATTCAAAGAATACTATTGCTCTATCATGTTACCTTGCTTCAAATTTTTAAAATCTAAAACTTTAGCTTCTCTCAACTCTAGTAGGAAGAATCTATCAAGAAAAATAAAGGTAAACTCCTCCCATTCTATGGGAACTGCATCTACGGCTCTCTCTGTATTCCACTGCTTAATACATGAGTGAGCCACATCCTACTACTGATATGCATCTAGCTCTTTACTTCACTAGCTGCCACCCCAATAATATCTATAACCTTCTGCTCCTAATCTAGAAATTCCTGTGGGTCCTCATCTGACTTTGACCCCATAAAATATAGTGGGTTCATTTGGGTAAAGTCCCAAATCCTGGATACAGCAGTATTAGCCACTAGATTGACCAGAACGATAGCTGGGAGTTCATTCTGGGCTACCACAGAATGAGCTAGGGTGGTGGAAGATTCTTAAAATTTAGCAAGGCAGACATGTTCATCCAGGGGATCTGGATAGATGAGTTGAGGTGTTGGCTGCTCTCCTATTCTTCTCCCCTTAGTGCTCTTTGGAAGCATATTCTATAAATGAAAGGGGAAAGGATTAGATTAAGATTTTAACTTGAGCTTGTGCTCAATCGCACGACATGATTATTGAAATAAGGAAAACTTTTCCTAAAACATCTAATAGCCTCCTATACATAAGTGTGGCGCACAACACACCCATGCACAAGACACTACTAGATGTGTATTTCAGACTTCTTAGGACTCTGTTAAACTTTAGGCTCTGATAACAAGTTTGTAACACCCCGAGTCTATACCCCAGATGCTACATAATGCTCATAATCCCGAGGGACCACAAGCTAACCTATGATAGGTATGCTACAATAACTGAATAATAATATTGTAATGATGCAAAAATTAAGCCAAAACTTGCCATAAGGTTTAAAACTGATAATCAATTACTGAATACTGAAATTTATACTATAAACTGAATAGCTTTCTGAAAAATACTCTAGTCTGAAAAGCCTCTACTTATAAACAAGGATTTGATGGGACAAGCCCCAAACTAACTTCAAATACTGAAAATAGTAATGAAATATTGAAATAACATACTATCCTTAAACTATGAGGACTGCTGCTGAAAAATCTGGGTTACTAAGAGCGGTCAGGAGCCCGTGTGTCTTAACCTATGATATAAGACATCATAGAACAAAAGAAAGGTATACGTCAGTACTTTGAATGTACTGGTATGATAAGTAAGGTAGGATGATATGCATGGGTTCATATGTATGATCAATAATTGACTGAATAACATGAACATAACTGAAAGAGAGAGTATATGCATGAATTCTTAAACGGTAACTGCGATCATGGCAACACCAAATACTGAGTTCTGAAAGTTGGTTTACTGATATCTAAGTTTACTGATACTATATTACTAATAACTGAGTGACTGTGTTTGACAGTTCTGATTTTTTGGAACTATCCTAAGTTCTATACTGAATTGAGTAACTATTTCTGACAATCCTAAATTTTGTAGAACTAAACTGAGTTCTATACTGAGACTAAAACTAAAACTGTGGAAGGTAATCATCTCACTAACATGCCCCTCTTTGAATGGATTAAGGTCCAACCTGTAACCCCAGTTGGAAGGGTGTCAATACCATGCCATGGGTAAAGATAACCTTATTCATCCTCATCTAGCCGACACTCAGAATGAGAAGAGTGGTACCCTCAACTTGCAGGTTAAAACACATCATAAACCTTCAGCTAGTAGGTTGATGTCTCTACCTGTGCTGGGTATATAGTTCTAGAATACAAGGACTGCTTCTAAGTTTCCTACCCTCTCCTGGCAGGTGAGCCCCCATCCTTGGGTTTACTCGGTGCTAAATCCTACTCCCAACTGAATAGACATTGAACTAATTTCTAAACTGGTCTAGGTTGGACTAAACTATTACTGATCATGTTAATTGACTGAACAGAACTGAGTTCATTGGATTCTGAATTAATTAATAACTGAGGTCTTAACTAATTATAGACTGAGTCCAGAACTGATTACCAAACTACTTGTCATGATAAAACTGATACTATTCTATAAGTGATATTGGCTCTACGTACACAGCTAAATGGTTGGGTATTAAATACCTCGAGGAATTGATATCATGAAAAGTAAATCATTGAATTAATTTAGTAGCATAATGGTACTAGCTTTCTAATAATACATTCACTTAGACATTTTTGTCAAACCCTTGATATATATGAGCTTGTGCATGATTGAAATCATATAATAACATGTTATACTTGGACTATTCAATTCTCATAAGCATTTTGACAAACACTTGGGGAGCATGGGAATTTCAATTATCAATAAACATGTAGTAATATCATGAATTCTACATTCAACTTGCAATTTAAGAGTTTAACATGAATTTTACAAAATTCAATTCACAATTAACTAATTTGCATGAAACTTGTAACAAATCATGGAATTAGATCACCACTTACATCATAATCATGAATACATTCGAGATCCAACATAAAATCCATGAAACAAATTAACTTATAGTTAAAAAGATTTCTTGAACTCCAAGGGTAGAAGGAAACCCTTAGATAAACACTTGGCATACCTTGGTATTTAAATTTGCAAAGAATGATGGAGTTTTCTTGACGATTTAATCTTGGATTGGAGACCTTACATTTTGTTTCTTGAGAAATTTTTAGAAAGATTAAGGATTTGGCCTCTAAAGAGGCTTAATATCATGTTTTTGGGGCTAATAGATGTGGTAAAAAGACCCAAATATCTCTGAGGATGCAACTTTTTAATGACTGAATATTGATTTAGCAAAGCACAGACCGATGTGCCGCATTGTCGGCATCGATGTGATAGCCAATGCACCACATTGAGTCTGCGTTAGTTCACTAAAATTTGCACTGGGAGCTGGAGAAAAATACTCATCGATGTAATTGACGATGCGGTGCATTGAGATCGGGTCATTCCACTGGTTTGAGCTTTCAAATGTGAGTCAAACGAAGTCTGAAATATCTGAAACTTATTTGAGAATACCCAATGATATTTCTGATCATGATTCAACCTAAAAATCATACTTTAAGGTCATGAGGGTCATGAAATAGATTCGCCAACTTATGAAGGCTAAAATAACACTAAGTATGAATTCTTAGCTAAGATTTACTAAGTCTGGGACCCTTTAACAAGCTTTAAAGGTCTGAGTTAAGCTTAGGATTTTATGGGGTCTTACAGGCATGCAGTTTTCATCTCACTTTTGATTTATTTCAGAAAGGTTTGGGTACATAGGTGAACCTTAGCTTATGAGTTTGACCTGCCTATGAGTTTGGGTTCTATTCATCCCGTGTTTCTTATTCTATGATGAAAAAGTCTATGGGTGATCCTTCCTTGATAGTATCTATTTAGGATTTTGGTATTACATATTCCTTGTCTTATGAGAAAGTCGTAGTGGATGTATTGGATAGGTAAGTTCATAGATTGAGGAACAAGGATGCAACCTTGGTGAAGGTCCTTTGGAGAAACCAAAAGGTAGAAGAGACTATATAGGAAGCTGAAGAAGATATGAAGTCTAAATACCCATTCTTGCTCCTCGAGTTGAATAAAAGTGCTTAAGGTATGTGTTTTTTTTTTCTCTTGTCGTTTTCCTAGTTTTTCATTTGATTCTGGTGTATTTTTTATATTTTCATGCTAAAATTATCCTAATTCATCACTCAAGGACTAATGGTCCTAAGGGGGGGATAATGTAAGACCCTTAAAATTTTCAACATGTTATTTATAACATTCCTCTTCTCAAAACATCAATATTTCCCTTGAATAGTTTTTAGGGATGTTAACAGGGTAGGTTAGGAAGGTTTTAGAATTTTTGTAAAGGGTTCAGAGAAATTTTGGAAAATCGAGGCAGTGAGCCTCTGCATTATCATCGTGTCAAAGAGGTTACCCTCAGTGATATTGGTATGGCACGAAGGATAACCTCTACGATATTAGCGCTCCACACCAAGAAAATTTCGTGCAATTTTTTTTTGTTCACTTGAGGTGAGGGTTTTTTCACCTTTTTAAAAAATTTTAAACTTAAAGTAGTCATATTCCCTTTAATTTTCAAAGATTAACTCCCCATATCTCAATATCAAGCACAAAACCCAATAACAATTAAGGGTTTCACTGTGCATTCATCATCTGAGATCCAAACTTTAAATTGATTACAAATTCTTGTGTGTTTCAGGCATGTATCTCTTCCCCGAACCCTTATTTTATGTTGTGTCATTTATTTGATGAATTTTCATGTGATTTAAATTATGGGTTTGAAGTTGGGTTGAGAGGTTTTGGTTGTCATTGATTTAATTAATTGTCCCATGATTTGAATTGATTATTCATATTTTAAATTAGTGATTTTCAAACAGAATTGGTACTTTAATTAAATAGTTGTAATGGGAAACATGATTTTTCCCAAGTTGGATAAAGTTTGGATTGGAATTGTGTGAACCTCAGCCCACTATATAAATTTGATTTAAATTATGAAAAAATGCATGGTTTAACTTATTTTGGAACTCAATGTGTTGTGTTAATGGATAAATGATTATTTAAATAGTCTTGGATGGCCTTAGTGGTCATGGATTGGATTTTGTTGGAATTTGGGAAGTCAATGTGATGGTGTAAATTGATTTGACATGTGTGATTTAGCTTGCAAGCATAATGGTATCCCGATACAAGTGGTTGATTCCTTAAGAAATGACTCCTGGGTTAATGGATAGAATTATGTGTGTAAATGAATTTAATTTATGCTAAAAGGGGGTTGTGTAGCTCGCTGTGGAAGGTGGAGGTCCCGGGGGGATTGGTATAGGAAACCACTTTTGCCGACATGGGGGTCTTTATGACCGTGTGCATAGTTCACACATTATTTATATATTTTGGAGTGGTTGGAGCCTTTGTGGCTTTTTCCCTTCCTCAGAATTTCCTGGTTCATGACTAAAATGCCCATATGGTTTTTGAATGGTTTTGGACTAATTTGATTATAGCATTATTTTATCCCTTTCCTGAGTTACATTCTAGCGCTCACCCTGCTAACCGTCCTCGGATGCTATATTGTTTCATAATATAGGGTCCTAAGATGCTTCTTTTATCCTGCAGCATTAGGTGGATTAGCATGTTAGTTGAGTAGCTGTGAAGTGGTGAACCTCCATCCTTCAAAAGGACTTATCATTTCCATATTCTTTTATTTTGCCTTAGTACATTTGGATTCTTTTGGTCATGGTCAGGGGCATGTCCCGACCTGTTTGGCATTCTGGTTTTAGAGGCTATTGTCAACAAATGTCGATTGGTTGTTGTTTTGACACTTAGTGTCATTGAGTTATTCATTCGTCTTCTTATTTCTATTTAGTTAGCTTCTGCATTATTTATTATTACTATTATTATGCTCTTGAGGTTGGGTTAAGGGCGTGGTCTCCAGTCTATGGTAGACTACATATACCAATCACGGACAGGCCCGGGTTTGAGTCCTGACACCCTTCTCATGTCAAGTATAATCTCAAGATTCACTTCAATAAGTATCACAAAGATAGGATATTCATAGAAGCTTCATCAGATTTATTCAGGAAGGGTATTTTTCTCACCGACGGCCCATAGTGAAAGTCAAAAAATATTTTTTACACAATTATTTTGATCTAACAGAGTTTCATTCTTATACATTTGTGGCAGAGGAAGATTTCTCGGGTTTTCTTGTCCCTTTCTTAAGTAAATTAGGAACAATTGTACCTATAATTGATCTTCGGGACACATTTCCCCCACTTACATTCAATTATGTATGTCAAATTAGATTTGGGTTCAATATCGTGTATTTAATACCTTATCTACCACCAACCCCTTTTGGCGATGCTTTTAAAACTGCATTAAAGTTGGGCATTTTACGTATTCTTAACCATGATATGGATGGCTAAAGAGTTCAACACATTGTCTGAAAAAATACATGGGCTCATGGCTGATGAACTTCACAAATTCTAAGGAAATATTATGGATAAAAAGAATGAAAAATCAGTCATAGGGGAAGATTTGGACAACACGGGCACAATTGCAAGAATACTGAGAAGAGCATAGGGTGAACAACTAAACAAAATATTACTTGTTAATACAACAGTTAATTTAGACCTGGTCGAATAAGACATAATATGTAACATGGTCTTTTTGGTCAGTCTCAAGTAACCAAAATACGGAAAAAGAAACCGTGAGAGAAATCAAATAGAACGATAGACGTCTAAACGATATATTTTACACACATGCTTCCATATATGAGTGCATCAGGCTCTTCCCACCCACTGCACTAGCATCAAAAAATGCAGTGAAAGATGATATTTGTCCTAATGGGACAAAGGTAAAAAATAGAATGGGCATATTCTACCCCATATTCACTTTGGGTAGTTCATAAGAATTATGGAGCTTAGATTGGGCTGATTTTCATCCTAAAGGATGGTTGGAGAGAAGAAGTAGTGGCATATTAAATGGTCATGATTGTAATTTCATCACGAGAGTCCTTTCACATATCTGGTATTTCTCACAAATCCAAGGATTTGTTTAGGAAAATAAATCACGGTCATCCTTATGAAGATGGTGGTTTCTACCATTATAAAGTGTTTCTGTGTCCTTTCGACTCTGGATAATTTTTATTCACAATATGATTCAATTTTTATAGCAAGGATGAAATGGTTTTCCAGTAAGAATCATAGACCATCATTAAGCTTGTTACTATGTTTTTCCTTTTGGTTTGTTAAGTGGTTCAGATTACATGGACAAGAGTGAGGTGCAGTTATTGTTGTAACCATTCAAATCTTTTTATTAAGCAAGTCATAGACAAAGTAACATAACATCTTTCTATGGCCAAACATTTTTATCTATGAATTAATTTTTTTTCTAATTTACATGTGTGCTATTTTTAGAATAGTTATGTTACTATTAAAATGTAAGTCTACAACAATAAAGGCTTTTAGCAATAATAAATATCCACTTTAATAAAGAGTGCTAAGGTTTTATCGACATTCTTTAACCACCACTGAATGCAGTATCGCTATAGGTATTAGGGGTATTTAGAAAGATTTCTAAAATGTAATTATCACTAATAATTATTGCTCAAAAAATAATTTCACTGCAATTAAGTTGATGTCATTAACTTATTAACACTAAATATCTTTTTTTTGGTGTAGTGTTATTCTCTTAACAATATCCTAATTTGAAGGGGATGGAAGATGTGTACTGTAATTTCTTTCTCTTTTGATATGTGATTACTGGGCATTTTTATTTCTCAATTTTGTTATGGTTAATATCATACTGAATTATTTAAAGTAGGGTAATTCTACCCTCTCCTATGTTTTTGGTTCAAACTATTCTTTTCGTTATGTTTTCAACTCAAAAATATCCTCTAACTATCGAAATAGCTTAAAATACCCTTCCTACTAACAGTTACTCCAAATAAATGAAAATGAGTCAATTTTTCACTTGAACTATATAAAATAGGTTCGTTTCGCCTTTGTTTTTTTCTTGGCCTCTTCCTCTGTCTTGCTAGGACCTCGACTTCAATAACCACCTCTTTATCCGCCTCAGCCACTTGTGTATTCTAATTTTCCTTGGTAAAAGAGGATCTTTCTTTGCTGAAACATCCTTCTCCTCTCTTTTTTCTGAGGTCTTACGTATCCAAATTTCATGGACTAACAATGAGCTCATTAATTCATCAAAATTATAAGTAGCTCCTTAGATCTTCTATTTCATTACCATATGGTAAAAGTCTTTTTAAAACTTCCCAACATATTACACATAATAGTAATTTCATTATTATAATTTTACTATATGTTTCCTTATGATTAACAACTCCATACATCCCATGCCCAAATTCCTACACAATTTTTTTTTCTTTCATAGCCGAAGTTTCAAACCCATAATAAAGTATTTGTAATTTCCAAGTCATTGCCTTCTTGTCACCTAAATAATCTTGCTTCAGAATTTTCCATACTTGTTTGGAGGTTTCTGCGGAGGGAAATTTCATCATCGGTCTCAATTGGATAAGAAAGAGTTCCTCTAAATCATTCTTACAAGTCTTTGTAATTGACTATCAGGTTGAGGCGGTGTTGTATTTGACTCAACATATCCTGTCTCTATCAAATCTGTGCATTTTTGGACTTGAATATCGTTTTCATTTGGAAGCTCTTAATATAATATTTTGTCCATTAAATATTTGAATCAGGGGTTGAGAAGAAGAATCGGAACTGTTTCTATCCATGAAAATCTCTCAATCTATCGCCTAGTTAATTTGATATAACAACCCTCATGGTCATTTTTAGATCTTTCAGTATTTTGACCATGCTATTTTTGTTGTCGTTTGATATAATTTCTGAGTTATGAAAATGATTGACACAATACTCAAAGCATTCGAGAGTGATTTATATGATTTTAATAGTTTGAGTAGCCTTTAAAGTGAGTAGCCTTTATATTATTTATGAGTTGTGTGATCCAATTTTCTGATGGTAATTATATCAGTTCCAATAGATTCAGAATATTGATTTTTTTTGGGTTAGTAACGTGGTTGGTTCGAGTTTTGAGACTATATTTTAAGCATTGAACATTTACACAAGAAACTAGTTATTTTCCCCAAAGGAGTTCCCAGGGTGTAACTTGTTGATCATGATATTTTACGTATATCAAATGTTTTTATTAAGTCCAAAGCATTGAAATTATATTAACATCATTGAGTTATTTTTGTGGAATCTCAAATAAATCTTGAGAGTCCATTTGTAAGGTTTTGAAACTTAAGCTTCAACTGGTGTACAACTGCTAGTAAACCAAGTGGTCATTCTAGGCGACATGCGGCCATGGATTGCATACTCTACGACTCATCAACATGATCACCATGCACGCAGCAAGATATTGTGCACAAAAGATCATATGTTGGGTAGAGTCGAGTTTCCTTCTCTATGTACGTGGTGGGCTGGTTGTGGACGCATGGAAGGCATGGTTCATCAGAATAATATTTAAACTTTACTTTTGCAATGTCCATAGGCAATGTGCCTCATTAAAACCTTACTAGAAAAAAACCTATGAAAAAAATCAGTATATCAAAAAGAGTGCACACATCTTTTAGTACATATTACTTGTTGAGTTATTAAAAATCTTGTCAAGAAAATTCAGTGGGACAAAAATTGGCTAAGGGAATAAGAGTGCAACATATATTTACTCTCCCTGATACAAACGTATTTTAATCTTGTAGATGATACATTCCAATCCCTCTTTCTTATTGTGTTAGGATCGACAATACCTACGTTAAATATTTCATCAAAATTAAGCAAAATAGTCTTTCGCTGAAATGTACATTATTTGTCTTCTTTGATTTATTCTTCTTTAAGTTAAGCTATGCAAGAAGAATTAGCTTTATACAATATTGCAACGTCCATCTCAAGGAAAATCAAATATCTTATCTGTAGAGTTACTTGATTTGTAAGTTGCTAGCAGTTTGACTAGACTTTAATAAGTGTCAATCATTGACTGCATGATATGACAATATTTAAATGTACAAATAGATTGCGTTCTTGATATCAAACTTTATATAAATTAAATAATTTTCCATGACTTCCATAATCAATAATCCCTTGACAATATTGGCTAGAAATAATAAGTTCATATCAATATTTGAATTCATTCAAATCCATATAAAAGTGAAATTATTGTCTTTCCTGCACAAAAATATTATCTCATGTATAGAATAGCAGGATACATAAGTGCACTAATTGCACTAATATTTCGTACTTTCTAACCATTTTATGAGATTGAATTTGATCTTTCTTTAATATAAGTGATCTCGAAATCATTGGGATATTTAATAGTTCAAATCTCCATACAATCTTCAAGGACTTTCCTATAGCATTTATCGTCTAGCTAGACATAACAATCAACCATTATATGCGTTCAAGTTTATCATATATTTCTCAATTTAAAGGAAACTTATTTCATCCATTATAGGAGAACACATGTAATACCCCGCATTTCTGGGCTAGTCTTTGAACTGTCGTTCCTACATGTATAAGCCATAATCCAAATGATTATCATGTGAATAAAAGTTTTATGATCTTTATCCTCGTGTTTAATGTGATTTCTAGGTGAAAAATATTCATAGGAATCACTTAGAACAAAGTTGAGCTAAGATCCTTCCATTGGTCCAAAGTTTAGTATCCGATTCTACAAGGGTCTACTTTGAATGTGTATAAATTTTGATATAGATAGATATTTCAAGTTCAAGAGCCACCAAATTTTAGATAACTGAGTCACTTTTCCAATAATACTAATTTTTCCTTAATCAGATACCTGAGTGAAAAGTTATGGCATTTTTCGTGAGAGGCGGTAAGGAGAGTCAAAGAATTTAATTTTAAGTTTAAAAGAAAGATCTTTACATGTTATTATGAACTTTATCCATGAACTCCCATGAATTTTGATTTTTACATGATGTTTACAAAAAATTGTTTGTGAAATTAAACCTTACACGTTTGAATGGGGCTATTCACATGTTAACTCCCTAAATCCATGATTTGTAGTATTTATATTATGCTAGCATCTCATGTTTTGACTATTCTCATGCTTAAGTCAATGAATTTCAAGTGTTTGATGAAATGTCTAATAGATTGTGGTTTAAAAAATGACCCCTTTTTATGTTTCCAAGTGTTTTTTATAGAAAGAGTTCTTACAGGTTAAAAGTTGAAGTATGTTTAGCTATATCTTGGTAATTCAATTTTCAAGTTATGTTTTCAATTGATTACACATGGAATGCATTATAGTAAATTTTAAATATTATAACTTCCATATCATGCTCATACGAATACAGAATAAAACCCTCAGTTTATGAATTAGTCTTGTGATTGTGCTATCTTTTCATGGTTAAAAATCATCCCTATGTTAAAGTCTTAGTCCCCATGTGTTTGATGAAATGCTTAAGTGAATACTTTAGAACAATGATTTTCTTTCATAGTTTTAAAACTTTTATGTGGTCCTATTGTTATTACTATCGAGTCTTGGGGGTTATGATCATCCAAATTTTAGTTGTTTACTTAGTTTCAGTAGCTTCAGAATAGTTTCAGATAAATCATAAGCATTAGCACTCTGTTATTCATCATGATCAGTTACTTGTCCAGTTAAGTTAGTTCACTCCAGTAATCAGTGTTATTCAGTTGGGAGTAGGTTTCAGCACCAAGCAAACCTAGGGATGGGAGTTCACCCTCCAGTTAGGACTGGGTCCTTAGGATCAATCCCTAAGTTCTTGAACTACATATCCAGCATAGGTTATGATATGTCACCCGCCAGTTTAAGACTGAAACTCTTTGGGATCACCCACCAGTTTAGGATTGATCTCAGGGGTCACCCACTAGATTAGAACTCACTCTCACAAGTTAGACCCCAATCGCCTCAGACTAGGGATGTCGGTTAGATGATACCTCCAACGATTTTAGTTTCAGAATTCAGTTTAGTCTTGCTTGACCATAGCATATATTTTATCAATTATTCAGTTATCAGATTTCAGTATTTCAGTTTACAAACTATTTCAGAACTTACTTTTTGCTTGGTCATATATTCTCAGTCTTTACAACTTTTATGCATTCTTATTCAGTACCTCATGCTCTACATTCAGTTAGTTATTACTCATGCACATGAACTCATGTATATTAGCCTAACATCATTTAGCATTCTAGTACATTCAAAGTACTGATTGCATACTTGTTTCTTACGCTATGATGTCTTATATTATAAGTTCGGATGCTCAAATTCCCGATCGTACTTAGACATTCTAGTGCATCAGAAGCAGTAGCCGTGGTGAGTCCTCATCCTTTGAGGACGAGCTATCTTATATTTAGTTATATCAGTAGTTCAATTATTTAGTCATTCAGAGTTAGTTGGGGGCTTTTCCCATCAACTCCATAGTCAGACAGTTTAGAGGATTTCAGACTAGTACACACCGTTGGACAGTTTTAATTTATGATTATCAGTCATTTTATTAGTATTGCCAATATTTTCCAGATGTTTTAAACCATGATTCAGTATTGATTTCAGTTGTTAAAACCTTATGGCATTTTACTTAAAATTCCACACATGTTGTTTATCAGTTTTATTAAGTTCTCACAGCAGGTACCAGCTCATGGGTTAGCTTGTGGTCTCTTGGGACCGTAGGCACCGTATGGCATTCCTGGGGCGTTACAACACATCTCCAAACAATAATGCTAGGACTTTTGCAAATAATCTTTATGCCTCAAGGCATAATCCATACTTTATAGCTTACAATTTTACTTTTCGCATAATCGCCTATTTGAACCCCACTGACATTATACCTTAGTATATGGACTAATTTCAAAGCATCACTTTTCAAGTGAAATATAATATACTTGAATTGTATATTTTATTTGTCCACACTATTTGACAGATTTAAATTCAAGATTTTCAATAATAATTTATAATGGCAAGTACTACATTATACCAAAAATATTGTCAATGGTTATTTTATATCGATTCCATTACGACATAACATATCGAGATCAATCTTTTCTTTTTCATTATTTTTACATAACTAAACTTTTTCCAAGGTTTTATGAAGAGTAATGTCATAGTTCTTTTTAAAGCACTTGCCTCTTTATCATTAACCATCTTTATCATTTGCTCCTCTCCTTCTTCAAGGAATTTTAAGTTCGGAATCAATTTTTGTATCACGCTTCAGGAATGACATTGACTCTGTCCTTCAAGAAATTCTCATTATAGCATTTATAATTGAATTATAACATAGGGTCAGTCTGGTAATGAACTTGCAATATTTTTCAAATCATGAATTATCTTTAGAACTTCAAGTTCACTTTTTTATGAGGATCTACATAATTCATTATATACATTTCAGTTATTAATCGTATCTCCTCCGAATGGTAGGAAATCTAACATTAACCACAACCATGTGTAGGGATCCATATTTTTTCAAGGTGATTATTGCACATTCATATTTTAGATGGATTTATTTGGTTCCTGACCCTGAACCAACAATATAGGGGAACCTTGTTGGCTTCATGTATACAAATATTGCTACCTTGAATAAACTCGTCTCATACCAAATATTTTTTGGATGATTTGTTCTTATAACAAGTGTTTCGGCTATAATTAGAGGCACGTAATTTCTTCTAAACCAATCAGCATTATTAACTTTTATAGTTTGGAACCATGCTCTCAATTTAACAATTAGATCAAACAAACATGCAAAAATCAAATCATAAATTTATAGAAAAATGCATGTGCCAAACATAGATGCATCTCATTTCATAGTAAATGATCTACATGGCATGTGAATAGGACCATATTCACCTTGTTGTACATTCGAAAATTTAAAGGATATAATCATAACCTTAGTAGTCAGTATAATATTTTATGTTCAGAACAACCAACATAAGAGAATTCTTGAAGAATCATTCAATTCTTCAATGTAAAATCGCATGAATTCTCAATAATTTTTGCATTACATTTAAATCGAAATGGTCTATCGATCATGCCAACTTATATATTTATTGTAAATTTTTTGTTTACTATAGCATGTGATTCCATCACTATGCCCATATATTTTTATCAATAAACATGAGAAAAATGGATGGTCTTTCACATAAATATTTATAATTCATTTCGATTGTCCTAATATGAAGATACAAAATATTTTCATAATTTATAGTCTCAGTATAATAATATTTTTTTTAATTTTCTTAAAACTTAAAAAGTTTCATTTGGAGACTTACTACAATTTAAATGTTCTGAATAATTTTATTTTCCCGAGTAGTAACCCATTGCTTTTTTGGATTTATCAAATACTTGTGTACTACCTCATATTCCATAACACCACATTTGTGGTGAAAATATCTTTTAAAGAGAAAATTACATGCACACAACTAATGATAAATTATGTAGCCACACAATAACATTCATTTTTGGTCATGGCCACAACCTTTATGTGAAAAAATTATTTCTTTCTTTTCTCCTTCAATAGTTCATAATAAAACATACCACAACATTTGTGAAGTACTAAAAGCATACTTGACCAATGGTCATTAATATCAAAATATATATTTTTTTCATTTCTCTCAAGCCTCCCGTAGAGGTGAGTTTTTGATATTTATCAACCATGCATAAGTACATATTTATTCATAATTCTTAACATGTATTGACAATTCATTTCAAGGAATTGCCAATGACGTGAGGTTAAAATTACATATATTTAATCATTATTTGCCTCATATTTAGTATTTTAATTCATTACTTTTGAGCATTGATTTTATAAAATATGCTTAATATTATATTTTTATTTGTAGGATTAGATTGGTATGAAGATGAAGAAACTTGGAGAAAAATGAACCTAAATCGAGAAAGTAATATAAGAAAATTGAGCAGATAGTTAGTGGATTAAAGTTATTAAAATAATATATTTTCAAATTGAATTGAAAAAGGGAAATACCTGCCAACATTAATTTTCCACGTGGCACTTGAAGACAATGCTTTGCCACCCACTGTTTGACGCAATCGAATGCAATTTGGACTGGATATTTATATCCTAGACTATTTTGGACTGAGTAGTTTTTTTTGGGAGGGGGTTTCTTACACCTATAAATATTTCACAAAAATAACTTTTATGTATCTTTTAACAATTTTTTATAATTAACTTGTGAACTTTTTATTTAGAGAAAACTTGAAGACATCGTGGACGCCAAAGAAAAATTGATTTATCCTTCTCTTCTCCATCTTTATTAATTTTAATTTTGACAATTCAAGATTTTGAATTTACTCTACTCAATTTGTAAGTTCATAATTACGGTTTTGTCAATGATTTCTAATTTGTGATTTTCAAGTCAAGAGTAGCAAAATCGCACAACTAAAGTTGAGGAAGCCATGCTGAACTAATAAAATGGATTAAGTGCGAAGTCATTATAGACAAATGTACTTGTATGTATTGGTATTGCTCGAGAGAGGTCGGGATTGGGGGACAGAGATAACACTAGAAATTTGAAGCTATTAACCTTCATATAGTTAACTTGGCCATAACCGAAATAGTTAATCTGAATCACAGAACAACGATTAGTAATGCGATACTCTGTGTCTGAGAATAGATGAGTGAAATTCATTTAACTAAGGTCAAAAAATGGTTAGATGATACATATTTTTTTAGATTTTGCATGTAACGCAGAGGGATAGATTGCCAACATGAATAACCTATGTAGTTATCAAGTCATAGGAAACATGGTCCGAGTTTATCATTCTCATTGATTTTCTCAACATAAACTTATATTCATTTACTTGTTACATCAATTCACAAACTATTGACTTGTTCTTTTTAATCCCCTCCTTTCAAAAATAATTAATTAATAGTCTTAATTGCCGTATTGAATTAGGTCCTAACCATATTCATTGTGAGATCGATCCCAACCTAGTTGAGTTATATATTTATTGGATGACCACTTTATACTTCATTATGATGTTTAATTTTGGGGACATCAAGTTTTGCCGCCGTTGGCGGGGAATATAGTTTAAGGTTAGATCAATTGTGTTTATTTGGTGATTAAATTTATTTGCCTTATAATTTTTTTTATTATTATTAAGTTCACAATTATGATTTTGTCTATGATTTCTAATTGTGATTTTTAATCCATGAGTAGCTAAATTCCACAACTAGAGTTGTGAAAACCATGATGAACTAACGAAACGGATTAAGTGTGTATCATTCTAGATCAATGTGCTTGTATGTATTAGTATTTCCTTTGATTTAATTGCTTTCTTGAGGGTTGAAAATATTAGGAATTTACTTGTATTCTATACTTTCTCAAAAGAGAGGTCGAGATTGAGAAAAGGGGATAACAACGGAAATTTAAAGCTATTAACCTTCATCTAATTAACTTGAGCCTTAACCAAAATAGTTAATTTGAGATCACAGAACAAGGGTTAGTAATGTGATGCTTTGAGTTCAAGAATAAATGAGTGAAATTCATTTAACTAAAATCGAGAAACGGTTAGATGATACATATCTTGTTAGATTTTGCATGCAATACATAGGAATAGATTGCCAGCATGAATAAGTTGTGTAGTTACGAAGTCCTGAGAAGCACAGTCCTAATTTATCATTCTCTTTAATTTTTTCAACATAAAATTCTATTTGTTTACTATTAAATTGTTCTTTGAACCCCCTTTCAAAAATAATTAATTAATAGTCTAAATTACCGTATTAATCTAGGTCCTAACCAAATTCACTACATGATCAATCCCAACCTAGTTGGGTTCTATATTTATTCGATGACCATTTTATACTTCATTATGTGGTCTAGATAAATTTTATGAGTAGCTAAGTCCCACAACTAGGGTTGTGGGAACCATGAAGAACTAATCAAATGAGTTAAGTGTGAAGACATTTTTAATCGATGTGATTGTATGTATTGATATTTCATTCGATTTGATTGCTTTATTGATGGTTGCAAATGTTAGGAACTTGCTAATATTCTAGACTTTATAGAGAGAGAGGTATAGCTTGTGAAAAAGAGATACCAATAGAAACTTGAATCTATCAACCTTTATCAAATTAACTTGAGGATAGTTAATCTGAGATTACAGAACAAAGGTTAGTATTGCAATACTCTAAGTTTGAGAGGAGATGGGTGAATTCATTTAACAAAGGTCAGAGACATTTAGATGACACATATATTCTTATATTTTTAATGCAACACATAAGAATAGATTACCAGCATGATCAACCTATGTAGTTATGAAGTCACGGGGAACACAGTCCTAGTTTATCATTCTCATTGATTTTCTCAACATAAGGTTATATTTTTTTAATAGTTGCTTTAATTTACAAATGTAACACCCTGAGACTACACCCTGGGTGTCACGCGGTACTTACAATCCCGATGGATCACAAGCTAACACATGACTGGTACCTACTGTGAGCACTGAATATCATACTGGAACATATATGAGAAGAAATCTAAAAATTCCATAAGGTTCTCAAAATACTAAAATAATAACTGATAATAACATTTGAAAACTAAATAACTAACTATGCTAATCTGAAAAACTGTCTTAATATGGAGTATATGGGACAAACCCCCAACTAACTTCGACTGAAATTACTACTGAACTACTAAAATACTGAATTAGGTAAACTCGCGTCCTCAAAACATAAGCACTCACAACTATAACTATTATTGATAGACTAAGATGCTAAGTACGGTCAGGAACCCGAGCGTTTGAACCTATGATATAACACATCATTGTGCAAAAGAGAGTATGAGTTAGTACGTAAAATGTACTGGTATGCTAAGTGAGGTAAGGCTGATATACATGGGTTCATATGCATGAGATGATAACTGATTGAATGAACATCATGAAGTAACTGGATGAGAGTACATCCAAAAATGTAACTACTGAACATACTGAACATGCAATAATGTGAATATCGATATACATCGTGTATCTGAGATTATACTAAAGATGAGTACTGAATTCTGATGGTTGAGTAACTAATAACGTACAGCCAAGGTTCTATAGAATTGAATGAGTTCTTTACTGAATAATAAGACTAAAACTGTAACTGTGGAACTGTTCATCTAACCAACATACCCCTGTATAGACTGATTTAGGGTCCAACCTGTGACCCCAGTTGGAAGGGTGTTAGCACCTTACAACGGGATACGAACAATGATATGTCAACCCTAATCTGGTAAGAAAACTCAAGAAATATATAAATGATTGCGTCAACCTTAGTCTGGCAGAAGGATGACTTACCCTACGCTGGTTATGTAGTTCTGTAATGTAGGGACTGCTACTAAGGGTCAAACCCTCTGCTGGCAGGAATGCCTCCATCATTGGGCTCGCTTGGTGCTGAATCCTATTCCTAAATGAATCGATACTAAACTAATCAGTAGACTATACTAGGCTTGACTAAACTAACACTGATCATGTTGACTGTCTGAACTGGACTGAGTTCACTGAGTTCTATTAATTGACTAAGTACTACTGTTCTTGACCTTTACTGGGACTATTCTATACCTACTGCAGCTAAGTAAACAGCTAGATTTTGGGTATTAAATACCTCCAGGACTCGATAGCATAATAGATAGACTCATATCACAACTTTAGCAAAATATCAATAGGTTACCATGCATAATTTACACATATGGATGTTTTATAAAACACTTGGGGAGTATGATTTTTATACATGAGAAATAAACAAATAGGGAATCATAACTACAACATGCAACTTGCAGATTCAAGATTTTGACATAAGAGTTTCATAATTCAACACAGATGCTAACTTAATTTCATCGAACTCATAAAAGATCTTAACTTGAAACCCATACAACAATACGAACATGAGCATAATTTAATTCATAACATGAAAATCATAATTCAAGTTTTTAAAAGGGTTCTTGAAATCCAAGGGTGGAAGAAAACCTAAGGATGAACACCTAACATACCTTGATTATCAATTTCGTGAGAATTGTGCTTAATTCTTGGGACTTGGATTGAACTTGATAAAATTAGGGCTTTGTTCTTAAGAGTATTTGTGAGATAATGAGTGAATTTTGCCCTTTGGGAGGTTTAATTTCATTTTATGGCTGAGTATTGTAAGGGAAAAATGACCCAATTACGCTCATAAACCCGTAACTTAATACACAAAATATTCCCAGTAATGCGATAGGCGATGTGCCACATCAATGGGCTCGACGCAATCATCTACGCATCATATCGACGGTGCCGCTGCGATAGCCAACGCAAATCATTGAGATCACATTGGCTTGCTAATTTGGTCATCCCAACATGACTCAAAGGATGTTCAAAAATTCTAAAACTTACCCAACATGACCTATTGACAACACTGATCATGAAGGGACTTAAAAATTTACATTCTAAGGTCATAAGGATCGAAAATAATATCATCCAATTACAAAGGCTAAAAATGATTCTAAGTCTTAACACTTAGCTGAATTTTTCTAAGTCTGGGAGCCTTTATTACAATCTATATGGGACTAAATTGAACTAGAACTTTTACGGGGTCTTACAATATCTCCCCCTTGAGAACATTCATCCTTAAATGAGACTAACTAAACTGAGAGGAATTGAGTAACTGTACTTACACTGACATACATAACTGAAGCATAACTGAATTTTAGATACATGGAACTTGACTGAACTATTTCATGAATGCATGAATGATATCAGAATGTTATGTAGTTATAACTGAGTATAGAATATAGTAAATCTAAGGAAGTTTGTTACCTTAGGATGAGTCTAAGTTTTCCGAGAAGATGTGAGGATACTTGGTTCGCATGTCTGCCTCTGTTTCCTAAGTTGCTCCCTCAATGGACTAATTCTGCCAAAAGAACTTTGACCAAAGAAACTTTTTCATTCCTTAGTCTGCGAATTTGACGAACAACGATTTCGACTGGGAATTCGTCATAAGAGAGTCTTTTTTGAACATCTACACTCTCTATAGGGACTACAACTGTTGGGTCACAAATGCACTTCTTTAGCAAGGATACGTGAAATACTAGTGCACTTATGCTAAGTCTGCAGGTAACTCAAGCTCATAAGCTACCTTACCAAAATGACTCAGAACTCCTATAAGGACCAACATATCAGAGACTAAGCTTCCCCTTCTTACCAAACCTCTTTACTCCTATCATGGGAGAGATTTTCAAGAATACCAAATCGCCAATCTCAAATTTTAAATCTTTCCTTCTCATATCCGCATATGATTTCTATCGGCTTTGGGCTATCTTAAGCCTCTGTTTGATTAAGTGCACTTTTTCTAAGGCATCAAACACCATGTCAGGCCCCACTACCGTGGCCTCACTACTTCAAACCAACTAATGGGATATCTACTTCTCCGCCCATAAAGAGCCTCAAACAAAGTAATATGAATACTGCAATGATAGTTGTTATTATACGCAAACTTAATCAAAGGTAAGTGGTCATCCCAACTTCCCTTAAAGTCAACCACACAAGCTCTCAACATATCTTCTAAAGTTTCAATGGTCCTTTCTGCCTGACCATCTGTTTGAGGGTGAAAGGTTGTACTATGGTGGACTTGGGTACAGTAATACCCCGAGAATTTCAAATAATAGTAGAACTCTGTTTCAAGATCATTAGAAATAAATTTAGTGATTTTTTAGCTACATTATCTATCTAGATAAGTATTAGGGCCTCAAAAGTGTCCTAGCTATTCGACGAATTAAAACATTCCTTGTCGATTGAATTCTTGAGATGGATATTGGTATGGTCAAATTCAAACTAGAATATCTCTCTTTATACTATTAATTTTTGAGTTTATGACCCACCAAAAGATATATAATTTAATTAGCTTTCCAGCGATACCAATTTCGCCAAAATGCATTATCGGAGCAAGGAGTTATGCCCATTTTACTCAAGCATATCAGCCTAGAAATTTAGTGACGACATTTTGTGATGACTTGTCACAACCCTGACACTTGTCACAAATATCATCACCATAAGCAGAAAGTAACAAAATCTAATATTTCGTGATGAAATTTTGTGACGATTTGTCACAAGCCTGACGGCTTGTCACAAATGTCGTCACCATAAGCAGAAAGTCACAAAATCTAATATTATGACGAAATTTTGTGACAACTTGTTACAAGCCTAATGGCTTGTCACAAATGTCATCACAAATGTCGTCACCATAAGCAGAAAGTCACAAAATCCAACATTTTATGGTGACATTTTGAGATGAATTGTCACAAGTTTGACGGCTTGTCACAAAATGTCGTCAACCTAATGCTGAAAATCATAAAATCCACCCTTTTGTGATGACATTCGTGATGACTTGTCACAAGTCTGATGACTTCTCATGAATGTCATCAGCTATTTTTTCAGCAATTTAATGACGTTTTTGCAAGGGTATTTTGGTCTTTTTCTTACACTTCCCACGACTTATAACCTTCAGAGAACGTATTTTCTTATATTTCTCTTTAGTTAAACATCTCAAAATTCTCTACACACCTTCAACCACAAGGTTAGGGCTTCAACATAAAAACCCAATTATCTAGATATTCAATCATGACAATTCAATAATTCTTGCATATTTGAATTCCTCGTTAAGAGGGCTACAAGGTACACCCAATAGTTTGTGAATAACCTTCCAAAATTTTTGAAGTCACCCAAAAGCTCCAAGTTTAAGGTATGTTGTTTTGAACAAGAACACCCTTTTGTCCTTGTGCCCAAAAATTACATATTTTCGTAAAGTATTTCGTAAGTACATGGAGAATTCCTATCATGTTACTATATTGTGAGTTTTATGAAACTATGTCTTACCCAAGATTTGAGTTGTAATATTATTATGCATATTAATGTTTTAAATTGTCAATTTATGGTTTAAGTTGCATAATTCAACGTCTATATGATGTTTTGAGAATTTCAAGTCCTATTGTTGTGAATTGAACCTTATGTTTAAAGAATGAGTTTGAGAATGAGATGTTAGAGATTTTTAAAGAATATCAAGAAGTGAGTTTTGATTGTAAGTTAAGATAGAAATCCACATTCTTGAGTTTGAAGTAAAAGGGATTTAGTATTTAGCACTAAGTTGGGCTTGATTCAGAGGTCTCATGCCGCAGAACTACGTTCCCCTGTAGGTTCTTGATACACCCCAATTGGGTTAAGATAGTGATCACTAAATTTAAGGTTTTATTCAATGGCAAGGATAGAACAACTCTCCCCAACGTGGGTAAGACGTTGGACTCCATGTAACTCACATGGTCTATGTCGGTTAAGAGAAACTCCCTAAGATCCTAAAGTTCTGTAAGTCCTAAAGTCTTCCATGTTTCAAAGATTTTTAGTCTTAAAGTTACAAAGTTTTGAATGTATAAGTGTTTTTGAAAGCTATGGTCCTAATAATTTCAGGTGTCATGATAATCTGAGGTTTTAAGTAAAAGAATGATGATTTATGAGTCTTTTGGCATATATTTATTTCAAGCTATGTGAGTATGCTTTACTCCATGCAGGTTTTCTGTAAAAGCTTATGATATTGAGTATTTCAATTACAGACTCCCCCATATGCTCAGTACACTCCTAAAGTACTGACCCATGTATTTTGTCTGTGTGCCATATATTCTTGTAATGTAGGTTCAGGTGCTCAGTCTCAGCCTCACCAGTGATCTTTTTTAGAAGTTGTATCTACATATCAGTCGTGGTGAGTCCTTATGTTTTGGGGATTGATTATTCTTAGACTTTCAGTTTTATTTAGTAGATGTTTAATTCTTGTTAGTTGAGTATGAGTCAGTTGGGGACCTGTCCCAATGGCTCTCTAGTTTGGAGTAGTAGAGGTTTGTCAGACTAGTTATCAGATTATCAAGACTTTGAGATTTTCTTTGAGTTGTAGTTTATTCAGACCAAGTATTTCATTCATATTTCTCATTTTATGATGTCACAGTGTTGAGTTCATGCTTTTTATCTTTAAGTAAACTAATATATAAAGTAGAAGGCTGAAAGGGTTAGCTTGGGGCTACTTGCATCCTAAAGCATAGTGTAATGTTCCGGGACCCGGTTTGGGATGTTACAAACATAGGGTTTAGAGATTCCTAGGGAGTCTGGCAAGCCACGTTAGGTAAAGTCTTGATCATTGGTGTGTAGCACGCCACATCTATGAGCAAGAGGCTAAGAAATGTTTTAGGAACAAGTCGTTTCTTCCTCTCAAGTCCATTGTGCTTAAGTTGTCTCTCTCAGCTATTAATTCGTGCTCTCTTATTTCAAAATGTATCTACCCATCGAGCATGAAGAAATAACAATGATCAGCAATGTCAGCCCGCTGATCCTCTGAATGGAAACGTGTCCCATGCCGAATTCAGGGAAGCCTTCCAGGCACTGGCCTAAGCTATCACTGTCCAGGCCAATTAAGCCTCAGCTTCTCAACTGCAGGGAGGTGACTTAGCTGCTGCCAGAATTCGTGACTTTATGCGGATAAGTCTACCAGAGTTTTATGGGTCAAAGATAGGGGAAGACCCGCAGTTATATTTTGAGGAGATAAGGAAAATCACACAGGTAATGCGTGTGTCTAAAGAAGAGTATGTGGAGTTAGTGTCCTACAGGTTGAAGGACATTGTGTATGACTAGATGGTGTTTTAGAGGAAGGGTAGAGGGGAGGATAACAGTCCCATTACCTGGCAGATGTTTCAAGATGCATTCATGGATAGGCTCTTTCCTTTGGAGTTAAGAGATGCAGTGTCATTGAAATATAGTGGACAAATATTAGACTAAGTTACAACACTTCACTAAAATTTTCTAAGTCTAAGACCTTTTTTGGCATGCTATAAAAGGCTAAAATAGGCTAGGACTTTACGGGGTCTTACAAGGGATGAGAAGATCTTTGTATTTAGTTTAACCTTGTAAGATAAATTTTACAGGGATGAGGTCCCTGAAGAAGTTGAATGACCACTTCTTGATATTGTCATGAACTGAGACTACTCTCTAGTCATAACACGGTGCTTAGAACCACAAGTGATCCCAAGCTAATCCATGGACTAGTATGATACTTGAGCAACTAATTTTGAATATATAAAATAGCTAAATTTGTTGTGCGAAAACATAATCATGACATAATCTGAATAAATAAAATAATAATAAAGTTTACCACCTGATAAAACTGAAGAGAGAACTAGAATTTACATTACATGACTCTGACTAACTATCTATAAAGCCTCTACTATACTGACTATAGATAGCTGGGACATGCCTCTAGATACCACTAATCAACACATATGAATAATAAAAATAAAGTACATAAATAATATCTGTGTGGAGTCTCTAAAATAGGAGAACTCATCACCTGCTGGATGGAAGCTGCGAACTGTCTGATTATGATGTGTGAACTAAACTAGTACCTACATTATAAGACAATGTCACATATAGACACATATGTGGATCAGTACTTCTAGAATGTACTAAGTATATGGTGATGAATGCATAAGTAAAACAATAACTGAATATTCTTATAAACTTTCAAATAATCCATGCTAAGTGTAAATGACTCACCTTGAGTTTGAATAAAACAAAGACTACGAAATCATAAAAATAAGTAATGAAGCATAAGGATAAACTTTGTAAGCCATAACACTTAGTTCTAAAAAATTTCCTTCTAACACTTTCTAGGGAGGTTCTTCTAACTGATATAAACCATGTGCGCTATCATGGAGTTCAATGTCTTACCCACATTGAGGAGAGTTGTTCTACCCTTGCTATCAGAATCACTATACCTAACCCATATTAGGACTTAAAACTATAATGGTACATAGTTCTGGGGTATGTTACCTCAGACTCATACCCAATTCAGTATTAAATACTACTCCCATGTTACGTATATGCCCATGCTTTTGCAAATCTACCTTAAATAGCATAAGGGCTTATAGAATAAAAATCAATTATGCTTTTCTTTACTCAAAATAATAATCAAGATGAATAAATGTGGATTTCATGTATTATTTTAAGATCAAAATATCCAAAGATCTATAAGATCTATCTTTTCTTTGTATCATAAGGATGCTAAATGATTGTGGATTTCAAGCCTTATCTTGGAATCAAAAGATTCAAACTTTTCTTGTAAGTTTAGTGTTTAAGCTCAAGCTTTGAACCTTATACTTTCCTTCATATAACTTGTAATAAGATATCATGCTTAAAACATACATAGAAATACTTCATCAACTTATTAAACTTCAGGACAAGATATTCGAATCATATCATAGTACTAATGGTGTAAATCAAAGCATGAACAAAAGGTATATTGCTTGTTCAAATCAATCATTGAATAACATGGTGATATTATAACTCAAGAATATGAAGGTTGGGTAAGAAACCTTATTTGCAATTTATGTAAATTAAACTTTAAAACAAGTTTTGGGCACAAGGATGAAGAAGTGTCCTTCTTCATAAACTCCGCATATCTTAATTGAACGAATTCTTAAAGAAATCTTGAGATTGAATCTTCCATCCTTATGTTATTGAGATAAAAGTTTTGAATTATTGTTCTTGGGAAATAAGAGGGTTTTTACATGATTCGCTTTGAGGATAATGGACAAATAATGTCTTTTTTGGTGTTATAATGCATGCTTTGGATGTTTGGGGTTGAGGGGAAAGGACCAAAGTACACCTTGACCCTTAAGAAGCTGACACACATAAGGAATAGACCCAGTGGTGCACCCTCTAGGCCATGGGAGTATCACCCATGAAGCTCACCTTATTTCGGGGGAATAACCCCCGCGGCGTGGGCTTATCGCCTACCTTTACTGCTCCTCACGAAAAAGGCCATAACTTTTCACTAGAGTATCAAATTAAGGTAAAATTGGTATCATTGGAAAGATAACTCAATTATATATTATTTAGTGGGTATTGAGATGAAAAGTTCCACATATATTAAAATTTATACATGTTCAAAGTAGACCCTTATAGAATCGAATACAAAGATTTGGCCAAATCAAAGGCTCTTAGCTCAACTTAGTTCTAACTGATTCTTATGACCATTTTTCACCTCAAAAACATTTAACACACTAGGATAATGATAATGACACATGTATTAACATAAAAATCAAGGTATTAAATTTTACACATATAGGAATGATGGTTCAAAGTCTATCCTAAAAATATGGGGTATTACAAATATTCTTTCAACTAGAACTGGGGTTTGTGACTGGATCTTGGATCACCACAACTTTCAATCCCTTCTCAATCAGTTTGTCCTTGACCATCATCTTTAGCAGTATCATAAATTTGAATTAGGGATGAGTTCTTCAAATTTTGAATCTTCATCATCACTTGGGTTCATCATTTTTTCCTGACTCATCAAAAATCACATTAACACTTCCTTTAACACACAGTGTTATTTTTTGTTGAAAAATCTATATGTACTACTTGATGAGGTGGTTCCCACAAGTAAAACTTCATTTGAGTTCATTGGGTAAGAATAATCAAAGCCCCATAGATCTTATCCTTGATACTTACGAGCATAGTCCTAGTGAGCCTTGAGCAGTCATCTATACTCACAAGCACATACTTCTTTCCTCCTATACTTTCACTTTGGTGGGTCCACAAAAATCTATATGCACCATCTTAAGGGATCCAGAAGTACTCATCTGCTTATTAATCTTAAAAGAGGACCTGGTTTGTTTTCCCATAACATAGGAACTACAAACCTTGTTGACTAAAAGTTTCAACTTTAGCTTTCCAAAGACCAGGTCCCTTAAAATTAAATCGTATAGCACAAAGGTATATACATGTCCCATAAATTGACATATTCATATTGAACACCAAAGTAAGTTACTTCCCATCAGCCACACATATTTTTTTCCTTCTTACCACTTCGACATAAGACATCTCTACCTTAAAGTGTCTTGAAAGAGATAATATAGTCTGACCTTCTAGTCATATGCTTTGAATATCTACTATCAATAAGCCTTTTCATACTACAATCCCTTTCTCCACCTACAAACAAAGTCATTTGTTAGATTTGGGAACTAACTTGAGTTTCATTTCCTAGTAGGAGGACAAGGGTGTAATGTAATCTTTCTTTTCCCATCTTGGTAATGAGAGCTTCTTTATATTTTTCAAAGTTCTAGAACCCTTAGGATAGGTATTCCCTTGTTCAATATATCTAAGACTATTCATTCTAGCTCTAATCCAACTTTGACAGTTTTTCTTCATATGACCGCCTCTTCCACAATGAATACATATATGTTTGTGGACCTTTTTTGTGACATCTTGAACAACTTTCCTTGAGACCCAGGTGATTGAGTTTTTTATTGATACCAAAGGACCTTACCATTATTGACACCTTCACAAGTTAAATTAAAAGGATCTGAGAGGATGTGATCCATTGTAGAGATTTATTAAGTTCTTCGCTCACATGGACCAGGCCCCTTTTTTAAATCTTCATTCTTTTGGAGCATATTCATGAGATGATTTTGAGAATCCTTCAATTTTATTAGAGCTCAATCTAAATACTTGAGGCTTCTTTCTACCCTTTACCATCAGAATCATTTACTTTATCCAATTGACTTACCAAACTCAAATTTTTAGATTTCAACTTACCAACCTGTTCCTCCGTTTTAGATATTTGGAGAGTTAAGGAAATTAATTCAAGATCCTAATTTTCTACTTTCTCTTATAAATCATTTTTCTTTCCTTTATCATCAGCATCATTTAATTTCTACAATTGACTCAATAGACACAAATTTTCATATTTCAACATAGTAACCTGCTCCTCAGTTTCAAATATCTAGAGAATTAAAGAAATTAATTCAAGCTGCTGATTTTCTACCTTTTCTTCCAAAGCATTTTTCTCAGCAGTTAGTTCATACGTAGAATCAATCAACACATTAGTAAGTTTTTTTTATCATTCTAGCAGAATAGTTTTCCAAGTTTTTTTAATGTCCGAAAGAGTTACCTTATTTATTTTTTATCTTCAATGTTTGCCATTAGAAAAGAGTAGGAATAAAAAGAAAATTTCTCATCCTCCACTGCCAGCATGGAGAAATATGCATGCTTTCCATATTCCTCACATCCATAGGAAGAATACCCCAAGACAGCTAAGGTGTTCTTTATTGCAAAATCAGCTGTAGCCTTTCTTCTTGATTTTATAGGGATATGGTCCTTGCTCTTACCTTTGTCACTGTAACACCTCGATTTTCTAAAATGGAATGCTACATAATGCTCATGACCCCAAAGGACCACATGCTAACCCATGACTGATATCTGTACCTGTATACTGCATAATATACATAAAAGATGAAACTATGAACATGAAAGCCCATAAGGTTTGAAATAAATAAATGTCTGATAACAAAATGTATGAAAAAGGTATAACAAAACCAAAATAAGTCATAAATACTAAAAATAATGAGATCTGAATATCTAATTTGACATCTAGTCTGAAAGCCTCTAACTGGACTAAATAAGGAGTTGAAGGAACATGTCTCCAACTAACTCCATCTAGCAACTGAATAGTAAATGTAGCAATAATCATATCATCCTCGAATGACAAGGAATCACTGAAAAATCTGAACACTGGAATGCTACTGCTAATTTGGAGCTCGTGCCTCTGAACCTATGGTGTAACATAAGAGAAAGCACCATAGCGTAAATGCGTCAGTACGTCTGAATATACTGAGTATACGAGTGAGGTAGGCTAAATTCAAAGGGTTTATATACATAAACAATGCTAACTAATATAAACATGAGAATACATATATGCATAAACAACTATAACTGAAATTGTGATGATGTTGACTATTGAGTCTGAATGCTGATGACATGACTTTACTGTTATTGAGGTACTGAATAGATTATTGACTATTTTTGAGAGTCCAAATTATTAAACACTGGTTTGAATGACTGTGACTAATAGTCCTGAAACTGAATACTGGTAACGTGAGCTATAACAACTGATATAGCTGATACAACTGTAATGATCAGACTAATTGATATAACCGATACTGAGCAACTGTATCTGACAGTCTAAGTTTTGATGGAACTATTTGAGTTCCGTTTTACTTGGAGTAACTAAATCTTAGATCAGTCCTATCTAGTGAATGATCATGAGTATACTGATAATAAGGATGATTTGACTTAGTCTGAGATCAGTCCTATCTAGCAGGTGATCTTTAAATCTAATAATTTTGATACTGATTAATCATAGTTGAGATCATTCCTAGCTAATGGGCGATCTTGAAGTCTATTTACAATGATAAGCATTTACTGCATCTAAAAGTACTGAATCTGTGCTACTAAGCTGAGTTGACTCTCTGAAAGCCCTGATTCTATAACTAAAACTGTTGGATGTATTCATCTAACCGACTTTCCCCAAACTAAGCTAACTGGGGTCTAATCTCTACCCTGACTGGAAGGGTGTCAGTACCGTGCCACCAGTAAAGATATCTGCTATAGAGTCAGCCTTAATCTAGTGGGTAACTCCTAGGATCAGTTCTATACATATAAATGTGCTAACGGGTGACCCTTGAGCATGTCAGTCCTATCTAAGGGGTGACATCTCGTACCTACATAGGAAATATAGTACTGGAACTTAGGGATTGGTTCTAGGGATCTCAGTCCTATTCTAACGGGTGAGCCCCTATCCCTAGATTCACTCAGCGCTGAATCCTACTCCCATCTGAAAGACACTGAACTGAATACCTAGGCTGAACAAAATAACTTAACTGAACTGATTTGCTGAACTGATACTAATTAACTGAACTTATACTAGTGGCATTGTTTAGCGGAGCTAAAATTGAGTTTATTGGATTCCGATGATGGATGAAATATAGTGAGTTCTAAGGATTGATTGAGAGTACTGAAGTTATTGAGATTTACTATGATTACTAAGTTTACTGAGCACTGAGATTACTGAGAATACTGAGTTTCCTGAGTCACATAACTGATTGATTTCTATAGATCAAGGCTTGACTGAGAGTATCGTGAAAACATGACATGGCTCTAGGCACATAACTATATTTTTTGGGTACAAGTACCCCAGGACTCGATGGAAGGAAACTAACACATGAATGACTTGATCATAAGAGTAGAGTCCATAATCCACAATATCATAAATAAGGGATTTCATACTAAGCATGGTTCTGAACAATCTATTTCATGGAAGGAAATTTCATACAACATGTATATACTTGCATAGCTTTCACTATCATGCTCCTTACATATTACAACCACAATCCATAGTATCATATCTTGGGAAATTTCATGAAGTACATGGGTATTCTACATCTTGAACATAAGTGGGTTTGGAAAGTAAGCATAGCATAATTCCATAAGTCTAGTTCATGAGTAATCCAACAGTGTTCACAAGACACATTATCAACATGGATGACATTGAATCATAGAGGCCTATCATGAATCCTTCACTTAGTCACAATTTAGCTATAATGCATGATTTCTAGTCTCTTAGTTATTTTATCAAACACCTTACATGCACTCTTTAAGGCATAGGTGTATTCACAAACTTACACTACTTTAATCCACCCAAATTCATGGGTTCCAACTATATGATCACAATCTTCCTCGAAGTTTATCAAATTCCCACTCTATAACACAAACCACAAATAACAACCTGAATACAACAATATCACCACAAAAAATTCGTGATTTTGTTATTAAAGATTGATTCTTGAACTCCACGAATGAAAGAAATCCATGGATGAACACTACGCATACCTTAATGGCGATGAAATTGTTGAAAGATTGGACCTTCAAGCTTTATTATGCAACCCTAGTAGTGTTTCTCCTTCTTGTGCTCTTAGGTAATGAACTTAAGATGTTAATAGGGTTGTAATTTGATTAGAAGCTATAAATTTCGTGAGGTTAAGTATTGGGATGTGTAAGGAGTGTTAAAATACTTAATTATCCTCAAAATAACTCAAAAACTAAGTGTTGTTCATAGCTAAAATCATAAGTGTTCGTCGTACACCTCATCGCACATGCTAAGGTCTGCGCCGCACATCCTATCGAATAAGCTAAGGTGTGTGTCACATATTCCATCTCACACTTGAGGGTGTGCGTCGTACAACCTGTCGCACACTTGTTCCAGTAGCCATATGCGATTGTTTATGCATCACACTCCTACTTTGCAGGGCCATAACTTCTTGCTCAGGTGTCGGATTTTTATAAAATTGGAATCGTTGTAAAGCTAATTCGATTCTCTAAAATTTGGTGGGTCTAAATCTTCCAAAATTTCATATATAAATCAAGTTATCCTTATTCAAAGGTCACTCTTACAGAATCACACACTAAAACTTGATGGATATAAAAGCTATTAGCTTGCCTTACTCTAAGTGACTCACATGAGCATTCTTAACACATCATAAGATATCTGATTGCTAGGATACTCATTGTGAATCATGTACTCAAATATAAATCACAGAATATGAGGTTTCATACGTAGGATAACTGATTCATTTTCTAGCTTGGAAACATACGAGATACTACAATATGTCCCCCTTGGGAACATTCGTCCTCGAATGATACTGGTTGAGCTGAGAGAAAATACAAATTACACGAATATATATCATGAATGACTGATCATTATTTCATGGCTGACATGAATGAAAACATAGCATATCATACTATACATGCATATCTAATGTATGGGTAGCTGATTTATGAATGTAGGATTGAGTTTTCAGATAAACTGAGTGTCTCAAATTGAGAATGCATATCTGATGCTTAACTGATAAGTTAAATCCATGCATATCTGATGCATGATTATATGACTAACATAATACGTGAATGCATGACTGAAAGTACTGATAAGCTGATAATGCATATCTGATGCATGAATACATGACTGAACTGACTCACAAACATACGACTGAACAAGCAATGGTAAAGGAACTAAGATTGAACTGAAACATGAGAACATGATTGATTATTCTACGTGACATATGGACTAAACATCATGAACTGGATTGAACCCCTGAATGCTTGACTTACAACTGAGGTTTTATTTAAAGGTCAACTTATGAGTACGCTTTATTCTAGACTGAATTCATAATGCAAGGAGAAATTGAAGGATCCAAGGCATGAGAGCGTTAATATAAAGTGGGGTATCTCCCTCGTGGGACGCTATGTCTCGCTATGAAAGCTTACCTTACGAAGATACTGGGTGATGCACAGGACATCTACAAACTAGATTATAACTAAACTTTGGGAGTCTAAATGTAATTCATGATACATGAGATGAACTAAACTTGCAACTACTAGGAGGTTCTACCTTAAAATAGTTACATTCTTTGAGATTTTGGATAGCATGAATAGATGCAAGGATAAGAAAACAAGCTATACAAATCTGACTGCTCACTAGCATGACATAAATATTGAAAGAAGGGAAATTATTCCTAAAACATCTTATAGCCTCTTACACATAGGTGTGGTGCATAATACACGCATGTATAAGACTCTACTGGATATGGCTTTCAGACTACCTAGGACTCTATTGAAGCTTAGGCTCTGATACCAAGTTTGTAACACCCTAATTTTCTAAACTGGAATGCTACACGATGCTCATGACCCCAAAGGACCATAAGCTAACCCATGACTGATATCTGTACCTGTATACGACATAATATATATAAATACGGAAACATGAACATAAAAGTCCATAAAGTTTGATCTGAGTAAACATCTGATAACAAAATTTTTGAAAAAGGTACAATAATACCAAAATAAGTCATAAATACTGAAAGTAATAATATCTGAGTATCTAATCTGACATTTTGTTTGAAAGCCTCTAGTTGAAGGAACATGTCTACAACTAACTCCATCTAGCAACTAAATAGTAAACATAGCAATAATCATATCATCCTCAAATGAGAAAGACTCACTGTAAACTCTGAACACTGGAATGCTACTACTGATTTGGAGCTCGTGCCTCTAAACCTATGGTGTAATATAAGAGAAAGCGCCATAGCTCAAATGCATCAGTACATCTAAATATACTGAGTATACGAGTGAGGTAGGCTAAATGCAAAGGGTTATATGCATGAACAATGCTAACTAATATGAATGTGAGAATACATACATGAATAAATAACTATAACTGAATTCGTGATGATGCTGACTACTAAGTCTGAATGCTGACGACATGACTTTATTGTTACTGAGGTACTAAATAGATTATTGACTATTTCTAACAGTCTAAATTATGAAGAACTGGTTTGAATGACTTTGTCTAATAGTCCTGAAACTGAATAATGGTAACGTGAGTTATGACAACTGATATAGCTGATACAACTGTAATGATCGGACTAATTGATATAACAGATACTAAGTGATTGTATCTAACAGTCTAAGTTCTGATGGAACTATCTGAGTTCCGTTCTAATTGGAGTAACTAAATCTGAGATCAGTCCTATCTAGTGGGTGATCATGAGTATATTGATAATAAGGATGATTTTACTTAGTCTGAGATCAGTCCTATCTAGCGGGTGATCTTTAAATCTAATGATTCTAATACTAATTATTCAAAGTTGAGATTATTCCTAGCTAATGGGTGATCTTGAAGTCTATTTACAATGATAAGCATTGACTGTATCTAATAGTACTGAATTAGTACTACTAAGCTAAGTTGACTGTGTCTGAAAGCCCTGATTCTGTAACCGAAACTGTGGGATATATTCATCTAACTGACATGCCCCAAGCTAAGCTGACTGGGGTCCAATCTTTACCATGACTTGAAGGGTGTCAGTACCACACCACCAGTAAAGACATTTGTTGTGGTGTCAGTCCTAATCTAGAGGGTGACTCCTGGGATCAGTCCTATACATATAAATATGCTAACGGGTGACCCCTGAGTATTTCAGTCCTATCTAATAGGTGAAATCTCGTACCTACGCTGGCAACATAGTTATAAAACTTAGGGATATCTTCTAGGGATCTCTGTTCTATTCTAGTGGGTGAGTCCCCATCCTTAGGTTTGCTCGGTGCTGAATCATACTCCCATCTGAAAGACACTAAACTGAATACCTGTGCTGAACAAAATAACTTAACTGAACTAATTTGCTGAACTGATACTGATTAACTTAACTTATACTAGTGGTATTCTTTAGCGGAGCTAAAACTAAGTTTATTGGATCTCGATGACGGACGAAATATTGTGATTTCTAAGGACTGATTGAGAGTACTAAAGTTATTGAGATTTACTATGATTACTAAGTTTACTGAGCACTGACATTACAGAGAATACTAAACTACTGAGATTACTGAGTTTTCCTGAGTCACATGACTGATTGATTTCTAGAGATAAGGCTTGACTGAGAGTACCGTGAAAACATGACATGGATCTAGGCACATAGCTATATTTTTTGGGTACAAGTACCCCAGGACTCGATGGAAGGAAACTAACACACATGAATGACTTGATCATAAGAATAGAGTCCATAATCCACAATATCATAAATAAGGGATTTCATACTAAGCACGATTCTCAACAATCTATTTCATGGAAGGAAATTTC
The DNA here is from genome assembly GCF_002878395.1 of Capsicum annuum. NCBI lineage: Eukaryota > Viridiplantae > Streptophyta > Magnoliopsida > Solanales > Solanaceae > Capsicum > Capsicum annuum. The sequence goes on from NC_061121.1 coordinate 201,991,563, forward strand.
ATACAACATGTATATACTTGCATAGCTTTCAATATCATGCACATTACATATTACAACCACTATCCATAGTATCATAACTTGGGGAATTTTATGAAGTACATGGGTATTCTACATCTTGTACATGAGTGGGTTTTTCACGTAAGCATAGCATACTTCCATAAGTCTAGTTCATGAGTAATCCAATAGTGTTCACAAGACACATTATCAATGTGGATGACATTGAATCATAGAGGCCTATCATGAATCCTTCACTTAGCCAAAAATTTAGCTATAATGCATGATTTCTAGTCTCTTAGGTATTTTATCAAACACCTTATATGCACTCTTTAAGGCATAGGAGTATTCACAAACTTACACCACTTTAATCCACCCAAATTCATGGGTTCCAACTATATGATCACAATCTTCTTGGAAGTTCATAAAATTCCTACTCTAGAACACAAACCACAAATAACAACCTGAATACAACAATATCACCACAAAAAATTCGTGATTTTGTTATTAAAGATTGATTCTTGAACTCCACGAATGAAAGAAATCCATGGATGAACACTACGCATACCTTAATGGCGATGAAATTGTTGAAAGATTGGACCTTCAAGCTTTATTATGCAACCCTAGTAGTTTTTTCCTTCTTGTGCTCTTGGATAATGAACTTAAGATGTTAATAGGGTTGTAATGTGATTTAAAGCTATAAATTTCATAAGGTTAAGTATTGGGAGGTGTAAGGAGTTAAAAGACTTAATTATCCTGAAAATAACTCAAAAACTAAGTGTTTTTCATGGCTGAAATCATAAGTGTGCGTCGCTCACCTTATCGCACATGCTAAGGTCTACGTCGCACATCCTATCACATAATCTAAGGTGTGCATCACACATGCTATCGCACACTTAAGGGTGTGTACCACACAAGCTGTCATACACTTGTTCCAGTAGCCATGTGCGATTGTTTGTGCGTCGTACTCCTACTTTCCAGGGCCATAACTTTTTGCTCAAGTGTCGGATTTTTTTAAAATTGGAATCTTTGGTAAGCTAATTCAATTCTCTACAATTTTGTGGGTCTAAATCTTCAAAAATATCATATATAAATCAAGTTATCCTCATTCAAAGGTCACTCTTGCAGAATCACACACTAAAACTTGATGGATCCAAAAGCTATTAGTTTGCCTTACTTTGTGTGACTCACATTAGCATGCTTAACATATCATAATCTATCTTATCTCTATGATACTGATTGTAAATCATGTACCCAAATATGAATTACAGGATATGAGGTTTCATACGTAGGATAACTTATTCATTTCCTAGCTTGGAAATATACGGGGTATTACAGTCACCTCTAGTCTTAAGGTATTCCTTGTAATCTATTTTGTGCATTGATAGTATTAGAAGAAATGATTATTACTTCCACATTTGTGACTGACCTCTACAGTGCCTCCCTTTTCCTGCTACTTCCTCTTCTTTGAAACTGACCACTTTTCTTCATTGCTCTTAATAATTCTTTTTTACGAAATAGACAATATTTATGTCTTCTTCACTTTAGTCAGACTTTCTAGCCTTCAAAACCAAAGGTTTTTCTCTTCTTGTTTTCTTATTTTCTTGTACATACTGCTTTTTGAGCTCATGAGTCTTCAAGTTATCAATAAGTTCATCCATTGTGAGAGCTTTTAGGATTTTTACCTCAATGATAGCATCCACTTTGCTTTTCTAGGATTTGTGAGAGTTTTTAGGATTTTTGCCTCAGTGATAGAATCCACTTTGCTTTTCCAGGATTTAGGAAGAACCCTCAAAATTTTTCTCACCTATTTGTATGAAGGAATTACTTCTCCTAAGTAGTGCAACTCATTCGTAATTGAAGTGAATCATGTATTCATTTCCTAGATAGTTTCTCCTTCTTTCATAGTGAGTAGTTAACATATCAACTTTTGAATCCTTCACATTAGTGGTTCCTTCATGAGCAACCTTTAAACAATCCTAGGTTTCTTTAGCAATTTAACATGCTGAAATCTTGTTGTCTTTGTTATGCCATATGCCACAGACTAGCAGTTTCTTAGCCTTATAATTCTTCTCAACTTTCCTTCTATCTAGTTGTATCTCCTTCCTTGACCTCTCTTACTGGCACATAAGGATAATCAAGAATTATATCTTTTAGCTCACTGTCCTTAGCCATAATGAAGTCTTACATCATTGTTTTCCAGTATCCATAGAACTACCCATTAAATTTAGGTGGTCTAGTGGTAAATTGCCTTCTTCCAAATTAGGTGGACCAGTCATAATAACCAAATCACTCTAGGTGTTAACCTTTTAGAGTGTTTTGGCTCTTATACCAATTGTTGGAATGTAGGGTGTGGCGGGCAGTTGTACCACACTTTGAGGGACCAGGTCCATTAAAGTCATTCATAAGCAAATAGCTAATAAAGAACTAAAACACTAGAACATTACAGGAAAGTAAAGAACACAATGATTTATCATGGAAACCTCCTTACTCAAGGGAGGAAAAACCACGACTTTAAGTGCTCAATAGTCTACTATAATCAAACTCTTGATTATATACTCCAATTAAACCTAACTCTAGGATCAACCTGCTTGCAATAACTCTACTACAAGCCTATCTTGACAACTTTACCACGAATAAACTTAATACTAGTTAACTCTAACCAATTTTAAAATCGGGTAACTCTACCTAAGCACTCTTAAGAAAGAAAAGAAGGCATTACACTTATAGCACAAGTAATTTAATTACAAACCATAACTTAACGCAAGAGCCCCCATACTTTCAGTACATAAAGAAATTAAGAGCTTGAGCAATGTTGCAAGGTTGAGTTTTTGCCTAATTCACTCTTGAATAATCAGATTGTGAATACTCACAAATTGAGAAGCATTCTATTCCTTTTATAGTGGAGTAGTCATTAAGGTAGAAATCTGATTGGGCCACATGACTGACTGGTACACATCTCACATACGTAGTTTGTTACACAATACGGCAAAACTGTATAGGCTATGTGATTGTTATATATTTCCATGAAGACCCAGGGACTTGGTCCCTTGTTGTTAGCTGATCATTATCAAAACAAGATATAACACTAGCTTTAAATAAAGACAGATTTGAATGGTTCAATAACAACTACACCTCACTCAAGGCCATTAAAATCTGAACCATATAATAAATAAAAAGGGGAAAAAAGAACAAACAAGCAGAAACATGCTTAATGGCACTCTGTGATTCTTACTAGAAAGACATGTTTTATCCTTAATGTAATACATATATCATAATGTGGATAGAAATTATCCTGATCCAGAATGACCCAAAATCTCTTTAGGATGGTGGCAACAACTATTTTCATCAGCAACACCGCATATTCTTTTTCTAAACAAGTCATTGGAACTTCTTGGAACACCATACATGTTCAAGGGTCTATCTCTATGAAAATCAACCCTGTTTTCACCTTTTTCCCAACAGGCCAAACTAGTACTTCTCTCCAACCTTCTTTTGGACATCCCTTTTGTCACTAGTACTTCTCTTCTATCATCTATTAGGATAAAAATCAATCCAGTCTGTGCCCCACAATTCTTGTGACTTACCCATAGTGAATATGTGATAGAAAATGGTCGTCCCTTTTTAATTTTGTCCTATCATGCCAAACATCATTCGACTATTTCTTTGATATTAGTCGGATGGGCAGGAAAATGTCTCATGCTCTCATATATGGAATAGTGTGTGTAAACAATTTTTCTCAGACATCCATCCTTCTTTCTAATTTTCTTGCAATCTCTTTTTCAAAATTTAGGTTACTCGAGAGTGACCAAAAAACCCATGATAAATTTGAACCCATTAAGGCTTGTCTTTCCAGGATTATGCTAATGGTTTCATTAATAAGAAACATCTTGTGTTGTTGTTGTCCTTGTCAGCTTCTCAATGTTCTTATGAACACGTCCCTGTCCTTAAAATCCTTTATCATGACTAATCTATAAACAGAGATGTAGTATTTTTTTTCAATGCAAGAAATAATGTTTTAAATTGTAAGACCCCACAAAATCCTAGCTTAATTCAGTCCCTTATTACATGTGAAGAGACCCCAAACTTAGAAACTTTTAAGCTAAGTATTGACACTTTGTCTTATTTTGGCCTCGATATTTCTATGAACTTATTTTTGACCCTTACGACCTTGAATTATCGAATTTTAGGTTGATTCATGATTGAGAATGTCAGTAGGTATTCTCGGGAAAGTTTCTCAGTAGGTGCTCTTAGGCAAATTTCAAATTTTTTGAACATCATTTGAGGGGCATTTCGCGTCCCTTATCGCATTGATAGATATTTTTTCCAGCTCCCAGTGCAAATTTCAGTGAGCCGACACAATCTCGATGCATTGCATCAGCCATAACGTCAACTCCAATGATGTGGTGTATCGGTCTGTGCATCACTAGGCACGGTTTCTGGTCATTTAATTTCGTTTCTAAATGGACAATTAAGTCTTTTTCCACTTTTATTCATACCTAAAAACACGAGATTAGTCATCCCTAAAGGCAAAATTCATTCACTATTCACAAATCCTCTCAAGAACAAACCCTAATCCCTCAAATTCAAGATTCAAGTCCCAAAAAATTCACCAAAACTTTCAGAGAATTGATTACGATGGTATTTTTGGTGTTTATCCAAGGTTTCCTTCCATCCTTGGAATACAAGAACCTCTTTTAAACTACAAGTTTATTATTTCTATGAATTTTGTGATTGGACTATATTGTATTGATATTCGTGATAATTGTTTGGATTTTAAACCATGATTCAACTGCAAGTTCATGAAATTGAATAGCATGTGTCATGAATATGTGATTATCTTGATAAACCCATGAATTTAAAAGTTAGTATTGTATCCATGACGTTCATGTGTTGACTAATATTAAGTAAAATAATCATGCTCCCGAAGTGTTCGATAAAATGCTTATGTGAATTGAGTAGGGAAATCATGACATGATATTATGTGTTCCAATTATGTAGAAGTTCATGTATGTCAAGTTTTTGACAAAATGTCTAAGTGAATGTATTGTTAACAAATATCTATTGTTATGCTTTTCAAGATCATGTCATGCTTTACTTTCTATGCTATCGATTCCTAGGGGTATTCAATACCCAAAATCTAGTTATTTACCTGGAATTACAGTAGCTATAGAATAGTCTCAGTGATGTCACGGACAATAGTACTTCATCAGTTACATAATTCAGTGTATTCAGTCAACTATTAAACCTAGTAGTACTCTGTCAATCAATAGAACTCAGTGAACTCAGTCCAGTTCAATCAGTCAGCATGATAAGTAACAGTTTAGTCAATCCCAGTACAATCTAGAAATTAGTTCAATGTTTATTCAGTTAGGATTAGAAATTAGCACCGAGCGAACCCAGGGATAGTGGCATTCCTGTTAGTAAAGGGCTTGACCCTTAGAAGTAATTCCTATATTACAAAACTACATAGACAGTGTAGGTTGAGATATCTTCCTACTATATAAGGGTTGATACATCTCGTATGAGTTTTTCTATCAGTGAAGGTTGACGAAATAACTTTCTACCAGCGAGGGTTAATGAAATATCTTCCTACCGGAGAGGGTTAACTCATAGCCATTATTAGTATCCCTTGGAAAGGTGCTAACACCCTTCCAACTAGGGTCACAGGTTGGATACCAAAATAGTTCATAATCGGGGTATGGCGGTTAGATGAACACTCCCACAGTTTTACTTTCAGCTTCAAACTCTAGATAGAACTCAGTTTAGTTTTAAAAAATCAGGACTATCAAACACAATCACCTAGCTCAATACGGAACTACATTCAGGTCCACAGAAGCAGGACTTTCAGAAATAGTCATCTAGTTATCAGTAATTCAGTTATCAGTGATCTCAATTACAATAAAGTAGACTTACACACAGCATTGCATAATCAGTAATTATAGCAGCTTCAGATATACATGTACTCTCATTCAATTATATTCATATTACTCAACCGATTATTGTTCATGCATATGAACTTGCATATCAGCCTACCTCACTTAGCATACCATTACATTCAAAGCACTGACACATACCTTTTATTTTGCATTATGATGTCTTATATCATATGTTTCGATGCACGGGCTCCTGACCATACTTATCATCCTAGACTATCAGCAACAGATTTAGTGGTGAGTCATCATAGTTCAAGGATATAATTATCATTTTAGCATTTCAATATTCAGTATATTCAGTAGTCAGAGTTAGTTGGGGACTTGTCCCATCAACTCCATATTCAGACAGTTGGAGGCTTTCAGACTAGAATATTTCAGACAGATGTCCAGTTTTCAATATTTAAACTACCAGTATTCAGTATTGTTTTTTCAGTTATGAACCTTATGGAAGATTCAGCCTAATTTTTCCATTATTATAGTGTTATTATTCAGTGATTGCAGCAAGTATCAGTCATGGGTTAGTTTGTGATTTTTCGGGATTATGAATACTGTGTGACGTTCGGGGTGCAGACTCGAGGCATTACATAAATCAATGCAATGATTTTTATTTATTCTCTCTTCAAAATCAATGCAATGATTTTTGTTTATTCTCTCTTCAATTTTCATTCATATCTCTACTATTCCATAACATCATTTACTATAAGAAATAACTCAAGGAAACTTTCCTAAATATTCCATATTTTAAAAATATTTATCATTTATAGCTATAAAATACATGCACAATTAACTTTTAATACAAGTGTAGAATTTTTCACCAAAACAAGCATAATATATTTAAGACACTTATAATACATATATATTGTATGCATAATTCACCTTTATTACATAGTATAATATATCTATATTTCATGCATAATCCATTTATAATGCATAGTGCACTTTTTTTATCAAAACAAGTATAGTACATAGTACAGTTGCTATAGATGGTATACATTTTCTAAATATGGTATATATAGGTAATAAATAAAAGGTATATTTAAAAGTAGTATATATTTTATAAAAAGTACTCAAATATGTATTTTTCTTGCTAATTTAATACACCCTTGTTATACTTTCGATCCAAATATATCACTCTTTATGCATTCGATCCAAATAAGCCCCTCATTATATTTTCGGCCTATACATATCCCTCACATTATACTTTCAATCAACATATACCCTTCCCATTAGATATAGACACAAATATGCCCTTAATTTTGACAGAAGGACATGTGGCAATCTCAATCAAATAAATCACTCCCGATTTTAATTAATTAATTATCAAAAGAAAAATTACTTATTGGTTTCTCTATTATACTCAGTCTACTTTCAACTCTCTAAACCTATCGTATACTTTTATGCTTTTATGTTTTTCTTTGTTTTTCCTCGGGTGCCAAATATTGCAAGAAGTATATTAAAGCACCAAACAATTATTCTAAAGTCAAGTGATCAAAATCTTGAATCATATTATAATTTTCAAATTATTAGTATTGCTTTCATCCAAAACTTGATTGTTTGGATATTTTACTGTATAATATACATTGTATTTTTTTTCTATATGTTATAAAATAAAAATGTCAACAGAAAATTTTAATTTGATTGTTCAAAACTCAAAAAAAAAGATAAGGATTATATCTTCGATACAAATTTTTTATTTTTTTTACCATATGGTGGTGTTACCTTTGCATATCACCGAAAATTATAGCTAACGGAGGATTTCGTATCCTTACCTGAATTACAATGCAGGGAGGGAATAAAATTCTGGATTAGAATAACTATACAACTTAACTAAACAAAATCACATAAAACAGGGGTACACAATAAGATTAAGACAATTCTTCCGCAACATCCAAATTGGAGCTTAATCTTCTAATGCAAAAAAGTGTCTCCCTCTGTTATGCCTTATTGATGCCATTTGAATATGGTCCTAACGATAAGGTCCAATAGCAGTAAAGGACAAATCATAAATAAAAGGAATTAAAAGTCGCCATTGATAATACTCCATTTGGAAAATTCATGTGCAACTTGACTAGTTTCACAATACTAATGTTGAACCTTGCAATGCAAGTTCCAAGCAAAATCTTTAATTAAATATATAAGATCTTTCATCGGACAAAAAATATTAAAATTGTCTTTGATCATTTCCACCATAATCTTTGAGTCATATTCTAGGATAATGATGTTATAGGCATTTTGATTAGCCCATTCCATCACATATAATTTTACTTTTTGCTTCAGCCATATTGCTACAGTTTTACCCAAAGAAAGAACAAAATTCATAATCATTCTTCCTTTTGGTCTCTACAAATACCTCCAATGAAAGCTTCACCAGTAGAATTTCTTCAACCACCTGTGTTTATCTTTATTTATTTATCCAAAGTTTTAAGCCCTTTTGACAATGATGCACTCAATCCTATGCATAAGTAAAATAATTTCATAACGAATTTCATACCATTTTTAGTCCTCCATTATAAGTTGCATTTGGTTAGACACCCAATTTAAATGGTACACAATCTAATAGTCAATTTTTTTTCTAAAGAATTCTTCTTTCCTCAAGATATCACTGAATACCTAACTTTCAAACCTCCCAATAAATGATAACATGTGTCATTTGCGAGATAGTCGGAAATGGAACTTTTAGTCTTAATATTTCGATTACACTTCTAGATCATGGATCTAATATGCCCAAAGAATTACCAAACTGCTTCATAGTCTGCCCTTTAAAAGTATCTCTGATGAAGGTGTGATGTAAATTATTTGTTTGAGGGTTTAATGTAACATACATGCATGTTGATACAACAATCCTTTTTAAAGGAAAATACTTATGCCAAATATTTTTCAAAACTAGACCTCTTTCTTCTGTGTAATATTTTTCCGATCAGAAGAAGTTTAGAACATACCTGAGCTTTTTTACATCCAAATAGGATTGTCTCGATTACTATTCTGGTTCCCAAGACTAATAGTTTTAATATGTTCACCCATATACTTAGGAAATTGTAATTGATCAATATTCCGCACTCCATCTAGAATATAATCATTAAGCAGTAGAGGGTTGATGAGGTTATCAAGAGGAATCCATGGTGGATAATTGCAAGCTTTAGTGGTTGACCAAAAATTTAAGGATTATGGGTGCTTTGATTTTTAACATAAGTTGCTAATAATGAAATAATATAAATGCATAACTATTTAAATGCAATATTAAAATAAAAGTACAATTACTATTACCATTACCAAAAGAGGATTTCAATAACAAGTTTCACACAAAAAAGACTTCGGGTCGCAAGTCTAAATTTAGAAAAAGATTTCTAATCATAGAACACTAATTAAAACTGTGCTCAACGACTTTTCATATTTTGAAAATGATGAATAATAACATCATTACTTACAACTACAAATATCTTATGCTCTACAAAGCAAATTAAACAACCATTTAAAAATTCATTATCCATGATGTTAAGAAGTTCATTTTTGATGTAGTTCATGAAAGAGAAAGCTCATTCCATAGAAGTAGTAGAAATGAGAAGAATGAGAGTCAACTTGATATGCAAATAAATGAGAGTCAATAATTCCCTTTATATTGGAAAATCTTTTATCAGAACCTCAAACATATACTATTAAATTATGAAGTTGGCAACTGAGATCTCGAAGTTTGCTGCTATCAAACTCATTCAAATAATATTCAACCAACCTCATTATTATTTCTTATCAAAATTACCAAATGACTTAGATGCATGTAAGCAAGTCATACCAATAAGTAAGTCAGTACTCACAATGTCGAAATGATTATTCAGCTCCTGAAGCAGCAAACCAATAACAACACAAAATATTTATACATGAAAATGATGAGAATATATACCTTCAATAGCTCTACATTTTGACTTACCAAGAATATAGTAAGCATCAATTTTTGGGATTGCTAACTCATATTTATCACAAAAAGTCATAATCCAGTAATGATTTCTATCCACTATCCCTCATACTTTGTAATTCTAGCTTTGTAGCTTTAAGCAGTCCCAGATCATTGACAATATATTGATCCATATTTTTTAAAGAGGCATTAAAATAATTTGTCATCATTAAAACTTTCACTATCAAGTGTGGCATAAAAGCAAAATCAAACCCCTTAATCATATTTTCAAGAGTTTTAGTCGTAAGTCTCTTAAGATAATGGTCTGCATGCTCCTCCTCACTCCAAAAATATAAAAATATATCATCTATGAAGACAACGACGAACAAGTCTAATTACTACTTGAAAACCTTCTTCATCAAATCCATAAAAGTTGCAAAGGCATTTGTTAGTCTAAATGACATAACCATAAACTCAAAATGACCATACCAAGTTCTGAAATCCATCTTGGGAATGTTGTGCTCCCTGACCTTTAACTATGATACCCTGATCTGAGATCAATCATTGAAAACCAACGAGAGCCCTAAAGCTGATCAAATAAATCATCAATCCCAAGAATAGGGTACTTATTCTTAATGGTGACCTTGTTTAACTGTATGTAGTCTATACATATTCTGAGAGTATCATCTTTCTTGCACATGAATAAGACTCGAGCACCCTACGAGAAAATACTAGGTTAAATAAACCCCTTATCTAAGAGGTCCTTATGCTACTTCTTCTCTTCTTTAAGCTCGATCAAAGTAATACGATAAGGAGGAATGGAGATAGGCTTGGCATCAAGGGGGAGGTCAATACTGAACTCTATTTCTTTGTTGGGAGGTACCCTGGATAGATACTCTAGAAAGACCTCTAAAAATTCATTGACTACATGGACTAAAAGAATGGTTGGGGCATCAAACTTAGTGTCTTTAACTCATAATATGTGGTAGATACACCCTTTTGATATTAACTTTCTGTCTTTAAGCTAAGAGATAAAATTACCTTTGGGAGATACTGAACTACCCTTCGACTCGAGGAATAACTCATTAGGAAACTAAAACTTTACTACTCATGTGTGTCAGCCAACTGATGAATAGCATAAATAGAGCCAATCCACGCCTAAAATAGTATTAAGATCTATCATCTCTATCTTTATTAAATATGCAACTGTGACCCTATGAAAGACCGTAATATAACACATTTTGTATTCTCGTCCAGCAATAACTAGCTCACTCACTGGAGTAGAAATTAAGAGGGGTATAGAAAGACTTTTGGGACTTACTCTTAAATTTATAGCAATAAGTGGGATAATAAAAGAAAGGTTTGACCTCGGGTCTAGCAACACATAAACATCAAGGTGAAAGGCATGGAGTATACCAGTGACAACATCTAGAGAGCTCTCCTATTATTAATGTGATGATATAACATAAAATCAATTTTGATGCTAATAGCTATTGGCACTGGATAATATGCCCTGCTGTAGAGTTGGAAGGCCTGACTGCACTGTTGAATTTGTAGACTGAGTCTGAGGATGAGTATTCCTATTTCCCTACTTAGTATAAGAATATTTCTTGACCCTATGGCCCATCTTACCACAACTATAACAACCACCTCTACCCAAAAAGCACCAACCCAAATGAGTCTTACCATACTTTATGTAAGATATATAACTAGGTCTCTTAACTACACTATTCTAGAATCTATAAATTAGAACTCTTCCCCATTGCTTTTGTTAGTTCTGGATGCAAGGGCACTAGCTGAGGATGGTGCAGGTGTTGATGAGTGACCCTAAAACTGTGAATAATTTCCCTCTCCTAACTTCTGTTGTCTAAACCTAAATTGTCTGATCCTAGCCCTCTTATTCCTCTTCTCTCATTCCCTTAAGTTTTTCACCCCAATCTCTTGAGCATGGGTCATCAAACTATCAGTATTCATATCCCCAATCAACATGGTCGTCAACACTCCTTAACCACTAAATCAGATACACTAGTGAAAAACTTACTCATTTGAGCTCTTAAATATGGCAACAGTAATGGTACAAACTTATCTAGATTATTAACATAAGGGAATACTCCTTAACCAACATAGATCCTTACCTTGGATTCATAAACTCCTCTACCTTAGCCTCTCTTATCTCACAATGATAGAACCTATCCAGAAATATAGTTTGAAATATATCCCAACTGATAGAACCTACATTCTCACCTCTACCATCCATTCGTATAGGAATCTAATCATGGGTGTCATCATTCAAATGATAAGAAGCCAATTCCACACTTTTCTTTTTAGTAATATGCATAATTTGTACAATGTTTTTCACCTAATTGAGGAAGAACTGAGGATCCTCATTCATATTTGACCCAAAGAATTCAGGTGGGTTTATCCTGATAAAGTCATAAATTCTAGCTACAGCCAAGTTTCCATTCTACTAAAGTAGGACCGCTGCTAGCTGGTTTCCTTGAACATTCACATTCACGCCTAAGCAAATACTTGGAAGGCAACCTAAAATTCAACATGAGAAATATTTTCATTTAGAGGGTTTGCAGGTGGTGGTGGGGTTGGTTGATCCCCATGTCTGTGTGCGTAAGTTCTTTGATGAGGCATTCTCTATCACATAAAAGTATGAATTTGAGAAGATAGAGAAAATCTTAAAGCATGATAGAGATCATGAAAGAAAGGATGGTTCCTAATATATCCTGTAGCCTCTCTCTCATAAGTGTGGTGCACTTTGCACGCATGATTGAAACTCTACATGACAAGTCTTGTCAGACTCCTTAGGACTCATTAAAACATTAGGATCTGATACTAAGTTTTTAACTCCCCGAAGGTACTCTCTAGACATCACATGGTGCTTAAGACTACAAATAGCCCAAGATAACCCCTGTTATCTACTCAACACTAAATTGTCGTAGATGTAAACTTAAAACATAAGCAGAAATGAAAGAAAACTTAAAACAAAATCCAAACAAGTGAATAATCTTGATTAAAACTCTAAAACTTAATAAACTTTAATAATTTGTAAAAAGCTGAAAGAAATACAGTCTGACCAGTCTTGACAAGCCTCTAATAACTTATGGAAGAGACACTAGGATAGACCCCAGTTGACCCAAACTAAAAGCTAAACAACTAGAATAATAACACTAAACATCTAAAATCATCATAAACTGGGTCTTCAGACTAAGAGGACTCACCAACTCTCTGAAGGTAGGAAATGGTGCTTGTGGTCAATCGTGCTGCTGGGGACGAACGCCAAAACCTACATTATGAAACAATGTACCACATAGACATATATGTCCATCAATTATTTTTGGAATGTACTGAGTATGTGGGGGTGAATGCAATAAGTATATACTTAAACTTATCATACTTTCAAAATATGTATTTTAAGTGTAAAAGGACTCACCTTGATCATTAATAAAACTGGAAACTGAAATATCATAAAACATGAATAATAAAGCATAATCTGATAAGCTTAGTGAGTCATTACACTTAGTTTCTAAACTATTTAATTTCATGAGAGATTCTTCTAATTGACAAAAATCATGTGAGCTTTCGTAGAGTCCAATGTCTTACCCACGTTGAGGAGAGATACTCTACCCTTGCCATTGGAATAGAACTCCTAACTTAGAGTAATCACTATATTTAGCCCATCTTCGATAAAGGAGGGGAAACTATCTGGTGAGGCCCCTAAACATAAACTTATGGTGGCACGTATTTCTGGAGAATATGATACATTAAACCCACATTCCCCTTAGTGCAAAATACTACTCCCAAAATATACTTATATGGTCCTACTTATGAAATTCACCTTAAAATATCATATGGGTTTTATATACTGAAAACCAACTCTGTTTCTCTTACTAAATCGTATTCATGAGGAAACTTATGAATTACATCTCTTTTCTTAGACTTTCATCAGGCTGTAATACTTGTAATGTGAGATTATAAACTAAAACTTCTTGTAAACTCAATAATTTTTTCTTAAACTTGAGATCATTCATTATCTTATAGAAACTTCATATCAAAATATCAAACTCAATGCTCAAATTGAAATCTTTTATCAACTTATCAAGCTTTTTATAAAAATAGTGAAATTTATCTAATGAAATCATCATACTTAACAATCAAGATCACTTTCATGGATTAAAAATGTATTTAAATATTTATTCATATGCAAAATATTATTCTATTTATGATTAGGCATCATTATTTTAAAACTAGTAAAATGGGTATTGTCACGACCCGAGGCTAACCCCTAGTCGCGACAATGGTGCTTACTGCTACAAGTGAGTACAAGCTGACCCATGAGCTGGTACCAGCTGTGAGCACTGAGTAAAATAGTAATAAAACACATGTGCAGAAGATAAACTGACAAGATACTGTAAATCTAAATACTGAAATATGTAGCAATGACATGTCTGAAATATCTGATAAAAATAGTGAAAACTAAACTATCTGTCTGAAATATCTGATAAAATAACTAAAAGAACTAATTTACTATCTGAAAGCCTCTAAACATCATGAGTTGATGGGACAAACCCCCAACTAACTCTGACTACCGAACATAAGTAAATTCTGAAATAACTATGAAAACATATCATGCCCTTGAAGGATGAGGACTCACCACTACTACTATTGGGTAACACTAAGTTGTCTAAGAATGGTTGGGAAACAAAGCATCCAAACCTATGTTATAAGATGATATAACGCAAAGAAAAGTATACAGTCAGCACTTTAAATGTACTGGTATGTGAGATAAGAACTGACAGAAATGCATGGGATAACTAAGCGTGAATGTATAAGCTTGTAATATCTGAGAATGCAAGACCAAGCAAAAACATATTACTGAGATAATCTGAAATCTAAAATACAAAAATCTATATAACTGAATAACTGGGGATCTGCACACTTGGTCAAGCAAACCTGAGTTGAGATACACTAAAATACTGATCGAAACTATAGGAGGTATCATGTAATCAAGATTCCCCAATCTGGTCTAATAGGGTCAAACCTGTAACCCCATTTAGAAAAGTGTCAGTACCGTGCCATGGGTACTAACACTGGTTGTGGGGATCCACTAATCTGATGTCCCGAAGGACTAGGGAGTCAATCCTAAACTAGAAAGTGAAGCCTAAGATAGTGTCAGTCCTAAAATTGCGGGTGACATCTCATAATACTATGCTGGCTACGTAGTTTTGGAACTTAGGGACTTCTAATAAGGATCAAGTCCTAACTGGCGGGTGAGCCCCTATCCCTAGGTTCTCTTGATGCTAAATACTACTCCCAATTGAATGACACTAGTATTGAACTGAACTAATTTTAACTAGACATTATTTCAGATAGTGCTCATCATGATCATAAATATCTAGAGTATAATGATAAGGTCATGGCTTAACTGACTTATTACTTGAAAATCTGAAATCATGTAAAACATATAAGTATTAGGTGTTCATAAACCTTCAACACTAAATGATCATAAAATATGATATCAAAGCTTAAAACTGTAATATGGAATCATGGTTCAAAAACCCAAAACATGAACATCTTACCAAAATAAGTGAGAAGCATGAACTTGAACATGAGAATGTCTTAAACATGAGAAAACAATATGATCACATGGCTCAATTCGTAATTCGGAGATTTAAAATGAAATCAATGGACTATGATATGGAAACTTGCAATTCAAAACATGAAATAGCGTAATTCACTTGGAAACACTTGTAGACATAACCAGTAATAGATTAAGCATGAATTTCATGGATTAATTTCATAAAGTAAGATAAGATTTATACTATAAGTAAAAATAGGGTTTTCTTGGGCTCAATGGGTTAAAGGGGCTCATTGATGAATACCCGCATACCTCAATAGATAGTTTCTTGAAGATTTCTTGAGGATTTCTTAAACTTGGAAGCTTGAACCCTTGAGTTCTTGAGAAAGAGGCTTGGATATTGTTCCTGGGAAAAGAGAAGGGTTTCTTGAGAATATTTTTAAGAGGAGCGGTCAAATAATGCCCCTATGATTGATCCCATTCATGTTATGGATGACTTGGGTTGAGGGAAAATACCCAATTACCCCTTAGTTTAAAGATCAAAGAGTTAGACGGAATAGAATTAGCAATTTGCAAACCTCCCTACTGCAGAGCAAGCCCCGTGCTGTGACCCTCAGTTTAGTAGAGCAAGCCCTGCGCCACAACACTCAATACAACAAAGCAATCTCCACACCGTGGGCTTATCGTAAGGGTACATAGTTTTTGTTTTCCAAACTCACCCCTATGACCGTATGAAAATGTCAAAACTCTCTTGAGACATACATTTAACAACCCTGAACATGTCCCAACCTAAAAACTAACATCTCGGGGTCAGAAAGACCAAAATAAAAATTTGTGAGGTTTAGGAGTCTTGAAAATGACTAAGTACTCAACACTTAGTGAAAAATCTCAAACCTTGAACTCCTTAAACTTGCAACAAGAAGCTGAAACTAGCTTATAATGTTATGGGGTATTACAATATCTTCCCATGGGGAACA
Organism: Capsicum annuum; assembly: GCF_002878395.1. Classification (NCBI taxonomy): domain Eukaryota; kingdom Viridiplantae; phylum Streptophyta; class Magnoliopsida; order Solanales; family Solanaceae; genus Capsicum; species Capsicum annuum. The sequence continues at coordinate 202,007,943 of NC_061121.1, forward strand.
TTCATCCTTGAATGAAACTAGCTAGATCGAGCAAACTAAGGCAACTGAGATCATATACTGAACATGCATGACTTGGAACATGATTACATAACTGAGTCTGAAGCATTATACATGAGCTGCATTAAACTCCTGAAAACTCTTCTTGTATGAGTTTGATCACTAAAATTTTACTATTTTCTGAGTCAATCGAGACATGAGGGAGGAAATAGATGAAAACCCTTCAACAAACCATCTGTAATATCTAGCCATACATAAAAAAACTCTTGATATCTGATAGAGAGGTGGGTCTAGGCCAGTTTCTCACTATTTTGGTCTTTTGAGGGTTAAATCAGATGACATCATCAAAAACTATATAGCCAAGGAAAGCTATTGATCTTAACCAAAATTTATACTTACTAAACTTAGAAAATAACTGACGATCTCTAAGGGTCTGCCACACAACCCTCAGATAATTTGCATGATCAATCTCACTACTAGAATAGACAAGGATATCATTAATGAAGACTGTGACGAACATGTCCAAGAATTACTTGAACACCCTATTCAACAAGTACATGAAAGCTGTAGGGGCATTTGTTAGTCCAAATAACATAACTAGAAATTCAAAGTGACCAAACCAAGTTTTGAAGATTGTTTTTGGAATGTCATATTCTCTGACTCTAAGCTGATGATAGCTGGATTTGAGGTCTAACTTAGAGAAATAACTAGCACCCTGAAGTTGGTCAAACAAGTCATCAATTCTAGAGAGTAGATATATTACGACCCGAGCTAAGGCCCTGGCCACGGCGAGCATCCTGAACCATGAAGGCCCGAGCACACTTTTCTATTTGAGTATCATACACACCATTCATATACTATAAAGAAATGCAGAAATGATAACAAAACAAAAACATGGTCAATCTCTTAATTCAATTGAACAATCCAAAATTAAGTTCATAACATTCAAAATACCTGACACCAGTCTACAAAATCTCTAACAATATGAAAACCAACATCTGTCTATAAACTTGGACAAGGCTCCAAGTTGGACCATGAGCTGAAATAAAATAACAATTATCCCCAAAATGAGGCCTTTTGAAATAAAGAAGGCTCCCTAATTGTAAACTTCTCAAAAAACAACTTTACTTTTTAGCGGGACCCCTAGACTGTGCCTCAGATCCTGAAATATAGAAGGAGTCAATACAATTGTATTGGTATGTGAAACAATCAAAAATAGCATTTTTATTAGACAATATAGATTAGAGCATTTTGTAAATCATTACATTGAGGATAAGTAAAACACATGGGAACAATTTAGAATTTCAAATGCTTCCTTGCAATCATGACTTAACACCTTGTTATTCTTTTAAGTTAATCGGTATACCCTACAATCTACAATTCCATGGGCTATATCGAATCCGCCCTTGACTATGAGACCAAGCCTCCAATCCAAGTGTTCCACAAGGATTAGAATTTTAATAAGTCGGTATAACCCCTTACAAGTATATCGTGGCATCACCCTTAAATGACGTCAACATTATCCCCTTTTGAGATAATACCCGTATCGGTAACTATGATTTCCAATGATGAGACCTTACACTCAAACATCTTCTTCCGGTAACCAATTAGCTCTCTTAAGCCCAACTTTTAGTTTATTGACTCATGCTTCTTACTTTTAAGAAAAATCAATACTTATTATGTGAAGGGCATGTAATCACCGAGTATCGTCATACCCTGACTAACAAGTCAATATCATATCAAATTCATAGCCCATCTTATTCAAAATATGTACATAACCACCCAAGATTTTATAACATCACAAGAGAGTCATCAATTTGAAATCTCAAGAAAACTTATGCAGTTATCCTCTTCTTGCAAGACTTAAACATGTAGTGGTCATGTCCATTTATTCAATCATATGCAATTCTTCTCTTTTAATACAAGAGTGTAATTATAGCAAGAAAACTCTCTCTTATCATATCATAAACCATGTCAAACACTATGATGTTAAGAAACTTGCTTTAAAATCTTAATTCATACATTCAAAATCACTCACAATGAAAATATACAATTTAGTTTGCAACAAGATAGGGGATTCATCGTTCATTCTCTCAATTAAACATTCATGCTCTCAATTAAACATTCAAAACTATACATGTATATATATAAGGGGTTAAAATTTGATTACCATGAAAAGGGTTTGACACAGTGCATATATTTTCATCAAAATGAATTAATAACATATTTTTTGAAATAATATTCAAAACCCTTAATTTTCCATAGGATTGTAAATCATTATATTTGAGAAAAATGACAAAATTCATGCCCATGGAGTTCAAGGACAATCCCATATACCTTATGTTATTCAGTTTGAAGATTGGAACCTTAATCTTGACGTTTTTCTTGAAAATCTTGAACTTGGAAGGATTAGATTCTTGATTTTTTATTCTAAGGGAAGAGATAGGGTTTGCTTAAGAGTTAATTAGAGAAGAAAGGAAATTTACGCCCTAACTGATGTTAGAAGTCAAGGATATACAAAGTGGATTGAGGGAGGAAAACATAATTCCCCCTCAGGCAAATTTTAAGCTCGTAATTTAATTTTTCAGGCTCACCGCGATGAGGTCTTATCGCGGTGTCTTACTGGTTCTGACGAAAATGATCATAACTTTTTGCTCAGGTATCGAATTAAGGAGAAATTGTTACCATCGGAAATCTGACTAAATCATCTACAAATTGGTATGTCTAGAGTTGAAATATTCCACATATATCAAAATTTATTCAGGTTGAAAGTTGACCCTTGTAGAATCAGATTCCAAACTTTGATGAATCAAGGGCTCTTAGCTCAACTTTTCTCTAAGTGATTTCTATGAATATTTTTCACCTAATAATCACTTCACACACTAGGATAAATTTCATGACATGTGAATTTAAATATAAATCATAGAATTAGAGTTTACACACATAGAAATGACGGTTTGATTTCTAACTTGAAAATACGGGGTGTTACATTATCTCCCCCTTGGGATATTCGTCCCCGAATGATGGTTAGGGACCTGTTGAAGCTCTAAAAGTGTAGAATAAAGAACATAACCTCGAATTTAACATTTTTTATCAACATAATATGCGAAGACACCTAGCGAGCTTCATCATAACCCTTAGTGAAGCATGTAAGCACTAAGCGTAGATAATAAGTATTGACATAGTTATGACCTTGAACATGAGTTATAGGGATGATGATCATCACCGAATAGGGTATGAGCGTATTTGGTGATCATAGGCCTGATTTACATCAGTACTAATCATTAAATAAGGTTTTCATGGGACATAGGATTAGAAGAATTTTCTCTACCTTACAAAGTACAACGAATAGGCTAAAACATAGAGACACTACTTGTCTACGCCCCAAACAATGATTAGGATACTTCACACTTACAAACTTAAATTTCTCCCATCACATATCTAAGCACAAGAGTTTGAGTCCCACTGCAATGTGCTTTTATGTTGAAGCCTAACCGGTACTAACAAGGTTCTAACTTAAGCTATGGGACCCTATAATCTAAATCCAATTAAGAATATTACCTTACCTTATCACTATCATCAAATACCCTTGGGTATTAAATCAAGAAGTCCAAACCACACAACACATTGGTTTGCATTTTTATTAATCACAACATTCAAGCATATCGTTACTACACTCACTTCATGGATTCCCTTACTAAGACCAGTAAATTAAGTCACTCTCAGAAAGATTTTCACCATATATCTCCTTTCTAACTATTGTACATAGCAAAAGTCCATCTCTTTCCTTGCTTTATCACCTACAACTTAGCTAAATAAATTACATAAAATTTTCACATTCAAGAACATCTACTTCCCTTTCCTAAGTCACCACTATTCGTCTTTAACTACTATCATTCGGAGGATCACTGAGGGACCCAAGCATATGCATCAAGGAAGGGTGTAACACTATTCGATTATCACATACACTTATTGCACTACTCATGGTGGTATATGAGATAAAGATACAATACAAAAGACATGAAGTTCTCCATTCATCAAGTGTCTATATCATAAATAGGGAGTCGTTCAGACGTAAATCTACACAACATGAGTTCTAAGGACTAGGCACCATGAGAAACAGGTGACCATATATCAGGAGTGGTATAACATAGAGTAAAAATTCAGAAAGTCAACAATTGAGACAAGGATTGGTACCTGAAGCTATTGCTTCCCTTTTTCATAGCTAAGATAGTCATGAGTTTGCATAAACTTTATCACTTTGGCTAAACCCGATAAAATAAATCAGTAACATATAGAAACATATTTTCTTAGGACCAAGCATGCTGTGAGACATAGATATTTATGGGTCATGAGCAACATAAGATATGGCATTAAACACATGAAGGATTGGGTTACTGAGACATCATTGCTTCTAGCTTGGACATTGGACCATAACATAAGTTACATAGGTAACTGTAAGACCCCAAAAAGTCCTAAGCCTAACTTAGTCCTTTAGAGAACGAAAAGAGGTCCCAGACTTAGAAATTTCAGCTAAGTGTTTATACTTTGAATTATTTTATCATTCAAATTTTGGCGATCTTATTTTATGACCCTTATGACCTTAAAATGTCGATCCTTGCATTGAATCATGAGCAGGTGTTACAATAGGTCACTTCAGGTGAGTTTTGGATTTTTTAGACCTCGTTTAAACCATATTTAGGTGACCAAAATAGTGGGTCGATGCTATATCAATGCACCCTATCATCCATTGCATCGACAAATATCTTTCTCAGCTTCTAGTGCCAATTCCAGTGAACCAATGCGAACTCGATGCGGTGTGTTGGTCATCGCGTTGATGGCATCGACGCTGCGCATCAGTCTGCATGTCACTAGGCATAATTATTTCTCTTTTAAGTCCAGGTCCAAAAAGGTATTTCAGTCAATTTTCCCATTTTTATTCAGCGCCTAAACATGGGATTAAGCCTTTCTAAAGGTAAAATTCACTTATTATTCACAAATCCTCTCAAGAACAAACCCTAAACCATCAAATTCTTGATCCAAGTCCCAAGACAGTCACCATAACTTTCAGAGAATTAACAATCATGGTATGTCAGGTGTTCATCCAAGGGCTTCCTTCAACCCTTGGAGTTCAAGAACCTCTTTTAAAACTACAAATTGAGTGCTTTCATAAATCTCATGTTATATTTGATTTTAATTATGATTATGATTCATCCAAGGGTTTCCTTCAACCTTTGGAGTTCAAGAACCTCTTTTAAAACTACAAATTGAGTGCTTTTATGAATCTCATGTTGAATTTGATTTTAATTATGATTACGATGTTATTTGGGTAGAAATCCATAATTTATTACAAGATTCATGTGAAGTAATTAACATATGTGTAGGGTTATGGGAACCTATGTTAAAAGCCCTTGGAATTTGTGATTTTGTATTGTGATCATGATGCTTGCATGTTAACTAGTATTATGTGCATAAACTATGCCCCCCAAGTGTTTGATAAAATATTCATGTGAGTTGAGTAGTGCATTCATATCATGTTATCATGTATACAAGTTTATACCATGTAATTGCTTGATAAAATGCCTCAAAGAATGAATTGTGATAATGTGAATAGTAATCATGCTTTCAAGATTGTGATATATTTTTACAATCTATGATATTGAGTCCTGGGGTTATCTAATACCCGTCATTCTAGCAGTTTATTTAGATTTAAAGTAGTTTCAAAACAGTCTCAGCGATGTCACATACAGTAATACTCAGTCAGTTGCAGAACTCTGTGTATTTAGTTAGTTAACATAAATCTGTGAACTCAGTCCAGTTTAGTCAAGCCTACTACAATCTAGAAATCAATTCAGTGTCTATTCAGTTGGGAGTAGGAATCAGCACTGAGTGAACCCTGGGATGGGGGCATTCCTGTCAATAAAGGGTTTGACCCTTAGTAATAATCCCTATATTACAGAACTACGTAGCCATTGTAGGTTGAGATATCTTCCTTCTAGATAAGGGTTGATAAATGTCACACGAGTTTTCGTATCAGCAAGGGTTGACGAAATGTATTCCTGCCAGAGAGGGTTAACTCATAGCCATTGTTAGTATCCCTTGGCAAGGTGCTAACACCCTTCTAATTGGGGTCACAGATTACACCCTAACTCAATTCAGAATCGAGGTATGTTAGTTAGATGAACACTCCCACAATTTTAGTTTCAGATTCAGACTCAGTATAAAAGCTCAGTTCAATTTTCAGAATTAGGACTGTTAAACATTGTCACCCATCTCAGTATAGAACTCAATTCAGTTCTATAGAATTAAGACTGTTAGAAACAGTCACCCAGTTAATAGTAATACATTCAGTTATTAGAACTCAGTATCAAGTGTTAATATGATATCCCTTTAGTATATATAGTTTCATGCATAGTATTGCATAATTAGTATTTACAGCAGTTTCTAATAAACATGTACTCTCATTCAGTTATATTCAAGTTACTCAACCAGTTATTGTTCATGTATATAAACTCATTCATAAAAGCCTACCTCACTTACCATACTAGTAGATTCAAAGTACTGACGCACACCTTTTCTTTGGCGCTATGATGTCTTATACCATCGGTTTAGACGCACGGGCTCCTGACCATACTTAGAAGCCCAGACTATCAACAACATATTTAGTGGAGAGTCCTCATATTTCAAGGACATAGTTATTATATCAGTATCTCTGTTTATTTCAATAGTCGGAGCTAGTTGGGGGCTTGTCCTACGAACTCCGTATTCAGACAATTAGAGGCTTTCATACTAGATTAGTTGAAACAGATGTTCAGTTCTCAGTATTTAAACTATAAGTATTCAGTATTTGTTTATCATTTATAAACCTTATGGCAGATTCAACCTAACTCCCGCATTATTACAGTGTTACTATTCAGTGATTGTAGCAGGTACCAATCATGGGTTAGCTTGTGATCCTTATGGATTATGACCACCGTGTGATGTCCGGGGTGCAGACTCAAGGCATTACAGTAACTCGGACCTTGGACATAGACAACTAGTACCTTAGGCATAAGCATGACTTCAATACATATGGCGTTGGTAGATGTCTTTTATATTAAAGTAGGAGGAGTTTTCTTGAATAGGAATAGATTTTGTCATGACTCTTTCCTAAAACTTGACACCACAAGGAAATTCAGGAACTACCTTAATTCAACATCTCCTACTTAGATAAAAGTCACAATCCTAAACTTTCAAACATAGCTTCTCATTAAATCTACAAGCACAATACTCAACACAATGAGGGGTGTCATCATGCAGATAAACGCTAGACTTCCCTCAATAACTTTGATGTAAAGGCACTAAATTCGTTTTTGGACATCCCCTTCTGGGACACTAATCATAACTTCCTCTAAACCCCAAAGTCATCGACTTATGACTAACATTATCATGGACATGGACATCCATGTTTTTAAACACTTAACACTCTATCTTCAACTCCATAAAATACTAGTATTACACCTCTAATCACATAACTATCAGCTTAACAAAATTTTGTAAAACTATACCAAAGGCACATACTCCCTACCTATATTACTCAATTCACCTCTAAAGAACACCACACAACAACTCCCTAGTCCTCCCCATACTAAACAATTCAAGAATATGAACTAGGTACACTCGATACTTACCATAAAACCTTACCCAGCAACATACTATCTAGGGGTTTAACTTATTCTTATATACTCACGCTCTTATGAACCAAATAATTCAACCACAATTTATTGTTTTATGCTTGTTCTCATGTATCCATATACATCAAAATTGTGCACTCATTATTCCATGTGTTTCCAACCTAGGGTATTTCATACCTCACATCAAGCCTACGAATTCGCTCCCACAAAATGTGCATCATTAGTCTTAAACTACTATTCTTATCTCCATAATCCCCATCTATAGCTCAAACCTATATTCTAGCAACACCAATAATATGAAGCATGCAATATACTATACTAATGGGAAATATTTTCCCAAATTGATTATATAATTGTCCATTTATGAATTGAAATAAGAGGGAAACACTGCATTTCCTTTCTGATAAGTAAATTCATGGCTAGAACACCGCTGAAAAGGTCACTGAAATATGGTAAAGGACTCACTGCTATTACCACCATAACGCGCCACTATCGCGGTGACGTTCTGGAACGGTAATCCAGACACATCCCAAACCTCCTCTAAAAAATCAAAAATTCCATCGAGATATCGTCTTTATACCCCTGAACATGAATAAACTCAAAAAAATATATCTCAAGGTTAGGAAGAACAATTTAAAAAATATCTTTGAAGTTAAGAGGGGTAAAATATGCTTAGTCTCCCAACAGTTAAAAAATTTTCAGGTCCTAAAATCCCCATTCATGCAACTAAGAGTTAAGTCAGAATAGGAATATCAACCTACGTCTCTTATTTTACTTAACTATGGCCCATAAATTTATCCTCTCCATGACATTACTACTACATCTCAAGAAATCTACTACCAACCTTCTCCTGTGTAGCACTAGCTAACAACTACTAGAGAAAAGACAATCAAGGGGGTAAAGCCACATAATAAAGATAGTCGATCTTAATCTTATAATATATACCATTACAATCTATTAACATATCCTACTCTCTCATGTCATATTTACTTGCCAATGCATACATTTAGACTACCTTCAAATTCCATTAATACTAATGGCTCTCTACCCATAACTTATTGACTAATCTACCCCTTTCCATTCACAACCTATACATGATTTCTACAACCACCATAACTATCCATTTTGAGATCCTTCCCTACTTTGAATAAATCATAATCTTAGCTAGCCATTTCCTTCATAGACTACCATACAATCTACAAATATTGCTACCACATTAGTCTGTCATTGTAAAATGGCAACCCACCCCTTAGTTAAGAGTTATACAACTCAAACTACTTATTTACACAAAAGTCACCCTCACCCTAACTTCTAACCTTGTGATTTCATATCACTAACTTCAGGATCATTTGAATTCCAATAAGGTATGAAATCTTAGCATATACTACTACTCGGGTGGAAATATTGTTCCAACATTCTAACATATATCACTACCCTTAAGCATGGCATTTGCAACAAGAATTTTGAAAGAAACTGATTGCACTTCATACCTCAGGCTCAAACGCACGATTAATGTAGATAGGGGTATATGCTTAAGTCAATGAAATTTAAAGAACTTATGGACTTGCTCAAGTCCTTCTCTAATTTCATAATCCTTTATGACTCAATTAGAAGGGATCGTGTTATATAGACTCTAAGCTTCAGCACTTGAATTACCTCGAAAATGAGACATATCTAATAATATTAGAGTAAGGAAAGATTTGGGACAGCTTTTGTACGGACGATGCTATAGCATGAACTAGAATATAAAAGAAATATCAAAGCTTCATAGCACAAACTAGAACATAAAGAAAGTGAAACATTTGTAAATGTGTAGTAGCTTCCTCCTTATAAGTGTGGCACACTACACACCCATAAAAAGGACTCTACCCGATGCGATTTCACTGGCGGTCTAGGACCATGAACCTTTCTCAAATATGAAGTTTGTCACGCCTCGAACCGAGGCCCTAGCCATGACGAGTTTCCCAAATCATAAAGGCACGTGCACACTTTTCAATCTGGCAATCATGCACACCATTCATATACTATAAGGAAATATTGAAAAGATAACAAAATGGAAGCATGATCAATCTGTTAATTCAACTGAACAATACAAAATTAAGTTCATTACATTCAAGACACCTGACACTAATGTGTGAAATCTCTATCAATATGAAAACTAACATCTGTCTAAAAACTAGGACAAGGCCCCTAGTCTGACAATGAGCCAAAATAAAACAATAAATATCCCACAAACTAGGCCTTATAAAAAAAAGAGGCTCCCCAACTGCAAACTTCTGACAAAACAACTTTACTTTTTAGCGGGACCTCGAGACTGAGCCTCAGATCCTGAAATATAGGGAGTCAATACAATTGGACTGGTATGTGAAACAATCCAAAATAGAATTTTTATTAAACTATATATATGAGAGCATTTCGTAATACATTACATATAGGACAAGTAAAACACATGGGCACAATTTAGAATTTCAAATACTTTCTTGCAATCATGACTCAACACCTTGTTTTTCTTCTGAGCTAATTGATACACCCTACAAAATGTAATTCCATGGCCAATAGGGAATCCGCCCTTGAATCAGCGACCAAGACTCCAATCCAAGTGTACCGCAAGGATTGGAATTTTAATAAGTTGGTAAACCCCCTTACAAGTATACCATGGCATCGTGGTTACATGACATCCACATTATCCCTCTTTTGGGATATTACCCGTATCGACAACTATGGTTTCTAACGATGAGCCCTTACACTCAAATTTTTTCTTCAAGTAACCAATTAGCTCTCTTAAGCCCAACTTTAAGTTCTTCAAAATCAAACTTCATACTTTCAAAAACAATCAATACGTATTCTATTAAGAGCATGTCATCATCGGGAATCATCATACCTTGACTTACAAGTCAATATCATATCAAATTCACAACCCATCTTATTCAAAATATGTACATGACCACCCAAGATTTTATAACATCACAAGAGAGTCATAATTTTAAAAACTCAAGAAAACTTATGCAATTATCCTCTTTTTGCAAGAATTAAACATGTGGTGGTCATGTCAATTTATTCAATCACATGCAATTCTTCTCTTTTAATGTAAGAGTGTAATTATAGCAAGAAAACACCCTCTCATCACATCATAAACCATGTCAAACACCATGATGTTGAGAAACTATCTTTCAAATCTAAATTCATACATGTAAAATCATGCATAATGCAAATATACAATTTTATTTTCAACAAGATAGGGGATTCATCGTTCATTCTCTCAATTAAACATTCAAAATTATACATGAGTATACATAACAGATTAAAATTTGATTTCCACAAAAAGGGTTTGACATAGTACATATATTTTCATCAAAACGAATTAATATCATGATTTTTAAAAAAATATTCAAAACCCTTAATTTGCCCTATGATTGTAAATCAATATATTTGAGAAAAATGATAAAATTCATGCCCATGGAGTTTAAGGACAGGCCCACATACCTTATGTTATTTGGATTGAAGATTGGAACCCTAATCTTGACACTTTTCTTGAAAACCTTAAACTTAGAAGGATCGAACTCTTAATTACTTGTTCTTAAGGAAGAGATAGGAGTTTCTTGAGAGTTAATTAGAGAAGAAGGGTAAACTGATGTTAGAAGTCAGGGATATATGAAGTGGATCGAGGGGGAAAGACATAATTTCCCCTCAGGCAATTTTTAAGCTCAAAATTGCATTTTTCAGCTCAAAATTGCATTTTTCAGGCTCACTGCAATGCGGTCTTATTTCTCACAAAGATGATCATAACATTTTGCTCAGGTATCGGATTAAGGAGAAATTGTTATAGTTGGGAAGCTAACTCAATTATCTACAATTTGGTGGGTCTTGAGATGAAATATTCCACATATATCTAAAGTTTTTCATGTTCAAAGTTGACCCTTATTGAATTAGATACCAAACTTTGGATGAATGAAGGGCTCTTAGCTCAACTTTACTCTAAGTGATTTCTATGAACACTTTTCACCTAATAATCACTTCACAGACGAGGATAAAGATCATGAAACATGAATTTAAATATAAATCATGGGATTAAATTTTACACACGTAGGAACAATGGTTCGATTTCTAGCTCAAAAATGTGGGGTGTCACATAATCTTCCTCTTGGGATCATTCGTCCATGAATGATGGGTAGGGACTTGTTGAAGCTCTAAAAGTGTAGAATAAAGAGTATAATCTAGCCTTTAAAAATTTTCCTCAAGAAAACATGCAAAGACATCTAACGAGCTTCATGATGACCCCTAGTGAAACTTGTAAGCACTAAGCGTGGGATAATAATAATTGACATAGAAATAACCTTGAACATGAGTTCTGGGGATCATGATCATCATAACAGAGGGTATGAGTTTATTTAGAGATCATAGGCCTGATTTACACTGGAACTAATCATGAAATAAGGTTTTTATGGGACATAGGATTAGAAGTATTCTCTGCCTTACAAGGTACAACGAATAGGCTTAAACTTAGAGACACTACTCGTCTATAGACCAAAATAATGAATAGCATACTTCACACTTACAAACTTAAACTTATGCCATCACGCATCAAAGCACAAGAGTTTGAGTCCCACTGCAAGGTGATTTTATATTGAAGCCTAACTCGGAGTAACAAGGTTCTAACTTAAGCTATGGGACCCCATACCCTATATCCTATTAAGAATATTACTTTGCCTTATCACTATTATCAAACACCCTCGGGTATTAAATCCAGAAGTTCCAACCACATAACACATAGATTTGCATTTTAATCAATCATAATATCATTTCTACACTCTCTTTATGGATTCCCTCACTACACCAGCAAATTAAGTCATTCTCAAAAAGATTTTTTTCATATATCTCCTTCCAAACTATTGTAATAATGAAAATCCATCTCTTTTCTTACCCTATCACCTACAACCTTGGCTAAAGAAATCACATAAAAATTTTCACATTCAAGAACATCTACTCCCCTTTCCTAAGTCACTACTATTGTTCTATAACTACTATCATTCGGAGACTATTTAGAGGCTTGAGCATGTGCATCAAAGAAGGGTGTAAACTATTCGATTATACCATATACTTATTGCATTACTCAAGGTGGTATATGAGGTAAAGATACAATACAATAAACATGAAGAGCTCAATTCGCCAAGTGTCTGGATCATAAATAGGGAGTCGTTCAGACATAAACCTACACAACATGAGTTCTCAAGATTGGGCACCGTGAGAAATAGGTGAGCATATATCAGGAGCGGTATAACATAGAGTTGGAATTTATAAAGTAAACAATTGAGGCAAGGATCGGTACCTGAAGCAATTGCTTCCTCTTTTCAGAGCTGAGATAGTCATGAGTTTTCACAAACTTTATCACTTTGCCTAAACATGAAATAGAATGATTCATTGACATATAGAAACATATTTTTTTAGGACCAAGAAAGCTGTGAGACATAGATTTTTATGGGCCATGAGCAATATAACATATGGCATTGAACACTTAAAGGATTGGATTACTGAGACATTATTGCTTCTAGTTTGGTGATCAGACCATAACATAAGTTCCATTGGTAATTCTGACCTTGCGCATAGGCAACTCGTACCTTGGGCATAGGCATAACTTCAATACATAAGGCCTTGGTAGATTTCTATTTAAATTGAAGTAGGAGAAGTTTTCTTGAATGAGAATAGATTTTGTCAAGACTCTTTCCTAAAACTTGACACAATAAGGAAATTCGGGAACTACCTTAATTCACCATCTCCCCCTTAGATCAAAGTCACAATCCTAAACTTTTGTATAAATCTTCTCATTAAATCTACAAGCACAATACTCAACACAATGAGGTGCATCACAATGCAGATAAAGGCTAGACTTCCCTTAATAACTTCGATGCAAAGGCACTAAATTCGTTCTTAGACATCACCTTCCAGGTCACTAATCATAACTTCCTCCAACCCCCAAATTCATGGACTTATAACTAACGTTATCATGGCCATGGACATCTATGCTTTTAAACACTTAACACATCATCTTCAACTCCTTAAAATACTAGCATTACACCTCTAATCACATAACTTACACCTTAATGAAATTTTGTAAAAATATGCAAAAGGCGCATACTCCCTACCTATATTCCTTAATTCAACTCTAAAGAACATCATACAACAACTCCCTAGTCCTCTCTTTCCTAAAAGTTCAAGAACATGAACTAAGAACACCAAAAACTTATACCATAAAACCTTGCCAAGCAACATACTACCTGGGTGTTTAACTTATTCTTATATACCCACGCTCTTATCCATTTAATGATTCAACCACAATTCATTGTTTTACTCTTGTTCTCATTTGTACATATAGATCACAATTGTCCACTCATTATTCCACAAGTTTCCAACCTAAGGTATTTCATACCTCACATCAAGCCTACAAATTCATTCCCACAAAATGTGAATCATTAGTCTGAAGCTACTATTCTTATCTCCACAATCCTTATCTACAGTTCAAACTATAGTCTAGAAATACCAATCATATGAAGCCTTCCATATACTATACTAATATGAAATATTTTCCCTATCTGATAATATAATTCATCTATTTATAAATAAAAATAAGAGGAAAACACTGCACTGTCCATCCGACAATTAAATTCAGGGTTGGAACTCCGCTGACAAGGTCACTGCTATACGATAAAGGCCTCACTACTAGTACCACCATGACGTGCCACAATCGCGGTGATGTTATGGAATTGTAATCAAAGCATATCCCAAACTTCGTACAAAAAATCTGAAACTCCCCTGAGACATCCCCTATACACCCCTGAACATGAATCAACTCAAAAATATACAACTCGAGGTCTGGAAGACTAATTTTAAAATATTTTCAAAGTTAAAAGGCATAAAATATACCTAGTCTCCCAACACTTAAAAAAAATTTCAGGTCCTAAACTCCCCATGCATGCAACTAAGAGTTAAGTCAGAATAGGAATATCAACCTAAGTCTCTTATTTTACTTAACTATGGCCCATAAATTTATCCTCTCCATGACATTACTACTACACCTCAAAAAATCTACTACCTGTCATCTCCAGTGTAGTACTAGCTTGCAACTCCTAGAGAAAAGACAATACGGGGGGTAAAGTCACATAATAAAGATCGTCTATCTTAATCTTATAATATAGCCCATTACCATCTATTAACATATCCTACTCTCTTATGTCATATTTACTTACCCAAGCATATATTTAGACTACCTTCAAATTCCGTTCACACCAATAGCTATCTACCCATAACTTATTGACTAATCTACCCCTTTCCATTCACAACCTATACATGATTTCTAAAACCACCATAACTATCCATTCTGAGATCCTTCTCTCATTTGAATAAATCATAATATTAACCAGCCACTTCCTTCGTAGACTACTATACAATCTACAAATATTGCTACCACATTAGTCTGTCACTGTAAAATGGTATCCCACCTGTCAGTCAAGAGTTATACAACTCAAACTACTTATTTACACAAAAGTCACCCTCACCCTAACTTCTAACCTTGTGACTTTATATCACTAACTTTGGGATCATTTTAATTCCAATAAGGTATGAAATCTTTGCACATACTACTACTCGGGTGGAAATATTGTTCCAACTCTCTGGCATATGTCACTACCCTTTAGCATGACATCTGCAATAAAATTTTTGAAAGGGACTGAATATACTTCATACCTCAGGCTCAAATGCACGATTGATGTAGATACGGTATATTCTTAAACCAATGCACTTTAAAGAACTTCTAGACTCCTCTCTAGTCTTTTTGCAATGTCATAATCCTTTATGACTCAATTAGAAAGGATTACATTACATAGACTCTAAGATTCAGCCCTTAAATCAGCTCAACAATAAGACATATCTAATAATATTAGAGTAAGGAAAGAATTGGGATAAATTTTATATAGATGATGTTATAGCACAAACTAGAGTATGAAAGAAAAAAATTTAGGCTCTATAGCATGAATTAGAAGATGGAAAAAAGAGAAATATTCCTCTACGCCTTGTAACTTCCTCCTTATAAGTGCAGCGTGCCCTTAAAAAGGACTTTACCTAATGTAATTTCACAGAAATCCTAGGACCATAAACCGTGCTCTAATACCAAGTTTGTCACCACCCAAACCAAGGCCTGGCCGCAGCCAGCATCCCAAACAATGAAGTCACGAGCACACTTTTCTAACTGGCAATCATGCACACCATTCATATACTATAGAGAAATACAACAAAAATAAAAAAATAGATAAAGGGACAATCTTTTAATTCAACTGAATAGTACAAAATTAAGTTCATAAGATTCAAAACACTTGACACCAGTATGCGAAATCTCTAATAATATAAAAACCAATATCTACCTAAAAATTAGGACAAGGCCCTTAGTCAAACCATGAGCCAAGACAAAACAATAATTATCCCATAAACCAGGACTTTCAAAATAAGGGAAGCTCCCCAACTACAAAATTTTGACAAAACAACTCTATAGCTTAGCGGGACCCCAAGGCTGTGCCTCAGATCCTGAAATATAAGGGGTCAATATAATTGTATTAGTATGTGACACAAAGCGATAGCACTGCGTCGCGCTAAGGCCCCAAATCAGAAATTTTGACAAAGAATTAAAGTTTTTCCCAAGGTTAAATTAGTATTTTATCATGTATTCAATCCACCCAGATGTGGGATTTAATCTCGAAAATGCATTTATGTCATTATTAACTGACTTTTCACCAATTTAAGACATTCTCTCTCAAAGATAGAAACTCTAGCCACCAAGTTTCAAGAGTTATCTCAAGAATCCCTCTGAGATTCTTCAAGAACATCAAGAATTCAGATTCCCAGGTAAGTTAGATGTTCATCCATGGATCCTTACCTTCCATGTAGCCCAAGAATCCTTTTTCAAAATACAAGATTTATTATTTATGATTTCCATGTTTGAATTAGATTGAATTTATGTTCATGATGTTGTTTGAGTTTTAAATCCATGATTTAGATTAAAATTTCCAAGAATTGATTCTAGTATGTATTGCATTACATGATATTCATGATAAATCCTTCAATTTGCAAGATGATTGTCGTAGCCAAGTTAACCCTAAGTGTTTGTGATTTAGTGAACCAGGCATGTTTCCATGCATTTGATATTTTGTCTATGAGAATAAAATAATGCCATAATATCATGCTAACATATATTCCCCATTCATGTACAAGTTAATGCATTACAAGTGTTTGATGAAATGTCTCTATGAATGAATTATGACCAAGTGAACATTGTTATGTTATTCAAGATGATGCTTTGCTTTACTTTTCGTGATATCGAGTCCTAGGGGTATTAAATACCCGAAAATCTAGCTATTTATCTAGAACCTTAGTAATTACAAAATAAACTCCGTAGTGTCAGAAATAGTAAAACTCAGTCAATTATCGAACCCAGCTACCTCAGTACAGTCCAGTCTAATCTAATCAGTTAGTGTCATTCAGTTAGGAGTAGGAACTAGCACCGAGTAAGTGTAGAGGTAACAAATTCTCCCTTCAGGAAGGTAGAGTTGTTAGTAGCAATCTCAGACTATAGAACTACATAGCCAGCATAGGATTTCAGGAGTCACCCATCAGATTAAGGCTTGGCAACCTCCCAGAGGACACCCATCATATTAGGCTTGACTTCCTATTCAGGGTCACCCATTAAATAGGCTTGACTACAATAATGTCTTTACTCGTGGCATGGTATTGGTATCCTTCCAACTGAGGTTATAGGTTAGACCCCACTTAAAATACTCAGGGGGCAAGTCAGTTAAGTAAGAATTCCCACAGTTTCAGTTTCAATCTCAGTCTTCAGAATACAACTCAGTTCAGTTCTACAAAATTAGGACTATCAGATATAGTCATTAAGTCATCAGTAGTTTTAGATTATCAGTAATCTCAGGTTATCATTATATTTAGTTATCAGTTATCAGATTCAGTTCTAGTATACTCAGTTACAGTATGCATAGTATGTTTAGTTGTTACAGATCCTCCATGTATCTAATCTAGCTCTTGCATATCATTCAGTCAGTTAGTGTTCATGCACATAAACCCATGCATTCATCTTTACCTCATTTATCATAATAGTACATTCCCATGTACCGATCATATACTTGTTTCTTATGCTATGATGTCTCATATCGTAGGTTTGAACTCTCAGGTTCCTGACATCACATAGCCAGTTATAGTCATCAGCAATAGTTATAGCAGTGAGTTCACATACTCCTAGGATGTTATATTTGTTCAATAAATTCAGTAGTTCATTATTTCAGTAGTCGAAGTTAGTTGGGGACTTTTCCCATCAACTCCATATTCAACAGTTAGAGGCTTTTCAGACTAGAATATCTCAGATAGTTGTTCAGTATTTCAATATTTTATTCAGTTTTGATTATAGTATTTTGAAACTTATGACATTTTAATCCATCTTCTATGTTATTATAGTATTTTTATTCAATGCTCACAGCAGGTACCAGTCATGGGTTAGCTTGTGGTCCTTCGAGGTTATAAGCACCATGTAGCATTCGGGGTACAGACTCCAAACCTTACACCATAGCACGACACCCGTCATAGACCAGAAGGTTTGAGATGTGACTCTTGGAGTGATGGTAGGGGTTAACGGTATAAACCCCAATACAAAACCAGACCAGTATCCTATCATGGGCATGTCTGTGGTGCGAGGCTGCTGCAAAGTGCCTATTTCGCAACGCAAAGCCCTTTTCTCCATCTAAAATGATATCTAACCAAAACAAACCAAATATTAGGTGGTTTATTGTTAATAATGGGGTCCTAAGGACTCATTTTAAACAATTTTTACATGTCGGAAAGGTTGGAGTGCCACATGTTCCAACCCTTAAAGCCATTTTGCGTAAAAGCAATATCTGTCATATTTCCATGAAATTCATGCTCAATTTTAAACAAATAGCAACACAAACAATATACAACATCTTTTGATACACCGTACTCTAGCCACTTGGAATATTGACCCTTGAACTAACTAGGATGAAATTTACGCACTATTATTTTCTTCTTCCTAAATTGAGTTTACAAAAAAATGTGATCCTTAGGCTGACAAGGCCCTTTTTGAATATAATATCTTCTAACTTCATAACATATATTAGCATCATATTCTACTATAGGCATTCTTTTTGTTGGGTCAGCTTTCAAATATGTAAATTTGTTATTTGAAGAAGTAGTATCTCTTTGAACTTCTAATGGCATGGATGAAGCAACCGGTAGATAGTAGCACTAGAGCTTGGTTTCCCAAGTTTTCATCTAATGAAAAACTTATCCATCCTGATTTATATAGATTTATGAAATTTTTCCAAAAAATGATTCAATTAATACGACCTTCAAGACAGATATCATTCTTAGAATCATACTATACTATAGAAGATTGGAGGGGAAAAAAATAAAGTCCTTAAATTGTAATAGGTAAGAATAGATAAATATCATATAAGAATTCAAACCCAGAACCTAATTTCAAATATTTAATTGTAAATAAAATGAAAGTACATGCGTTTCGAGATTAATGAATGAAGATAATGAAAATAAAAAATAAAATTGAAAGAATAGGAGAAGAAGATAAAAACTGGTGTATAGGTTTTGGAAGAGAAAGGTTTTTGGTGGAGAAGGGTATTATCATTTGAGTTTTAGTTTTAAAATACAACACTTTACTTTAGTTTAATAAATTACAAAGTAGGAAAAGTATAAAAATTAATTAATAATTAATAATATGCTATAAATGAAAAAGTCAAACCAAAAGTGTAAAGTTAT
Organism: Capsicum annuum; assembly: GCF_002878395.1. Lineage (NCBI taxonomy): Eukaryota > Viridiplantae > Streptophyta > Magnoliopsida > Solanales > Solanaceae > Capsicum > Capsicum annuum. The sequence continues at coordinate 202,027,451 of NC_061121.1, forward strand.
TGTTAGTTGTTGTCTGCGTATGTAAAGTCAAAGTTACAAAAAATTTATAAAAACTCTGAGCAGTGATTTGAACCCAGAGCACTTGGCAGGGGAAAAACTTTATGATTCTACTTAAAGCCAGAGCACCCAACCATCTTATTTGTTCTCTGGGTGTTTTTTAAACATTATACAAATTTTTTTATATTTCTTATATTATTATACCTAATCTGCGTCGAGTTTAGTGGGTGCCAGAGCACTAACAAATACCACCTGGGTCCACCCCTAGCAAGCTTTGGAGAAATCAAGCAACAATGGTGGAAACTATGTATTGGAAAACCACAGAAAGAGGAAAATAGAAACTACCTTCATTGAAATGAATTGCTTGACTCAAAAAATATCTACAAGGTGTACATACATACTTGTAACATTATGATAGCTGGATAAAACTAGATTCTAATAAACTTAATAAAACCTAACTAGCTGAATTATCTAACACTGAACTAACCAACATTAAACAAAGATAAATAGATAGTATCAACTAGCTAAACTATAATTTCAATACCCCCTCAAGTTGGATGTGACAGTTAAACCACCAACTTGGAAAGAATATTGGATTGTTTGACATCAATAAGAGCTTTAGTAAGTATATCTGCTAACGGATTAGTTGTAACCATATGCGAAAGTAAAATCAGACAATCCTGCAACTTGTTCCCAAAAAAGTCACAATCAACCTCTATGTGCTTGGTTTTTTCATGAAAGACTAGATTTCTAGAAGTATGTAACGCTGACTGAATATCACAATACACCGTAATAGGTATGGAAAATGGGACATCAAGTTCTTGTAAAAGTCTATCTATCTAAACAAGTTCACCAACAACCTTACTCAGTAATCTGTACTCTAATTTTGTTGAGGAAAGAGAAATTGTTTCTTTCTTTTTAGATTTCTAACTAATAGGTGTTTGACCTAAAAGAATGAAATAACCTGAAATAGATATTCTAAAGTCAGGGCAAGCCTCCCAAATGAGTCACAATAGGATTGAACTGAGCAATCTAGTTGTGTACTCATGAAGAACCCCAAAGTGGGATCAGCCTTTAGATATCTAAGCAGATGATAAATACCTTGCAAGTGAGGTTCTCTAGGATCCTGCATGAACTGGCTGATATATTGAATATTATATTCTATATCAAGCCTAATGTTAATGAGAAAATTCATCTCGCCAATCAATTTTCTACAGAAGGTTAGATCAAAAAGATCATTACATTCCTTGGATCTCAACATGACATTGGGATTAAGTGTTGAAGACAAGATAAAACAATGCAAGAAACCATAATCCTTGACAAGGTCAAGGGAAAACTTTTTTTGAGATATAATTACTCCTCCCTCTCTATATAACACTGCCAAGCCTAAGAAATAATGAATTTTACCAAGATCTTTGATCTTAAAGGTATCATGAAGAAATTACTCGAGCTGATGAATTTTTGAATGATCAGTCCCTATTATGATCACATCATCTATATATACTGCCACAAAGATGGATAACTGAGGAGATTTTGTAAAGAACTAAGTGTAGTGATACATGGAATGACTATGACCATTTGATAATAAGACAGCAAACAACTTTTCATACCACTTTTATTAGATTATTTAAACCATATAAAGACTTGTTCAATTTACAGACCATGGAATGACCAAGAACATCAAGTCCAGGAGGTAAATTCATGTAAACTTCTTCATAAAGATCTCTATGAAAGAAAGCATTAGTTACATCTAGTTGATATATGTCCCATCATCTTTTAACTATACGATCTATCAATGTTCTTATTGTTTTCATCTTCATAGCAAGATACAAATTTTCTATGTAGTCAATTCCTGTATGTCCCCTTATAGCTAATCTAGCCTTATATTTTCCCATACTACCATCTATTTTATATTGAATTTTTAAGCTTATCTACAACCTATAGTTTTCTTTCCCTCAAGTAACAAAGTAATGGTCCCAAGTGTTATTTTTAGGAAAATTTTCAAGCTTTTGTACCATTGCAGCTTGCCATGCAGAGTAAAGAGATGCCTCCTCATAGGATGATGGTTCACTATTATGGCAAACATTGTCAACCAGTTGGTGACAATTAGGATTTAAAATCAAAGGAGAAATGTGGCTATTGTTTGAAGAAATAGTACTAAGGAACATGATGGTGAGTGTGGTGCAGTGGAGGTATGTGGTGTATTATATTTTAGAAAAGGTAAGATTTAAACATAATCAGTGATATGCTTGGGTATTTGATGATTTCTTAAGATCTTTTAGTTGGTAAAGTGGTTTGTGATTTCTGTGGACTTGGCATTTCAGAAGTTTTAGTGAATTAGTTATAGGTGATACAAGCCAGTCACCAATTTAGAGTTTGACATTATCATCTATAACATCATTCATTAAAATGGTTGTGTGCAAGGTTTTATCACTAGGAAGATGATCAACAAAAGGTACTAATTGTAAAATTGAAGGACAAATGTCATTGTATGAAGGTAGTGTAAATGGAAAAACATTCTCATAAGAAATCACATCTGTGGAAACATGCATTTTCTTAGTTGTCAGCCATAAGACCTTGTAAACTTTCAAAAAAATGGGATATCCTATAAATACATGGGGACTATTTCTAAATTCAAACTTGTCCCTATGTACATTTACAACAGTAGGGTAGCATAAACATCCATAGCTTCTCAAGCCAGAATAATCAGATCTAATTTTGTAGAACACTTCAAAAAGGACATTTGTTGTTCAAGGATGAAGTAGGTAGTCTATTAATGATGTGAATGGTAGTAAGTATGCACTCTTCCTAGGATTTCAGAGATATCTTAGATTGAAAGAGTAATGCTCTAGCTGTCTTAAGTAAGTACTTGTATTTTCTTTCTACCAAACTATTTTGTTGTGGTGTATAAGGACATATTCTTTGAAGAATTATGCCATTTGACTAGAAGAAAAAGGATGCCTCACTACTGGTGAATTGTAGACCATTGTATGACCTAATAATCTTGACATGAGCAGAAAATTGGTTCTCAAACATACTGATGAAGGCTTCAATTTCCAGTAAGGTATTACTTTTGCAACTCAACAAATGAGTATATGTAGATCAATCTAATCATCCTTTGTGGTCAAAAAAATTATAATTATCATATGTGCTTTCATGATAGGGACTACAAAAATCTACATGAAGAAGCTCTAAAATCTCACCAGTCTGTATGGAGCTTTGTGTACACAAAAGCCTTGTCTGTCTAGCCATTGGACAGACAATGCATAGAAAGGGTTGTTTGTTTGAAAATTTTGATGGACTGGGCTGGATTATCTTCATCTTGGCAAAAGGTACATGGCCTAATCTTGTGTGCCAAAATAAGTCAACATTGTTTCCATGAAGAAAACAATAATTCACATAATGTAATTCACTTTTACAACATAATAGAGAAGATGAGTGACTGGAATAGCATTCATTGCATGAAAAAATATAAAAGAGAATAACTAGAAGGATTATAATTTATATACAAAATATTAGTAGATGAGTGACTTTGAGAGGTGCATTTTTTAGACATGGTGAACTTGGTATTCAAGCATCTTGAATAGAGGAAGTAAATTCCATGCTTGTTGTTATCAACTACCTGAGGCCTCAGTTAAGGGGCTTGGCATAAGCAAGGGATATCTATGAAGGAAACAACATATTTAAGAAATGAGACCAATAAGTGAATAGAAATTTGGTTATATTTAAAGGATAGTACAAATAGGACACTATGTAAAAATGATGGTAAGTGTAATAATCACACCACCAATTTGTGTCACTTTTACCTTGTATCCATTTGGAAGTATAACGATCAAAGGGTATGGTAGGATCCTAAGTTTTGTCAATAGTGTTTCATTAAAGGACATATGATTTTAAGCTCCTGATTATATAATCCACAAGTCAGCATTTAATTAAAAATGCTTACATGAAGATCTGTTAAAATCTATAAAGGAAGTGTAGACTACAGTACCTAAAAAATTTACTGCTTCATTAGTAAGGTTGATATTGTTAGGTCCTTATATACCCCCAAAGTGGTGAATTAAATCCATCACATGTGCATATTGTTCTTTAGTGAGGGTGAGTTGTTCATCTTCTTTCTTATTATTATTTTCACCTCCTTCTTACCCATATTTCCATATGTATTTCCTGCAATGTTCTTCTCTTTATTGTACTTAGCACTAGCACCTAAATTATGGGTGTAACCAAATTTATTGTTAAACCTATGTCCATTTCAATTCTGATGGTTGTTGTAAGAGTGATTATCTAAGTTTCCTTAAGTACTATCATGGGGATAACCATGTAACTTGAAATATTTCTCCATGACATGACTTGTTATTTTGAAATACTCACAGAAAATAATGGATCTGCAAGAACCTACTAAAAATTAACCTCCTCCTATAGAGAAATTTATCTTAAAACCTTTTGAGTTAGAAAGACCTGCGAAGTTACTTGCTATATTTAGAGAACTAGATTCCATCAACATTTTCTATTTAGCTTACACTCTCAGCATTTTTTTCTATTGTGATAGAATAGGAAAGCTTGTGCCATAGAATGTAGAGGGTTCATCATGAGTATACCACCACGAGCAACCAGAAAAACCTTATTAAGTCCTATTGAAAATTATATAAGGCATTTGTGCTATTCAACTTTATGTGTTCCATCCTTTGCTCCACAAGTACACAAGAATCTGTATTGAAATTTATCAGTCAAATTGATAAGGTCCTCCCATAAATTCTTTATCCTAGTATAATAGGTAGTAATATCCAACACTTTTTGAGTTAAGTCATTGATTTTCTTTTGAATTTGATAGAATTTCTCACCATTAGTTTGATCATAGTGATCTTTGAGCTCTCTCCAAAACTCACTGTATAGTTCACATATTCCATACTATTTGCAATCTCCTTTGTATGTGAATTTAGGATCCATGATGTCACCACATCATCACATATTTTCCAATGTTGTAATTGGGGAGAATCTGCAGCAAGTTTCACATAGTCACCATTAATGAAACCTAATTTTTTCTTGATTGAATAAGATCGCATCATGCTTCCCCACCATGAATGATATCCTATTCCATCAACCTTAGCAGGAATAAGGATTACCCCTGGGCTATTAGAGGGATGCATATACAGTGGATCACTCACATCAATTCCCATGGTTTAAGTAGAAGAACTCAAAGCATTAGTCATTAGAGTTGAGGAATTTGAGGTAGTTTCCATTGTAGAAAAGCAGTGAGGGACCAGAAAATCAAATTATCATAAATTGAGGAAAATAGAGAAATTCAAAGAAATCAAAGATTTCAAATCAAAAAATTATAGATAAAGAAAACAAAAAAGAGAAACCTATCTTTGATACCATATTAAGAGGAATTCATGGTGGATTATCCTGTAAGCTTCGGAGCAATCAAGCAACAATCGTGGAAATTATGTATTGGAAAACTATAGAAAGAGGAATATAGAATTGCCTTCATTGAAATGAATTGCTCAACTCAAGAAGTACCTACAAGGTGCACATATATACTTGTTAGCACTATGACAAATGGATACAGCTAGATTCTAACAAACTTAACAAAAGCTAACCGACTAAAGTAACTAACACTGAACCAACCTACATTACTGAATCTATAGTACAAAAACATAAATAGATATAATAAACTAGCTAAACTGATTAATTTCAATAGAGGTTCTTTCTATGAACAATTTGAGTAATAGCTCCCATTTCAGTTCAATTTGCCAATTACAAATTACTATTCTTTTTATGAATCTTCTAAAGAAGTTGATTCTCTGCTGTAATACCCTAGGAAATTTTTTGTTTAAATTTTGTGCGTAAATGTGTTAGGTTCTATCATCTAGAATGAATTATAAATTTTCCATGTAGAATGTCTTAGATTATGAACTACCATTGCGTAGAGTATCAAATAAGCTTTCCAACGATATGTGGATCATCCAAAACGGACACCCGAGCGACGAGTTATGAACATTCCGATCGAACCGTGAATAGTAGTGAACAGTAGTGAACAATAAAACGTGCAAGAAAAAGTACTGAGGCCTGAAGTATTTTTTCTCCAAATTTAAATGATCATAACTCCTTGTACATAATGATCTAGGTGATTTTCTATAAATCAATGAAAAGCTCTATGAGTCCTCTTTCCAATAAAATTGGTTTCATCCAATTTGTCTATCGGAGCAAAAAGTTATGGTCGATCTACTTCAGCCTACAAAAAGTGAATTTTTGGGTCAACTTCAAACGATCATAACTCTTCGTACACAATGATCTAGGTGAGATACTATATATCAACAGACATATATGAGAGTCCTCTTTCTAATGAAATTGGTTTCATCCAATTTGGATATCGAAGTAAAACGTTATGGTTGATCTACTTCAAACTATCAAAACAGTCCACCAAAGGACAGATTCAAGAATTATTTGATTTTTAGGGGCGTTTTGGTCATTCCCCCTCATCCAAAATCCATCCAAATCCTATATTAAAGCCTATTAGAAGCATTATATGTTATATTTCATCAAATTCCCTCAAAAAGAAAACCCTGAGCTCCTACATCCAACTTCAAGAACCTCAAAAGTTCACCATTAATTCTGCAAATTTATTCAACATTTCAAGCTCCTAGTTCAAGAACTCCAAGAACCATCATTCAAAGGCACGATTAACATCTGAAAAATGAGTATCGATCTAAAGTTCATCATTCCAGGTATGTGGAGTTTTTCAACAAGAACTCTCTTTCGTTCTTTTGCCCAAAAGTAATTTTCTTTACAAAGGCATGATTTTTATTTGATTTTTACGAATTTGAAGCATTAACCCATATCTTATGATGATTATTATAAAATCTTGATGTTTATGATTTTGAAAGATGAATTTACATGTGTGGAGATATAAAGCATGAATCTTGAACGATATTTATCATGATTTTGATATTTGGGTCGTGAATCCCCATTTGAAATTGTGTTTTTTGGAGAAAGTGTGTGTTATAAGCACGTTGATGTTGAATATTTGAGATATTTTGAATGATTTGACCTTTTGGTCTTAATGGAGTTATTTTGAACTCGAGTGTGAAAGAAATCCACAACGTGGTTGATTTTGATAGATGGGAAGCATGATGAATTCCGATGTATATTTATATATTACTGAAATTATTTTTTTTTGGATTGTCTTTGAAATGATCTGAGCTAAGTCTGGGAGAAATCTTTAGCACCGAGTGGGAGGTATAAAGTGACCTTACTTTCCTAGAAATACATTCCCTCGTAGGAGTGAGCCTGAGGTTGATTTATATAGTGATCACTAGTTTGTGTGGATTTGATATCGATAGCCCTTTTCTGATGAAAAGGACAGGACGGCTCTCCCCAACGTGGGTTGTACATTGGACTCCATGTAGCTCATATAGTTTATGCCGGTTATAGGATCTCCCAATGTGTGTGTTTCCTTGTGTCTATGGTGAATGGTGAAGTGATTTGAAAGTGGAATTGTGAAAGTTATTCTTTTAAAAGATTTAAATGATATTTACATTATGAGAATTGATATTCTTGATGAACTGAAAGTGATTGACAAATTATATGATGACTCACATGTGTTATTGTACTTATTTCATCCTCTCATGATTATGATGATTTTTTTCGAGGTATGTAAGTCTTTCATACATCCTGCATATTTTTTATAAATATTTATGATGATGATGTTTATACAACTGCATACACCCGCATATACTCGGTTCCTTTCCATGGTACTGACCCACATCTTCGGATGTGGGCGGTATTTTCTCGGAATGTAGGTTCAGGTGCTCAGTTCCAGGTTCAACAGTGATTCTTCAGGCACACTATTCTACATCCTCTCTTGTGGTGAGTCCTCATGTTCCGATGATGTGATGTCTGATGTTGGTTTCACGAAATCGTTTATATTTGATAACTAAGTATGAATCAGTTGGGGCATGTCTTAATGGCTCGCTGGTTTTATTGATTTTCTTAGAGGCTTGTCTGACTAGTATAGATGTTGGGAGTTGACTAATAAGTCATATTTTGTTATCTTTCTGAAATTCTTTTATTCTAGGACGATGATTACTCTGTTGATATTTGAGGGTTATTTATGGAAACCCCGTTGATTTATGTTGAACTGAATGAAAATGGCTCAAAGGATTAGCTTGGGGCTACTCGTAGCCTCAAGCACCATGTGATGCTCCGGGACCCATTTTTTGGGGCATTACAAACTTGGTATCAGAGCCTAAGGTTTTAAGGTATCCTAGCGAGCCTGATAAGTCGCGATAAGTAGAGTCTTGATCATTGGTGTGTAGCACGCCATGTCTATGAGCAAGAGGCTACAAGACATTTTAGGAAAAAGTATGATTCTTTCTTTCAAAAGTCTATTGTGCTTAAAGTGTCTCTCTATGCTATTGATTCATGCTCTCCTCTTTCAGAAATATGCCTCCACATCAAGTAAGAAGAATAATGATGGTCAGCAACCTCAACCCACTGACCTCAACCTCAACCTCAACCTCAACCTCAACCTCAACCTCAGGCAGCCTTTCAGGCGCTGTCCCAAGCTGTTACTATAAATGTTCAGGCCAACCCGGCCTTGGCTCCATAGCAACAGGGAGATGATTCAGCTTCTTCTACGATCCGTGACTTCATGCAGATGAATTCGCCGAAATTCTATAGGTCCAAGTCTGATGTGGATCCACAGTTGTTTTTAGAAGAGGTGCGGAAGATTACTCAGGTGATGCATGTATTTGAGGAACATAGTGTGGAGTTGGCTGCATATAGGTTGAAAGACCTTACTTATGACTGGGTTGTTTCTTAGAGGAAAGGTAGAGGTGAGAGAGTTATCCCTATAATATTGCAAGAGTTCCAGGATGTATTCCTAGATAAGTTTTTCCCTTTAGAGATGAGGGAGGCGAAGGTGGAAGAGTTTATGAACCTACGACAGGGCTCCATGACTGTTAGGGAGTACTGACTAAAGTTCAATCAGTTGGCCAAGTATGCTCCTGACTTAGTGGCTGATAATTGGGCTAGTATGAGTAAGTTTGTGACTGGAGTGTCTAGTTATGTGGTTAAGGAGTGTAGGTCTACTATGCTGAATAGTAAGATAAATCTTTCTAGGCTGATGACTCATGCCCAACAGATTAAGGTATACAAGGTTAAGGAGAGAGACAGAATGAGAGGGAATAAGAAAGCTAGGTCCGAGCAGCACAGACAGGGTCAGACTAGGCCACAAGGAGGGAGTCGCCCTCAGTATCCAGATCGTTCATCTATGCCAGCAGCATCATCTGGCAGTGCTCCCGTGCGTAGAGGTAGGCAAGAGCAAGGTAGCAGGTCATATGCATCCAGGTCCCAGTACAGTGCTGGTGGTAAGCCAAATCGTCCCCTGTGTCCTAAGTGTGGTAGGGCTCATACAGGTGAGTGTTGGGGTGAGAAGAGGGGTTATTTCCAGTGTGGTAACATGGGTCATAGAGTTAGAGATTTTCCACAGGATGGACAAGGGCATTGTAAATATCACCCTCAGATCTAGACTTAGACTGTTAGTGCTCCAGTTCCAGCAGCTCGCCCAGCCCTAGCTCAGGGCATCTCTTCTAGCAATGATGGCGGGCAGCGCCAGAATAGATTCTATGCTTTATTGTCCCACCAGGAATAGAAGGACTCTCTCGATATTGTTACTGGCATGCTTCGTATATTTCAGTTTGATGTGTATGCTTTGTTGGATCCTAGATCCAGTTTCTCATATGTTACACCTTTGATTGCTGTGAATTTTGAAATGATTCCTGAGATTATTTCTGAGCATATCCTAGTTTCTACCCTAGTAGGTGATTCCATTGTTGCCCAAAAAGTGTATAAAAAGTGTCCTATTACCATTCTTCATAGAGTCTTATTGGCTGATCTAATTAAGTTAGACATGATAGATTTTGATGTGATTCTGTGTATGGAATGGTTGTATTCTTCTTATGCCTCTATTGATTGTCGGACCCGAGTGGTCAAGTTTCAGTTTTCGGGTACATCCGTGTTTGAGTGATTTTGGATTTCTCTGTCACCCAAGAGTCATTTTATCTCTTACCTCAAAGCTAGAAAGCTTATTTCCAAGGGGTGTATTGACCATTTGGTTAGAGTCAAAGACACTAAGTCTGAGACTCCAACTCTCCAGTCTGTTAACGTCGTCAATGAGTTTTCTAATGTCTTTCTGGATGATCTCCGAGGGATACCACCTAGTAGAGAGATAGAGTTTGGGATTGATCTTCTTCCCGATACTCAGCCTATTTCTATTCCTCCTTACCGTATGGCCCCTGGATAACTTAAGGAGTTGAAAGAGAAACTCAAAGATCTACTAAATAAGGGTTTCATAAGGCCCAGTATTTCTCCTTGGGGTACTCCTGTGTTGTTTGTGAGAAAGAAAGATGGCTTTTGTGTATGTGCATTGATTACCACCAACTGAAAAAGTCACCGTAAAAAATAAGTACCCCCTTGCGAGAATAGATGATTTTTTTGACCAATTACAAGGTGCAAGTTATTTCTAAAAGATAGATCTTCGTTTCGACTATTATCAACTCAAAGTTAGGGAGTGTGACATCCCAAAACCCGCTTTTCGAACTCGTTATGGCTATTTTGAGTTTTTTGTTATGTCTTTTAGGTTAACTAATGCCCCAACAGCTTTCATAGACCTCATGAATCAAGTTTTCAGACCATATCTGGATATGTTTGTCATAGTGTTCCTCGATGATATAGTGGTGTACTCCCGTGGTGAGGATGAACATTCTAATCATCTCCGAACTGTCTTGCAAACCCTTAGAGATCACAAGTTGTTTGCCAAGTTTAGTAAGTGTGAGTTTTGGCTAAAGTCAATTGCTTTTTTAGGTCATATCATTTCTTCCTAGGGTATTAGAGCTGATCCCCAAAAGACCGAAGCTGTTAGAAATTGGCCTCGACCTATTTCTCCGATTGATATCTGAAGTTTCTTGGGTTTAGCTGGCTATTACCACCGTTTTGTTTAGGTTTTCTCCTCTATAGCATCTCCTATGACTCAGTTGACCCAAAAAAAAGTGAATTTCTTGTGGTCTGAATCTTGTGAGAAGAGTTTTCAGGAGTTGAAGACTCGACTCACTTCAGCCCCTGTTTTGACTTTGCCTGATGGTGTTGATGGTTTTGTGGTGTACTGTGATGCTTTGATATTTCAGTTGGGTTGCGTATTGATGCAGAAGGGTAAGGTGATAGCTTATGCTTCTAGACAGTTGAAACCCCATGAGAAAAATTACCCCACCCATGACCTTGAGTTGGCTGCTGTTGTGCTTGCTTTGAAAAGCTGGAGACACTATTTGTATGGTGTCCATGTTGATGTTTTCACTGATCAAAAGAGTCTGCAGTATGTGTTTACCCAGAGAAAATTGAATCTTAGGCAGAGACGAAGGTTAGAATAGTTGAAGGACTATGATATAAGTGTGTTGTACCATCCAGGAAAGGCCAATGTTGTGGTGGATGCCCTAAGTAGAGTGTCCATGGGTAGTGTTATGCATGTGGTAGAAGGTAAGAAAGAGTTGGCTCGTGATGTACATCGTTTGGCTAGATTGGGGGTTAGGTTGTTTGACTCTACTGAAGGTAGTATAGGGGTTCAGAGTAGTTTCGAATCCTCCTTGGTTTTGGAAGTGAAGGAAAAGCAATACTTAGATGCTAGTTTGGTCAGACTGAAGGAGTCAGTCTAGGACCAAAAAGTAGAGGTTTTCTCCTAAGGGGGAGATGGTGTGTTGAGATTGCAGGGTAAATTGCGTGTCCCTAATGTTGATGATCTGAGACAGGGGACTATGGCTAAAGCGCACAGGGCATGATATTTTATTCATCCTGGTGCCATAGAGATGTATCAAGACTTGCGGGAAATCTATTGGTGGAGTGGCATAAAGAAAGATATAGCAGCGTTTGTAGCTAAGTGTGCAACATGCCAACAGGTTAAGGTTGAACACCAAAGACCTGGTGGTATGATGCAAGAGTTTAGTATTCCCACCTGCAAGTAGGAAGAGATAAATACGAACTTCATGATTGGTTTACCTACTTCCCGACGCCATCATGATTCCATTTGGGTTGTGGTTGATAGGTTGACTAAGTCTGCTCATTTCTTGCCTGTTCATACTTCATATACTACTGAGGATTACGCTAGATTGTATATCTGAGAGCTAGTCAGACTGCATGGAGTTCCCTTGTCTATCATTTCGGATAGGGGTACTCAGTCCACTTTGCAATTTTGGGAAGCTTTTCAGAAGGGTCTTGGTACCCAAGTGGTTTTGGGTTCTGTTGAGCAGACCATCCATACCTTAGAGGATATGTTGAGAGCTTGTGCACTTGACTTTAAGGGAAGTTGGGATGATCACTTACCGTTGATAGAGTTTTTTTACAATAACATTTTCCACTCTCGTATTGGCATGGCTCTGTTTGAAGCCTTATATGGGAGGAAGTGTAGATCACCCATAGGTTGGTTCGAGGTGGGTGAGGCTGCTGTGAGTGGTCCTGATTCGGTATTTGAGGCTATGGAAAAAGTTAAGTTGATTATGGAAAGGTTGAAAACTACGCAGAGTCGTCAGAAGTCATATGCGAATGTTAGAAGGAGAGACCTTGAGTTTGAAGTTGGTGACCTAGTGTATTTGAAAATTTTACCCGTGAGGGGGGTGAAGAGATTCGAAAAGAAGGGGAAGCTTAGTCTCCGTTATGCTTATCCTTACAAAATTCTTAGCCGTGTTGGTAAGGTAGCTTATGAGGTTGAGTTGCCTTCTGAGTTGTCCTCTGTTCATCCAATATTCTATGTCTCCATGTTTAAAAAGCATATTACCGATGCTGTGGTAGTGGATTCCTCTGTGAGTGCTGGCATTCAAGAAAATCTTTCTTTTGATGAGATTCCTGTTTAGATTCTTGATTTTAGTGTCCGAAGACTAAGGAACAAAGAAGTTCCCTTTGTCAAGGTGTTATGGCGAAACCAATTTGTTGAGGGTGCAACTTGGGAAGCTGAGGCGGATATACGATCCAAGTACCCGCACCTATTTTCTATGAACTTTGATCAAGCCGAAGGTACCGTCCTTTCCTAAATCATGCACTTTTGATAAAAGTTGCAGCAGTTCAGCTGTCATTTATTATGAGAAACGATGTGATGATGAGTCCAAAGAATGGTTTCAGCTATATGCTGTATTCCCTATCTAATCTTGGCATGTCTAGCGCCATTCGAGGATGAATGTTTCCAAGGGGGGATGATGTAATACCCCAGGAAATGTTTTGTTAAAATTTTGTGCGTAAACGTGTTGGGTTCTATCTTCTAGAATGAATTATAAATTTTTCGTGTGGAACGTCTTAGATTATGACCCACAATTGCATAAAATATCAAATAATATTTCCAACGATATGTGGATCATCCAAAACGGATACCCAAGCGACGATTTATGAACATTCCGATCGAACTGTGAATAGTAGTGAATAGTAAAACATACAGGAAAAAGTAATGAGGCCTGGCGTATTTTTGCTCCAAATTTAAATGATCCTAACTCCTTGTACATAATGATGTAGGTGATCTACTATATATCAACGGAAAGCTCTGCGAGTTCTCTTTCCAATGAAATTAGTTTCATCCAATTTGTCAATCGGAGCAAAAAGTTATGGTCAATCCACTTAAGCCTATCAAAAGAAAATTTTTGGGCCAACTTCAAACAATCATAAGTCCTTGTACAGAATGATTTGGATGAGATACTATATATCAAAGGAAAGATATGAGATTCCTCTTTCTAATTAAATTGGTTTCATCCAATTTGGATATCGATGTAAAATGTTATGGTTGATCTACTTCAAACTATCAAAATAGTCCACCAAAGGACAGATTTGAGAGTTATTTGATTTTTAAGGGCATTTTGGTCATTCCCCCTCACCCAAAATCCGTCCAAACCCTATATTAAATCCTATTAGAAGAATTATATGTTATATTTCATCAAATTCCCTCAAAAAGAAAACCCTGAGCTCCTACATCCAACTTCAAGAACCTCCAAAGTTCACCATTAATTCTGCAAATTTATTCAACATTCCAAGTTCCTAGTTCAAGAACTCCAAGAACCATCATTCAAAGGCACGATTAACATCTGAAAAATAAGTATCGATCTAAAGTTCATCATTCCAGGTATGTGGAGTTTTTCAACAAGAACTCTCTTTCATTCTTGTGCCCAAAAGTAATTTTCTTTACAAAGGCATGATTTTTATTTGATTTTTACGAATTTGAAGCATGAACCCATATCTTATGATGATTATTATAAAATCTTGATGTTTATGATTTTGAAAGATGAATTTACATGTGTGGAGATATAAAGCATGAATCTTGAACGATATTTATCATGATTTTGATATTTGGGTCGTGAATCCCCATTTGAAATTGTGTTTTTTGGAGAAAGTGTGTGTTATAAGCACGTTGATGTTGAATATTTGAGATATTTTGAATGATTTGACCTTTTGGTCTTAATGGAGTTATTTTGAACTCGAGTGTGAAAGAAATCCACAACATGGTTGATTTTGATAGATGGGAAGCATGATGGGTCCCGATGTATATTAATATATTACTGAAATTGTTTTATTATGGATTGTCTTTAAAATGATCTGAGCTAATTCCGGGAGAAATCTTTAGCACCGAGTGGGAGGTATAAAGCGACCTTACTTCCCTAGAACTATGTGCCCCCGTAGGATTGAGCCTGAGGCTGATTTATATAGTGATCACTAGTTTGTGTGGATTTGATATTGATAGTCCTACTCTGATGTCAAGGATAGAACGGCTCTCCCCAAAATGGGTTATACGTTGGACTCCATGTAGCTCACATGGTTAATGTCGGTTATAGGACTTATTTCATGACTCATATATGTTATTGTACTTATTTCATCCTCTCATGATTATGATGATTTTCTTCGGGCTATGTGAGTCTTTCATACATCCTGAATGTTTCTTATAAATATTTATGATGATAATGTTTATACAACTGCATACACTCCCATATACTCGGTTCCTTTCCATGGTACTGACCCGCATCTTCGATATGGGCTGCATTTTCTCAAAATATAGGTTCAGGTGCTCAGTTCCAGGTTCGACAGTGATTCTTTGGGCACGTTGTTCTACATCCTCTGTTGTGGTGAGTCCTCATATTCCGAGGATGTGATGTCTGATGTTGGTTTCACGAAATCGTTTACATTTGATAACTAAGTATGAGTCAGTTAGGGCATGTCTCAATGGCTCGCTAGTTTTATTGATTTTCTTAGAGGCTTGTTAGACTAGTATAGATGTTGAGAGTTGACTAATAAGTCGTATTTTGTTATCTTTCTGAAATTCTTTTATTCTTGGACGATGGTTACTCTGTTGATATTTGAGGGTTATTTATTAAAACCCCGTTGATTTGTGTTGAACTGAATGAAAATGGCTCAAAGGAGTAGCCCCAAGCACTGTGTGACGCTCATGGACCCATTTTCTGGGGCGTTACTTCTGCTAAGTCTCTAATTTAAATAAGATGTTTCAAGAAGGCGACTGAGATACATGATAAGTAGTAGATATAGAATGAGAAAAAAAATATTTAACCATTATAAACAAAGATCATAACCATTAATTCTTATCCAAACTCTTTACATCCCTCCTCATTAGGGTAGCATATGTTATCCCATGAAGTCTAATTTTACTTATTTTTTCCATCATTATTCCCTCAGAAGAAATTAGGCATGTAATTTTCTAATTGTAGAAGAACATCATTCGGAAGTTCTAAAGTAGAATAACAAATGAATAGGTTTTTTTATATTAATCCATCACCATAGATCATTACCCTTTGATTTTGGGGGTTACACTTGAACCCCTACGCTGTCTATATAACAAAAATAATTACAAAAGTAAGGGGACTGGGACCTTTGCCCGTTAGCATAAAGAAGATTGCATAACCAATCTTCTGGGAAGATATAAGCCTATACATGTTCTCTTCCTGTCAAATATCTAGAGACACTAACTTACAAAGAAACTATTCTTGTCATATCTTATTCTAATACTAGGTAATTACTTTTAACAAGTTGAAAAAAACCCTTCACTTCTTTCAGACATTGTTGAAAAGAGTAGTACAAGGTTCTATTTCCACTCGATGTTGCAAGTATAGCAAAGAAGTTTGCTACTTGAGTATACTCCCGATACCAATATTGGACTTGGATATATTTGTCCTTTATATTGAGAAAAACATTATAAATAATCTTGTTGAGCTTAGGATAGCTGGTATTCTAATTTTTTATCATGTTATTAAAAATCAACAAGTTTGGATCCACACTCAGATTGTTGATATTGTGATTTTGTACCAATCAATTCCATACTAGCAGCCATAACTTTAGCCTGATTGTTGTTGTAGAAATAGATGGGAATAGAGAATGCCAAAACTTAGTTTCTAGAGTCATTCCTAGTTACCACTCCTCTAATACCTACTCTAATATTAGTTACCATAAAAATTTTATGAATGTGGAGCTTGAAATTACCGTCCAAAGGTTTAATTTATTGCATTTGTTGACAGATAACAACAAGCCTGAGCCTTTCCAATGTTTGATAGAATTGCGAACTTGTTTTCGTAGAATCCCTACTTATAGCTCGACAATAACAAGTAGGGATTCTACTATTATATTCCAAAGACATGAAGGGATTCTACTATTACACAAACACAAGTAGGGATTCTTCTATTATTACTAAAATATTTAGGGATCATTGTGCATGGATCCTACATGTTTTTATTGTGCTACACCCACAAATAAGACTATTATGCATGTTTTGTTTGAGGGTGAAGCTGTTAAATAGGTATGGAAATATTTTAGAGGCCCATTAGGAATTGCATATCAACTCTAGTCACCCAGAAAAATCTATTACAGAAATGTCTAAGAACTATCCATGGTACTGATAAAAAAAAATTGATGGTAACACTATCATCAAGTTTTATAGGTTATAGAATATGATAGGCTTAATAGGAATTTTTCAATCAATCTTTGAAAAGATTTGTTTTTTCTAAAAATGAATTGGCATAGTTAAAAATTCAATTTCTAATGTGTAACACTTTTTATTACTAATGGTGTTAGCAAAGTATTTTATTAAATCTACTAGGGCGCTCAAACAAAGAGATGTGTTATCCCTCTCTTTTTATTCTTTGAGTTGAGGTATTATCTAATATGCTCATTTCAATCATTATGTGGGATTTAGTATGGCTCATAATGGTCCTTAAATCACTCACCTAGCTTATGTAGATGATGTGATTATATTTGCAAATGGAGGCAAAAACACGTTGATCTTGCTATGCATCAACTTCAAAACTAGCATAAATGCTCTGGTCAAAAAATTAGCATTAGAAAAGGTTGTTTTCTACTTAAATACAAACAACTAACATATCCAGATGATCAAATGGGTATTATGTTATAGTCATAACCTACCAGGTGGCAAGGTAAACTACTTTCTATTGAGGGTAGGTCTACTTTGATTAACCATGTTTTATAATATCAACCTATTTATTTGTTTATGCATAATGTTATTGTCTCTCATGTTCTCTGGGTCAAAACTAAGATGGCACATTGATCCTATCAATATACTAATCAAGGTTGGCATCTAGAAGTACTCCTTGACGATCATATAGCATAAAGTATACAATTTACTCTCAACAACCTGCAGAAGAATAATGTAGTATTTTCTTCAATCCTTATAACTTCGTATCACCCTAGGATATGGTCTAATTGTCAAATATCAATAGGTGATCAACTATGTGTGCATGTCAGATTATAATCAACTATTGAATGACCCAAGAAGTTCTTTTCTTCTTTCATTCAATTTCCCTGACCAAGGTTTTGATTAGTCATTTATAATACATAACAACATAGAGCTTAAACACATTACCAAGAGCTAATAGATTCCATCTTGCATCAATCATTAACTCTACAAATATTTAATCATACCAAATATCCTTTGAACTAATTTTGTGTGGACATGGGTGTCTGGTATCAAAGTATAATAAGTAACTTGTTAATTTATATGATGATCTTAGGTTAGAAAACTCTTACATTACATTCTTTAAGATAATATTCAAGTGACAGTGTATGGTAACTCTAACAATTAGGAATTATCCAGTGAATTTGTTCTATGATCATATCTCCATTTGCATCATCTATTTATATTATTTAATTAATGAGATAAACTAATCTTTATCTTATAAAAATCACCACATGCATATTGATCTAACTGTATCACTAATGCCCTAATTAGTAATCCTACAATGAAGAACAATTTTAAATTAAGTTATAAAAAATATGAATCTTTCACTATCATGATCCCCATCATGATATCAAGTTTCAAAACTCAATCAAGGACCTTATTATATTAATCAAACAATTTGATTAACTATAAAAAAGAATATTATATTTCATATATTTTTATTAAATAATATTTATAAAAACATGTTCAATCATCAATTGTGGGCTTGTATCTAGCGCATATCACTATATTCCTTACAATCTCTCACTTGCACTAAAGCCAAGCGTTAATGTACTTTATTCTCAAGTTTCACTTGTGCCCGGTCAAACTCTTTTGTACCAATATTTTTACTAAATCTACTAAGGTAGTTTTGAGGCTTTCCTTAGGGAGAGGCACTAATAAAATATATTGAGGCACAAATGGGGACTTAATTTTGTGAAGCTTATGCCCTAAGCACCCCATGTACATCCTAAGTATGCCTGACACTAAAAAAAAAATAGCATTTAGCGATGAAATTTAACGACAGGACAGTTTTCATCACTGATTAGCGATGGATCAGCAACAAAATATTTATTTTTATCGCAAACATAGCAAATCCCTTTTTAACTTATGATATAGCAACGGATCTATGATGGATTTTTTTTTTCGTCACCAAATATTAGCATGAAACTTTGGTGCCTTAATTTTGTGATGGATATAGCAATAAATATGTGTCATCATTTTAATTAATTGATAGTAACGGATTTAGCAACGGAAGTATTTGTAACTAACCATTATAAATTTTTTATTTATTATTAGTGCTGGAAAATTGTGTCGCAATATTTTATAATTTTTAGTAAGTTATATTTCTAGAGTTTTTCTTATTATATCGACTTCTATTTCTCTCTCTAAATAAGCGGTTCTAGCTTCTCTTTACAAAAATCCTTCAAATCAGTAAGAAAAGCGTGCAAATATTTCCGTTTTAGACATTGAATCAGGTAAGAATAATGTTCTATCTCTCTAAAATGTCTTGAATTTGGACTTTTTGAAGAAAAATTTTGTATGTCTTCTCTCTTATGCAGTAAATCTATAAATTTTATTGATTTTATTGACTTTTTGGACTTATTTTATTTTATCAATCTATCAGTTTAATGAATTTAAAATTTTATTGGCTCTGTGGATTGAGTTAGGGTTCATGCAAATATTTGGGGCTAGGGCTCATGCTAAAATTTAGGGGCTAGAGTTCACGCAAATATTTGGTTATATATTTTAATTCTATTAAATCTTTAATTACTAAGGTTGAGAGTAAACTTTGAAGTTGATATGGCTTCTAGCTTATAGAAACTGAGATGATAAGGGAATTTCAGGTTTGTTTCAATCTATGGATCTTTAGCTGCTATTTGAGATTAGGGTTTGTTAGTATAGCTTAATTTATGACGTTTTGTTCTTTTGATTCTATGTTCTGATTCTTGATTTATCTGATCTTTGCGTCTTTTGGGTTATTTTTTATCTATATCAGGTATTATTTGGTCCACTAGAAGAATTTTTTTATATTTCATTTAGTTTCAATTTCAATTCATTTGTCTTACATTTTTTAGGTTTTATGGTTTTGATACATTTGTTTGTTTTGTTGCTGCAATGAGGAAAGGAAGTTCTTTTATAGTTAAATCTGACGGGCATTTGAGCTATGGCTTGAATTGATATGGTGGAAGAGCTGAATAATTAATTACTAATGTTGTTGTTGTTAGTACTTCTTACTCTCTATTAAGATTATGTGTATATGTTTATTTATGAATGTAATCATTTGCTACTAGAAATGTGCATGAATTATCGGACTATTTCTTGTTGTTATGACTATGTGTTTATATTTATGTATGAATGTCGAATTAGCATGGTTATTCAACTATTAGACTGTTTCCTGCTAAATTCTGCAAGTGAATTTGGCATAGCTACTAAACAAGGAATTGTTAAGTAAATTCTGCAACTATTACTTTAGTCTGCACACTTGAAAGATGGAACAAGTGAATACAAGTGTAATATAGATCTTCCTATGGTGTAATATAGATCTTTGTTATGCAGTTACATCTGCTTCGATTAATATATTATGGTGTGATATTTCTAAGCTAAAAGTGGTTTCTTACTCTAAATTTTAGATTTTTTGGCTCTCCTTGTTTTTCAAAGGCGTTCAACTATCGATGCTTATAGTAGTAGCAGTTAAATATGTGGATTGTAGATTATCATATTAACTGGTTGGTTGGTTTCCTTATCTCAAAGTGCTAATTTTACATTTGAATCATCTTTGCTTTTGTTCATGTTAGGGAGAGAGTTGAAGTGACCATTTTATACAACTAAATAACTGCAACTGTTGAAAGAAAAATTCAAGTGCATTTGTTGAGTAAGTTACTTATTCAACACTATCTTTTATATATAGTATTGCGGGTATGCAGATGGTGTTCTGGATTTTATCACTCGTTAAGTGTTAGTGGATTGGTTATATGGCTTCGGCTTTTGTCATATGAATATTTAAAGAATACAGTCTTGTTTAATCTTCATAGGGTTTTTAATCAAACCATGATATTTGGATAAGGTATTTTAGAAAGTGAAGTGAATAGATAGGAAAAGAGGTTGATGTAGCAGTATATCATTGTATTTTTCGTTGCCATATATAAAGGGAATCTATGATCGATGGATGTTTTGACTAGTATGCTTTATGGATAAATTTGTTGACTGTGCTAAGAATTATTGAATGGGGCTATGGAATTGATATTCTAGTTTATTTTTAAACTTCATATGAGTTGTTGTGTGTTAATTATATATGAAATAATCTTGATAATTATTTGATATTCTTTATTTTATTAAAATAAAGAAAGAGCAACTAAATATTTATGTTTCCTATTGTATATCATTCTACATTTGATACCACTTGATAGGTACCACAAGATGGACGTAATAATATACCAGACCCCAAATTTTATCTCCTTTGTTTTGGTCTAATGACTTTGGAGTAGATTTTGCATAAGACATTGAATTTAACAGTGGAAGATTCTTGTGTTATACAAAAAGGTATCTATTTTCTACTGATACTTTGCTCACAAGTGTGGTGACCACGCATCATCTACTTTGGACTTTGAAACTCTGTGTTTACTGAGTTATGTCCTTTCTTTGTACCTCTTGTAGACTCTGTATTATTTTGTTCATAGGTAAACTTTTTGCCCATTCTTCTATCGTCTTATTTTTTCATGTTAGTGCACTTATGTTTGTATTCTTTATTGGTTGTTGCTGACAATAATAGTTCTGCATGTTATTCTTTAATTGATAATGGGTATGCAGCTTTTGGTTAGACGATTGTTAGGCTTTAGTCTTTGTCATATACATTGGTGAAACTAGAATTTTTATCTATGGGAGTTAAAACTTAAAATGCAAGTGTTAACTACTATTTCAATTAAGGATCAAAATTGTATGTTTATAATTGATTGAAGATTTAATATAATTCTTTTTTATTTTTATCAATAAAGTAGAAGCATTGATGTGCTAATACACCTCTTAGGCAAAAGAAGAAAGAAAGAAATGTCAAAAAGCTCACTAAGATCTCATTTGTTTTTACCTCTAAGGCATTCCTTTTCCTTTTACAACTAGTTACTTGATCAAAGATATGTATGAATTATCCACTTCTTACACAAAGGTTAAATTAACAAGACGATATCAATTGACATTTCAATGACCAACCATAGGTTAATTGCTATCAACCATTTTTATCTCTAGTATCTTAACACCAAGCACATAACTATTAAAATTAAAGGGACTAAATAAGATAAATCTGACATTGATGTAGACCAAGCTAATTGAGAAATTTTGTCAAAGAAACAAGGAGAATTTGTGAGAAAACCAATCATTTTCTTGTATGTAATGGAGTGTATATACACGTACAAGTATAGAAGTGAAAAATGACAACTGTATGCGACTGTAGCTTCTAACAAATTGCCTAAGACTACACTAACCGACCTAATATATTGTTAGTACTAACTAACTATTTGACGTTATTGTGCCTAACAACTAACTAACATAATGTAATTATTATCTAATTACACCACCAGTAATCAATAATTTTTTAGCCCCTGTAATATCTGCGGTAAAGAAACTGGATACTGTACACTTTATTTATGAAAATATGCAATGCGTGATTCATGTACTTGTATATGTTTTATATTTTAAAGTGATTATTTTTTTATTACATAAGTATAAAAGTGCAGGTTATAAACAATACAGCAACTAAAGTTGTTTTTCCTCCTCTGCAGCTGCTTTGAAATTGATTTATTTATCTCATTATGAAATAAATAGATGTATGGGTGTGGCAAAAAAGTTTGTTTGACCCACTAAGATGATTAAAATAAGTACTAGATATGGTACTATTGTTTTGAAGAATAATACATATATACAGTCATATAAGTCAGTTAACATATTTTGTAAGAAAGTCTTACTCTTTTTCTGATAAGAGAACCCATAGTTGAGACTACTCCTTTATTGGATATTTAAAGCCAGCTATAAGGGTGTGTTTGGTATATAGGAAAATTTTAATTTTCTCATGTTCTAAAGAAGTACCATGCTATTTGATTAATTAAAAATTGAAAGAAATTTATGTCACTGATCATAGATAACTGTACCATGCTACTTGTGAAAGATATTGACCTTCTTCTCTTGAACTCCTTCCATTTCAACCTTTATGGAAAGATCTTTAAAATTGATCATTGGGGTTGTGATGGTTTTCATATAGACCCCAATTTCCATAACCATTTGTGCTACCGTGAAAACTACCATTTAGGGCTGCAGTGTTTGAACTGGTATGCAGTTTGTTTTTGTGTATGCAGTTTTTAAGTATGCGATTTCTATTTTGTATGCAATTTTGTTTATTTAGTTTTTGTGTTTTGGATATAATGTAACTTGATCCTTCAATCTATGTATTATTGTCCAATACATTTGTTGATTTGCAAAACTGGGATGGGGTTGAAACTGTGAGGGAAATGATGCATAGCAGGGATGTCAAAAAAGTTCCTGGATCCAATTGGTTTTAAATGTCAACAAAGAATCCTATGGTGAAACTTGGATTCTTCTAGCTTGAATATTGATGAACCAGTCGCAAACAATCCTATGTTTGATTATAATATTTGTCTTGCAAGGATTGCATTAGTTGTACTAGGTATCTGGATATACATTCTAGTTGTGTATGCAGTTTCTATACAAATTAAAGTGAATAATAATATTTCTTTATTGATATTATAGGGAAAGTATGAAGAAATTGTACAAAAAAAATTATAGACTGAATCTGAAATTGATCAATTGAAATCATATTATGAAGCTACAGGAGGAGTATATAAGAACATATTATTTGATCTTGGATATGAAGCTGAAAGTTAATTTGGAAAAAATCTTTGTGTATGTAATGCCTCCACATCATTAGTACCACCTTCGGTTTCATAACCGACAATAAATTTGAAGGAGTTTGTGAAACATTTGATTCCGGCACTTACTACTCACTTTCTTACGGTAGTTATTGAGCGCGTTGGTGGTATTAGGGCACCATAAGGGGTCGTGCTTGATCCATCCTCCTCATAAAAATAATGATGATGTTAATTCGTAGCTTTATAGTATTCGTAGCCCTTCATCGTTGTATTTTTTTATAGACTATTTTGTGTGTAAGTACAAAATATTTGTCTAGTAATAAATACTAATTTTCATGGATGTAGGTTTGACATTAGTTTATTGTGATAAAATATTTAAACTTGTGGATGTTTAGACACAGTTATTGCGCATTTTGATATACATATGAATGTTGGTTATTTTAATTATTTAATATTTTATGCATTTCAATAATTTGCTTACATAATTATTAGCGACAAAAAATTAGCGACTAACTATTGTCGTTGCTACTGAAAAATTTTAGCGATGGAACAATTTAGTCGCTAAATACTGCTCCTATTAGCAACAAAAAATTAGTGACTAACTTCTGTCGTTGATAGTAAAAAACTTTAGTAATGGATAAATTTGGTTGCTAAAGACGGCTACTCAATCGACCAAACTATGTTGCAACAGATCAGCGACAAATTATTCTATCGTAAATTTATCCACGATGAAAATAAATTTTAAAAATAGCAATGGTATAGCTACGCAATATTCCGTCGGTAACATCAACAACAAATAAATTTCTTCACTAATCGGTCACAAGTTTTGCAACAAAAATTTTTTTTTCATCGCTAAGAGGTTAGCAGTGAGCAATATAGCGACAAACACATATCCGTCGCTATTTCTGTTTAGCGACGGATTTCTATAGAATAGCGACCAAAAATGGTTGTCTCTAAATGCTGGTTTTTTGTAGTGACATCCAATGTTGCGGCTCACCAAACTAATTTTAGACAAATAATATGTCAAATTTCCTAACTAGCATTGTTGTCCCTTATAATTTTTTAATTACTAAATGTTGCTTAGTATTTTTTTTTTTTATCTATAGAAATAAGAAGATTGAGAATAACCTAAATAATGAGTCATTGCATTGCATATTTACTATTTGAAAGTATCGTGGGGGAGTCACCTAACATTTCTTTTAAAATTACTTAGCCAAATTTTACATCTTCACTTATCATCGGTGTTCATATTATTGTCATACATCTCAAAATTATCATACTTTATTTTTGTCATATTTCTTAAAATAATCTCTATTTGAAAGTAAATTACCATATTTTATTATCTCAAAATTACTGTGAGGGTACTAATAAAGTTTATTGACTATTTTTTTTTAGGAATGTAATTGCATAGTACGATAATAATATATTTTACAAAAATGTATTTTTTTTATTATTTGAAAGTTAAGATGTTAGAGTTGATTTGCATCTCATAATGTCTTATATATTATTTCTTTATTTATACTTGTAAAATTATATTAGAAGTTTTATTTTTTAGGTGTTTCTTTAATCATATTTTTAATTGTTATAGAACTATTAATTTATTATTTATAATTTTGATTTTACTATAATAATTTTACTATATTATAAATTAAAATTTTAAAGATGCATGGGGCTTACGCCCTGTAGGCTCGAGACTTACGCTTTTCTCCATGCTAAGTCAAACAGCCCATCACGCCCCCATATTTTAAAACAGTGTATCAATTTGATAAGAAAAC
Organism: Capsicum annuum; assembly: GCF_002878395.1. NCBI lineage: Eukaryota > Viridiplantae > Streptophyta > Magnoliopsida > Solanales > Solanaceae > Capsicum > Capsicum annuum. The sequence goes on from NC_061121.1 coordinate 202,052,854, forward strand.
ATTAAGTAGCTTCTTTTATCTATCTATGTAGATCTTTATTCTTAATAAATAAGTCACTTTTTAAAAGTTTTTCACTAAAAACTATTTAGATAGCCAAATTTCAATAATATTGGTATATCAGTGTAGAAAATCCATACATTATCTACATATGGTACTAAAAAGATAATTATTCTCCCGCTAACCTCTTTATACATACAAACTTCATCTTTTCACAATTAAACTTTTCAATTGACTTCTTGAAATGAACATTTCAACTTCTGAAATATTTGCTTTAGTTCACAAATTGATCTTTTGTAATTTAGAAACTTTCATAAATAGAACTTTGTATCACCTCTACATAAGTGTTATAATTATCATCATTATGATAAATCTCATCTTGACCATTAGATTCAATATATTTGATGTATGATGTTGTTCATAACCTTTTAAGAGGTTTGTGTACAACTGTGCTAACCTTTATATTGGATTTGGTTGTTATTATTTAATGAACCTTGCATAGAAAGTTAGAAATTTTTATGTTTTGACCATTTTGCCTCCCTTTTTGGTTGTCTTATATAATTTATGAGTTGTGGTTATGGTTAGCATAGTCCCTAATATATTTTAGAGTGTTTTATTTCAGCTTGTGGATTTGAATGTCCGTAAAAGAATAGGTTTGACATCGGTGAATATTCTTCTATCCGAGTGCCAAATGGAAATTTTTATAGTGACATTAGATCCAAAAAGTTTATTTTGGATCAGTAGTGAATTTGTTTATGTTTGAAACCTTTATTTTACAATTCGCTCCTCCATTCAAAAACTACTCAAGGCCTAAAGGGGTCTCAAGGGTTATTTTGTAGTAAATGATCTATTTATAAAAATCTGAAATGTTGAGTCTGAAATGTTGAAATTAGCCCAATAGCATTATTGAGTTATTTCTGTGGTGTTTCAAATGAATCTCGAGTGTCCATTAAGAGAGTTTGGACTTGTAAGTTTGCTAGTTTTCAATTGTTTCCAGTGCAGAACATCCCCCCTTCATTACATTTGCGGTCCTATCCTCACAATCACAATGAAGGATTTTCTTATGCATCGCGATCGTGGAAAGGATAGGTCACATCATGGAGAAAGATTTTTTCAAATGTTGTGATTGTAATAGAGAGCCTGCAATCGCAATTTTGTAGAATCTAAGTCGTTGTGAATGAAAGAGAGATTTCACTCACGAGGATTTGGTTTGGGTTGAGTCATGATCGCGACATAAGTGACCAGGATCGCGATGAGAATCTTGGACCTAGGAAAAATTTAATCTCTATCTCGATCCAAAACTCCATTTTCACTATATTTCATCTTTGAGAAATCGGTCTATGGCGATTTCATAGGAGTTGTTGAGTATTTATCCGTGGATAAGTTCTTAAATCCTTATTTTAGCATTTCCCATTGATTCTTTACATTTAACAACAACAATAATAACAGACCCAGTATATTCCCACAAAGTGAGGTCTGGGGAGGGTAAAATATCACTACCTCCGAGGAAGTAGAGAGGCCGATTCTTTACATTCCATCCTCAAAATAATTTTTCTTTGATTAGAACCTCGCTTTTAACATGTTTTGCAATGATTATCAGTTGTAGGTTCCTAATGTTTTGGAGAATGTATTTCTAAAATAAAATTCTAATTTTACCCCCTTTCATTTTCCAACTCATTTTTCGAATCTGTTTTGGACCAACCTTATATAAGATGAATATCAGTATTATTAGCTTCATTTTGACTTGTAGATGAAATATTTGATTAGATTAGATGATTTTGGTGTTGATTTGAGGGAATTGGATTTTCGGTTAAGGTTTTGGATTGTGCTTGGGATAACAGATACTCATTTAAGGTAAGTTAAGATTTACCTTAACTTTTTCCAAAGTGTTTATATGCTATATGCTTGTTTGTTTGCATATTGTGATTCATTTTGGATCAGAGATCCTACTTATGTGAAATAGCGAGCATCTCTATGGGTACCGAAGTCTTTCAAGGATTGTATTTAGATTATTGTCTCTATTAGTTATTATTACTATTTGTAAACATCCTTAAAGTAGAATATAGATAGATAATCTAGAGGCTCTTAGATAATCGATGTTGAATGTCTATTTTAGAGCTTGAATCTTGTTAGCGGACTTTATTGTGATGATTGTAGTTTAGTGCCTTGTTAGGGGATGATTATGTTATTATTGTCATTATTGATGGAATGATTGAGGTTTTAGAGGATATATAAAGTTTAAATAGACTTGTAATAGTTGAAGCTTAATATATGGACCAAGTAAGGTTTGGATAGTCCGCGATTATTGTTTTTCAAATTGTTGTTTATTTCATGTTGCCCATGTGGGACTTATGTGAACCTCATTATTGACTTGAATAATTATTTATGATAGCGTTTCCAAGTGGGATCTTATGTACATATTTCTTCGATTTGAGAGAATATACCATTTTTATACCTGAATGGGGGCTTCATTTGATATTGTTAGTCATGTTTAGTACATTAAATGTCTTATTTATTATTGTGTCACCCAAGTGGAGGCTTGACTTGACATTGTAGGTATTATAGGAGCATTTAATTGCATATTCATTATAGTGATGCTCGAGTGACGGGTTGAAAAAATAATATTGATGACTACACGACTATTTATTCTTATGGTGCCAAACAAAAAAGGATATCATGAATTATCGGTACATTGATTTGATTTTGAGCTTACTAATACATGTATTGATATGAATCGACCCACGAAGACTCGAATCTAAGACTTGGAAAATAAAGATAGATGGATAAGATAATGAGGATAGAAAAATAGACACGAAATTGATATCAAAAGTGCAATCGAAGGATGTATCAAATCCTAAAACCTCCCTTAATGACTATCAATAGGCACCTAACTATTACGGTGACCGCAAAAGGGATTAGATCACCCTTATAACCAATGTTTCTAAACAAGGCTCAACAAATGCTTTTCCAATCACTCAACAACTCCCATGGAACCTCATGAATACATCATGTAAAAATTATCATTAAAAAATAAAGGAAATAAGCCTAGCTACCAAGCATTTATAGTTTGGCTACATATTACATAATTAGGGCCCAAAAGTGACCCAAATGAAAGAAAAGACCCACTAGGGGCTGTTTTGACCCACTCTTGAAATGCTAGAGCAATCAAAGGCAGATCCAAAGTTCCTTGAGCGCATGACCTTCCAAGTGGCTTTCGAGCCTTGTTTTGAACTCCTTAGACCTCGCCAAAGTCCTTTGACCCTCCTTAATAGCAATCTTCCTCAATATGGCATCTTTTAAAAGAACTAAGGAGTCATCAAGTACCTTTAGTATCATACGTATCTCAACCAAAGGTTCGGATGAAATTTGGCTTGTATAATCCTACCCTTCTTAAAAAGGATTCAACCTTGAATCCAAACATTGCAAACCAAAGGAAGGACAAATAAATACAACATCCTTATTACATGAGGGTTGGGGTTAGCACAAATAATCATAGTATCATGACAAGGTTGCACACACTTAAGATATAACCAAGGATTACTTGTTTTAAACATTAGAAACTTATCGAAGAATAAATAAAAGGGTTGGCTATAGGTTTCATCAAGAGATAAGGAAATTAGAAAGGTCATAATAGCATCAAATAGTTCAAAGGGTAAAACTAAGTTCACCTTAGGAGCCATAAAACACAATTGTTTCTTCACCTCTTCAAGAGACAATATCAAGAATGGTGCCTCAATTGGTTTTAAAGTCCATAAAACCCATATAGCTTTGCCATTCAAACAAGTGGATCAACCAATACGTTTCCTACCTCTACATAAAACAAATCCAAGAATAGCATAGATATCATCCTAAGCAAAGAGGTAGTATAGGAAGGAATCAATTGTTGAAGCATCATCCAAGGTGCTATTATCTATAAGAAGGCCATTTGGCTCAAAGAAACATAGCACATAATGCACACACGGATGGAATCAAAGCATTTAAGTATGTATGATTCTTTCCTTTCAAACAACTTCCCAAAGAAAAGAAATTCATTAATGGGGTCATGCCCTTAATAATTTGTTTATCTTTATTAACAAAGGTAAGCATGCTCCCAAAAGCCCCACAAGATACTTCAAATTGTCCAACCCTATAAAGGTGACAAGAAGTCCTAAGAATCCATGGGCTCTTCAACAAAAAAATAATCAACTTGGCATCCATAAGTTGGAATTCACACAATTTAAGCACAAGAGTATCAAGCAAGGATGCAAGTTTATAAGCAAAACCTAAAGGAGATAATGACACATTTGCCCTCAGGCTCTCAAGAATGATACCACCTTAGAAAAGTAGGTCGTCAATTCCACTCAAGTATTGAAAAAGGGTATCACATAAATGTAATTCATCCAAAGTAATTTGAAGAGAAGACTCTCTTCCTGACCTACAAGTAATGGAACCTTGGTCATGAACGGAAACACATGATGGTTAACTCTCTTAGAGCTTTTCACTACTCCCCTTTTTCAAAAACCCATCATATTGGTTGGAGTTCTTTCCCTTACACAATGTTGGTCCCTCAAGTGGATTGTGAATACCCAAAAAAGATTTTCCATCATAGGAAAGGATACCAACACCATCATTCAAACTTTTCTTATTTTGTGGATAAAGCAATAAGTTGGTGTGCCATAATCGCCATATCCAAATTTGGAACCATGGTCAAATGGAAAGAGTGGCCATATACATGGGTCTAGACAACACTCTTCTTCCCCACTAGCTTCACCCAAACTAAAAGATAAACTCTCCTCGTTACCAGAAACATCATCAAAATCAACGAGAGAGTAGAGAAAGATATCACTCAAGTCAACTTCAACTAAGGTGCCATCATACACGTACACACTATTAGATTTAAAATTATCACCATGAGTATTCTTAATAATAAGGTCGCACAAAGTTAAAGTGGAAGCGATTTTCAAACAACTGATACTTTCTCTTTCAATAAAGGAATCCTCAAGTGGACACATACCACCACCAATATCAAATACTTAGGCCTTCACAATAAGTAATCAATTCATCCTTATGAATATCAAACAAGTGTGGGGTGTCATATAAAGGATCACATCCACAATTATTTTCTAAGGAACAATCGCTTATTGGGTTTCTTACAGATTTAAACAAATCAAAGTTATCATCACCCAATCGATTATTCCTTTCTAAGACTACACATTCCTTTCCCTTAAGAGTACTCTCATCTTCCAAGAAGAGATTTTTATATTTAGGAGGAATGTTGTCACACCATAATGGATTTTATTATGTAATAAGCCCTCAATATGATCTATATCAACAACGCTATCCACACCACTAGGTAATTCACTAGGAGTGAGCTCATCATCTTCAAACAAGATATTATTCTTAAAGAGAAAAAGATATATCCATGGAGAGGATGTAGAACATGCAAGTCCATTCTCTAAAAGAACATTATCAGGTTTCAAAGATGTTTCAAGCATATGATCATCCCTATCAACAAAGCAAGCATTAGGATCTCACTAAAAGACAAGCTCAAAGGTTCACTCCCATTTTCTTAACCAACTTTCTCAATTTCATCACTCACTTGAGGTTCTCTAATCACATTACACACATCCTCAAGTGATGGACTAGTTTTGCACACAAATTGATCAATACAATTTCCACAAGATGATGTACTATTATCCAACACAATGGCTTCAACACTAGGTGAACACAAATTAGTCGTACAAGAAGAGTCAATTATGCTATCAATAGGATCAACTAGTGTATCCACACTCACAATATGTACATCATCATCAAGAGGTACAGAATCATTAGATTCACATGTAGGTAATCTACTTATCACACTCAATGGACTACTATCCACACAATTATCTTCTTCATGTACAAGAGTGTAAGAGTTAGCTATTTTACCTTAAAGTTATTGAGTATATTCTGCTCTACATTGGATTGAAGGTCCTCCACAATCTTTGGATTCAATTAAGATTTCTCTCATCAAGTCTTCAAAGGGAATCTTATCTTTTAGCACTTGTTCTCTTCTTCTTGCCATGTTGGTACCTACGTACATGTCCTTATTAAAAGAATGACAAACAATGTTAGCTCTGGTTTGTGGCAATCTCCTCACTTCCCTCCTCACAACCCTTTATTTTTCCTCTCTTAGGTTACCACCGTACACTCCCTTACTCCTATTAATCTTTTTTCTCTTAATTTATTTTGGCTTAGAGTAAGTAACCACATTACCTTGACATTAGGGAGGGTAGGTGGAAAGAGATGGTTTCCCTATTGGTCTAGTAAAATTTGACGCTAATTTTGCACATTTGAAATCTTATTTTGTGTAAACCAATCAGCAACCAAGCATAAGTGTCCATGTTCTAAGGGGATTATGTCGCACCATACCTCCTCAAAGTACCCATCTCGAGTGAAGGAAACCTTTATGCTCTCAAAGACACTATAGTCTTCCAAGACGTGCGGGACATGCTTGGACAATCGAGGTATTCCTAGATAATCAACCATAAGAGGAGTTATGTAGTTTGCATGAGAAAAATCATAAAGTATAAGAACATGTCTTGGAACTCCACAAATCTCTACCCATCTTGAACAAGGTTGTCTTCTGGGATCACTATTATAAAGCTTCCTATAACCCTTAGGCAGATAGATTGGCTTCAAAAACTAATTCAAGGCACCCCAAGTTTGAGTAGGATTCCTTGAGAGTTTACACCATTCTATGGTCGGACCTTAAATATACTTAAGGGCATATGTAGCTTGTTCGGCTTTGCTCATAGCCTAATCCTCAAAGATCCTTTTACATTGCCATTCCCAATTAAGGTAAACTTCAGGATCCCGTTCTCCTTTGAAGATAGATAGAGTAGGGAGAAATTGAATTCAACTATACCCTCAATTCATACCTTGGTTCCCGCTTCGACACATTTGATCATGCCTATATTGATAGCCCCCATAATATCCATCCACTTCATAACCATAACTATTTTCACCACAATCATAGTCTTCTATGTCGTAGTCATAATTATCTGAGGCTATCGAAGGCATGTTCCCCTTATATCACCTTGCATCTACAAAATGAACAAACAAGATTAGCAGTAATGCACCACACCAATACTTGTATGAACTCACCTATGTGATCCTCACAATTAGAGCGGGGAATGTTGAAATTTGCTTATACTCCGATGAACAATAAGGTGTCAATCTCTAATTTGTGACTAGAGTGGATTCTTATTTGAACGACTCAAAGAAATAAAACTACTTAAGGACTTGAATCAAGAAATCACAAAGAATTGAAAGAGAGAAAATCTTGAATGAAATTGGACAATGAAAGAAATAGGACTTGAGAACTAATCAATCAACTTAGTAGATGAATTACAAGTTGATGATTAAATTAGAAATCAAAGAAGTGTTTAGGAATCAAAAATATGAAACTTAGGAATCAAACCTTGAGCAAAAATGAATCAGAAATCTTGAGATGTGTTTGGAGGCTTGATTAGTGTTGTAATTGGTTAATCTGCATTTTGGGACCCGCTCTAGCAGGTTGGGCATATCTCCAATGTACCTTGGATGTAACTGGATGTCCCCCTACTGGTTTGATATGCTTTTTGGCTGCTGCAGCCCTCTTGGAATGGCGTTTTTGCTCCTCTTTTGGTCCTCATTTTTTCTTTTTTTCTGAATATACTTGGAATCCTTTGGAAATGCTTTAGTAAAAACAATTGTCCACACCTTTTATTTTTTCTTGATGGATCAAACAACCATTGTTAGCTGAAAATTCTTCTTGAAAATAACAATTACTTCCAGAACACCAAGAACACGAACTTTTTCAATTTTTTTCTCCATAGCTCGGAATGAGTTGAAATTTTGAACCTCAACACTTTCAAACATTATAAACTCATTCCAAACATTATTTGTCTCAAAATTTTCACCAAAATCTTTAGATTTTCATTCACTTCAAACTTCACTGACTCAAGCTTCCAACATTGTAGAAGGCTCAATTTCACTCCGATTTAGCTTAAATTTGATTTATAGACTCGTATAGTGTTAGAGAGCACAAATCTAACACTACAAACACAAAAAAAATACAAAATAAAAATCTCAAAATTTGAGCTAAGACCAAAAATGTTAATAGTGATTTTTTGGGGGATTTTCAACTTTTGAAACCACTTTTCTGTGATTTTCAAGATAACAAACCCAAGACTAGAATTGTGGGAACAATCCTAAGCTCAACTCTGATACCAAATGATATAAATTAACCCACAAAGACTCAAATCTAAGATACAAAAAATAAAGATAGATGTATAGGATAGCAAGGATAGAAAGATAGACACGAAATTGATACCGAAGGGGCAATCAAAGGATGTATCAAATCCTAAAACCTCCCTTAATGACTATCAATGGGCACCTAACTCTTACGGTGACCGAAAAGGGGATTATATCACCCTTACAATCAACATTTCTAAACAAAGTTCAATGAATGCTTTTTCAAGCACTCAAATACTCCCATGGAGTCTCATGAATACATCATGTAAAAATTATCATTAAAAAACTAAGAAAATAAGCTTAGCTACAACACATTTATAGTTTGGCAACATATTACATAATTATGGCCTAAAAGTGACCCAAATGAAATAAAAGACCCACTATGGGTTGTTTTGATCCGATCTTGAAGTACTAGAGCGGATCAAAATCGAATCCAAAGTACCTTGGGTGCATAACCCTTCCAAAGGGATTTCAAGCCCCGTTTTGTACTCTTTCAACCTATCCAAAGTCCTTTGATCCTTTTTATTGGTAATCTTCCTCCATGTGAAATCTTTTAAAACAACTATGGAGTCATCAAGAACCTCGAGAATCATACGTATCTTAGTCAAAGGTCCAGAGGTAATTTGGCTTGTATTATGTATTGAACGGAGTTTGATCCTCATACTGATTGGTTGTGAGCATTAAATCCTTATATTATACATGCATATTCAAGAGATATTGGTACCACTAAAACATTTTGATTTTTTTATAAGAAAATAAGACACTTTATAAAATGCCTATACCAAGGGATGTGCCGGTAAGGTTGATTTGAGATATGAGATTAAGATTATATAAGTATATGATTTGCAAACCTTCCATGGGTACTACCTAATATCAGCAATCTTGATGGGTGTATACATAAATTCATGCATGACTTTCACTATACACCATAATCCCATCACCATCACTATATTGTATTACATCATTTTCATTGCATTAACTTTCTTGGTATGGCTTGATACTGTGATATCATTTACTCTGCTTTTGTATTATCATGTTAAAACCATGTTTGTGATATTCTGTTTGAGCATTCATTGTTCTTCAGTATTTCATATTATATCATCTTATACAAATTGGTGAATTGAGATTTCTGGGACTTGGGGAATAGTCGTGGCTTGATAGGAGAGATAGTTGTGTAGCATCTTTTGATAGCATGAGATACAACCTTATATATATACTCTCTCTATTGTTATCTGATAGTATTAGTTAATGATAATTGATAGAGTATGTTTTACCGTATTTATGAGTCTTCTTCAAAAATGACGATCCTTGTTATTGAATATAAATGAATAGTATTGGCTCACCTTGATGAAAGTGTCTGCCCTATACTTTTGGTATGTTTGGTGACTGATGTTTTAGGTTACCCTGATAGGATCAAGTGTTACATTTTAGGATTATAAATTATTTGAAAACCTTATGTATTAGGGGGTGGTTCTTGCCATCACTTTGGATTATGATCGATTATCGAAGATTCTTGCTGAGTACACGTGGTTTCATATCGCCCTTGCTTTTTTTTATTTTTTATGTTGTCTATACCTTATGCTGGTATTTTACCGAGCAGCATCTTGTAGATTATTTTCTTCTAGCGAAGACGTTGTGGAAATCAATTTAATGTTGGCGGACTCTAAGCTTACCCGGATCTCTCTTTATTTATCTTATGCTTACTCGCATTTAAGATATGTTAGCTATTATTATCATTCTATAATTAGAGGTTTTTATTGATATATATATATACATATATATATATATATATATATATATATGTATATATATATATGTATGTATATATATATATATATATATATATATATATTAAAAGTGTGAAGTACCTTCGAAATGTTTTTTGAATTCTTTGCCCTTCATTAAAAGTTCTTACTTGAAACAAA
>NC_061121.1:202063131-202247720 GCF_002878395.1 Capsicum annuum
GATATATATATATATATATATACATATATATATATATGTATATATATATATATATGTATGTATATATATATATATATGTATGTATATATATATATATATTAAAAGTGTGAAGTACCTTCGAAATATTTTTTGAATTCTTTGCCCTTCATTAAAAGTTCTTACTTGAAACAAAATCGTCTTTTCACTATTTTTTCTACTATTAAGAGTTAAAAAATAACTAAATATATTTATGGTAAAACCTTTCCTTATTAGTTGTCCTCAAAATTTCAATATTTTTTTCTAATTTAAGAGTTTAATATTAATTAAATATGTTTATGGTAAAACCTTTCCTTATTAGAAGTCATCAAAATCAATGACAACTAATACTTTTTTCATTAGTTTAAGAATTCTAAGTCAACTAAATTTGATTTTAAGAAGATTTGAAAAATCTAGAAATAAATATAAAACTATTGAAAAAGGAAAAATTTAAGAAGTACCTGATTTTAAAAGTTTTAAATACGTAATAAGAATGTAATCAATGATTTTATAAATATTTAACTTTAAAAAGAAGAAAAAAAGTTAAATATGAAAATAAATTGTAACACAAATATGGTTCAAATAGATACGTTTCTCTTAGCTTATGGCAACAAGGGAAAGAGGTACTATATGACAAACGCAAAAGTAATCATCCATCAACCACTTGAAACGTCTGTTGGTAAAACATATATGTGTATAAGTTTATGTTTACATTATTATATTAAAGTGTGAAAGATTTTTGAAAAGTGATTTGACATTTTACACGTATTAAAAATCTTCGCAATAGATAAAATCATTTAATTTTAAATAATCAAATATTACACATGCGAGGTACGTGTGGTTTAGAGCCTTGCAGATCGATGCGCATATGTTTGTTATTTATCTTCAAGAGGCTACATGACTTTAGGAGATTTTCATTCCTTCCTTCTATTTTGAGCATTCGGAGCTTTATATAACCAAAGAAGAAGGGTTCGAGGCAAGGGTCGTATCAAGATGTCCAGACCAACCTCTAGTGTACGAAACAAGAAGGGTTCAAGGCAAGGGTCGTATCGAGATGTCCAAACCAGCTAGAGGTCAAGTTAGAGTTACCTATTTACACTACAATATTTTATGCTTTTGTCCAAATTAAATCTGGAGAAAACTGGAAAAGTGTTGCCTAAATATTTTTTATTACACTTTTTAAGTGTAGCCTTAGCTTTTTGCTTTTGACCACGTTAATATCGACATCTCTTTTAAAGCGTGATTTTTAGTAGTACAGGTCACACTGTAAAAGTGTTTCCACATGATGATATAATTGGCAACACTTATTTGCACATATGTAATATCTCATACTTCTACCTAACTTAAATTCATTCCGAAGATGTCAAAGACATGCTTTAAAAATGAATACACTTTTATACCAAATTCTCCTAACTGCGATAACCGAATAAGAAGTTATGGTGATTTAAAGTTTCAGTCATAAAACACCGTCATTTCAACCAGTGGCGCATCACGCCATAAGCCAAAATGACGATTGTAAGTTTCTAGTAGGACTCTACGATTACACCACGTCGTTGAGGCTCCTAAATCCCAATTGTCCTTTTTTCAGTGAATCTCCACGATGTTTCCGCATCGCGCCGAACTTTCAGGTTGCAAATAAAGTGGCAACACGATAGTCATCTCCCAATTTTCCAGTTCTCAAATTCCAGAGACACGGCACGATAGCACTGCATCGAGCCAACCTTCCAATTGAGAAATTTTGATGAAAAATAAATATTTTGTCCAGGGATAAATTGGTCTTTTCCCAAGGTTTTACCACGTCCAAGTGTGGTATTTAATCCCTAAAAATATTTCAAATCATTATTTACTCCCTTTTTCCCCAAATTAAGAAGATTCTCTCCCAAGAAACAAAATCTTAGCTTTCAAGAAATCAAAGCCAATTTCGGGAATCTCTCCATGAACTTCAAGAAACTTACAATAAGGTATGCATAGTGTTCATTGATGGATTCCTTTTGTCCATGAAGCCTAAGAATCAAGTTTCAAATCATGTATTATGAATATTATGTTGTGGGTTGATTATGTTTATGTGAATGTTGTTGTATGGTTCCCGAGTTGGAATCTCAATATGTTTTTATAGAATTAAGTTAGTATATGAGTTTAAATCCATGAATTGAGTTGTTTATGATGTGTTAATTGATGATTACACCTATGCCCTAAGTGGTACATGTAAGGTGTTTGATAAAATGCCTAGAAGACTAGAAATTATGTAATATAGCTCAATTGCGACTTAACTAATGGATTCATGTTTTACCCTTATGTTCAAATTACTTCCATGCTATTGATGTGAATGTAGATGTTTTTTGAAATGCTCATGATGCTAGAAGGTGGAATTATGACATTGATTATATGCATTCCTTCTATGTACAAGATTATGATAACTATGTACTTCATGAAATCCCCAACTTATTGTATTATGAATTGTTGATATTGGTCATGTGTTCAAGAAGTGTCAAGTCTTGTCAATTTCATGTTATCGAGTCCTGGGTGTACTTGTACCCGACAATTTAGTAGTATGCCTAGAGCTAGTGTCATATTGTCATGATATCCTCAGTCAATCCATGTTCAGTAGAGTTCAGTCAGTCATGTGACTCAGGAAAACTCAGTAAACTCAGTAATCTCGGTAATCTCAAAAAGCTCAGTACTTCAGTAATCTCAGTAGATTTCTTTCAGTCAACAGAACTCAATGAACTAAGTCCAGTTTAGCTCAGTAAATATTGTTCAGTGTCTACTCGGATAGGAGTAGGATTTAGCGTCTAGTGAACCCAAAGATGAGGACACATACTGACAGTTGAGGGTATGATCCTTAGAAGCAATCCTTGCACTCCAGAACTATGTAGCCAGCATAGGTTGAGACATAAACACTGATAGATGAGGGTTGACGAGGTGGATAAACACTGTCAGATAAGGGTTCCACCATTCTCTTTTCGGGACACTGTTAAATGAGGGTCACCCACAGCTTTTCTTTACCAGTGGTGTGGTATTGACACCCTTCCAATATGGGTTATAAATTGGACCCCAACCTAGCTATATTGCTTTATTTAGGGCATGTCGGTTAGATGACTACTTCTCACAGTTACAGTTTCAAACTTAGTCTCAGTAATATAACTAAGATAGTTCTTTAGAATTTCAGGACTGTCAGATAGAGTCCACTCAAAATATTATGGAACTAAGTTATTTCTATTAGAACCTAGACTGCCAGATACAGTTGCTCAGTATCAGTTATATTAGTTATCAGTGACTCATGCTATCAGTGATCAGACTTAGTAGTCAGTACCATCACGAATTCAGTCACAGTCACTTATTCATGCATGTATTTTGACATTCATGTTAGTCAGTTAGCATTGTTCATGCATTTGAACCCTTTGCATTCACTTACCTCACTTGCATACCAGTACATTCAAACATATTGATACATTTTTGCTATGGTATTTTATACCATAGGTTTAAAACCACGAGCTCTAGAGCATCAGTAGAATTCCAGTTTCAGTAGTCAGAGTTAGCAGTGAGTCCTCATCCTTCGAGGATATGATCATTACTTTATTTCTTCATTACTTAGTTTATTTTAGTAGTTGGAGTTAGTTGGGAACATGTCCTATCATCTCCTTATTCAAATAGTTTAGAGGCTTTCAGACTACAGTGTATTCATATTAGATGTCTTCAGACATTATTTCAGTTTTGATATTATCGTACCACATTATTCAGATATGATTTTATTAGATGTTTATCATTTTTGAACCTTATCACATGTTTCATCCTACTATTTCCACTTTTATACAATATATTATACAGTGTTCAGGTACAAATATCAGTCATGAGTTAGCTTGTAGTCCTTTGGGGTCATGAGCACCGTGTAGTGTTTTGGGTACCAGATTCAGGGCGTTACAACATAAGACTTCATTTTTAGGCGTGATATTTTTATAACTATAAAAACAACACTTAACAAACGTGGCCTATTTAATATCATAAAATTTTTGGGTAAGACATGACTTCCCTAAATATATATATATTCCTAGCCATATAATTTTTTACTAAAACAATTTTCATCCATATATATATATTTCATCCAATTTTATCAAGACCTAAAATTTCACTGAAGGGTTTCTTGCAAAAGTTCAGTTCTCTCAACTCTTCATTTTTAATCACTTTCTCTCTTCATCACATGGTTAAGCACTCTGCCTAACTTCTCTTTTCTTTTGTGTTTTATATATTTTATGAGTTTATGTGTCTTTTCTTTCTTCATCACATAGTTATTATGTTGCTATTGTTATTTCGACTTAGAAAATTAGATTATAGGTTGTTTAGTAGAAGGAGATGGGAAGAAGTGGGTTGGGTTTGGTTTTTGAGAAATAAAGAGAAGACATGGTTTCTTGTCAGTGTTAGAGAAAGAGGTGGTGAGTGGGTTATCACAGGCGAGTCCAATGAGAAGTGGGTCAAGAAAATAATAATCCATATAGGAAAACTGAAGTAACAAAACATAATATTTGATTTCAAATTAATAAGTGTTACAATCTCTATGATAATCCTCTGATTCTTCAAAGTAATATGAACTTGGACTTGAACTTGATTTGGAACCAAAGGATTGAGTAGCTTGATCTTAAATCTTCATCTTTGAACTTGAATTTGGATATTAGTTCATCACAAACACTTGGATGATTTCCATGAATGATGAATATGAATAAGTAACTTGATCTTGAACAAAAATTTCTTCATTCTTTATCTTGAACTTGATTTTGAGCTTGATTGCTTGAAAGTTATAACTTGCAGAGAAATTATGATTTTTGATCCACTAGCTCTCTTCTTGCTTCTTGTTTCTCAAAAAATCCCTCCTTTATGAGTTATAAGGACCCCTATTTATAGTTGGAGAGACAAGGCTATTGTGTGATTTGATTAGTCAATTTGAAATTGACCAAGCACATTCTCTTGGTGACAACCTCTAATTTGATTGCCTAGAACATGGCATCTGCTCACATGGCATAATTTTAGTGGCTCATTTCATTTAATATGGAATGTCACATAACATTAACACATGGAATTCTTTTAGTTTCTCGTTTTATTTAACATGGACTGCCACATATATCGACACATGGCACATTTTTAATGGCTCATTTCATTTAGCATGGATTGCCACCTAACATTAACACATGGCTATAGTGGCTCATTTCATTTAACATGGATTGCCACATAATATTAACACATGGCATGCTTTTAGTGGCTTATTTTATTTAACATGGACTACCACCTCATGTGACAAGAGACATGTGTTTGCACTTTTAGATTGGGCTAGGACCAATTTGGGCTCTGGGTTATTAAATATGGGCTCATCATTTCAATTGAATTGGCCCAATGAATTTGAGATTAAATGATCAACCCAATCATATTAGTCACATTATTTAGACTATTTTTTGTAATTTAATATAGTCCAAATAAACGTATGAATTTAAATTTAATAAAATTTCAATACTCACAAATACCCCCTACTTCAAGACTTGTTAAATTTGAATTTTTTCTAAAAGTCGATGGACCAGTTTTGAAGTACAATTAAGACAATAATTTTTTTATTGTCTTGTACGTAATAAATGCTCGCCCCTGGCTTTAATAAACTTCTAGCTCGGCTTTCATATTCACGAGATCCCACTTAATTAAAAATACTAGCAGTACATTTTTTTAATAAATATCGCTGAGTTTTTCTTCTTATTTTCTAGAACTCCATGTCTGATCAAAATATGCCACATAAAATAAAATGGACGGAGAAAATAAATACCCATGTTAGCATCCACGTGGGACTAGAATTGTACTAATAGTGAAGTGTTAATTAGTTGCTTGTAAAGTGGGGTCCACATTTTTGGATAATTATTAAAGTTCTTGATAAACTTTATGAGACTTTTGGTTGAAAAAGAGATATTTACTTTTTCTTATCTCAAAAATATTTTGTTTATCAAAACTAAATTTGTGTTTTATTAGGAGACTAATATATTTTTCTTACTCTCTATAAATATCAACTCATTGTCTTGAATGTCCTAAAAAAATTCAACTCAATTGTAGAGCATCTCATATAAATGCTCATATTTAACAAGTTAGTCCGTATATTTATTTTACATTCTCCAAACTACGTGCTAAAGAAAAGTTAAGCAGCACAGTATCTCAAAAAAATTAGAATGGCGGCACTTTCAGAAGCCACCATGTTTGACTTTGTCAAAAAAAAAAAAGTTTAAAAAATATTCAAAAGACGAAAAAAGTCACTATTTCTTCCTTTTTACTGTAGCAGCCGTTGTTGCTTTTTATTATTATTGTTTTGTTTAACATTGTTGTCGGCCACCTTTTTCTTTTTCGTTTTTTTTTTCTTTGACTTTTCAATAATAATTTTTTTAAGGAAAAGTAACAAAAAAAGTACTACTTTTATCACTTCAGCCGCCTTTTTTTTCGATGCTTTAACATCGTAATTTGACCCTTTAAAATATAGAATATTTGATCATAGGGTGTTGTAAATGTCGCATTATTTGAGCCAAAGACTGTACACCGTCTAAGGCAAAGTCTTTACATAGTCTGCGGCTAAGACTTTTACACCGTCTGAGCAAAAGACTTTATGTTGTCCAAGGCAAAGATTTGACATAGTCGGAGCCAAAATATTTTCTTATCCGAGTTAAAAAATTCACATTGTCTAAGACAGTGATTTTACAGGGTCCACCGGTAAGACTTTTACACTGTTTAAGACAAAGACCTTACATTATTTAAGGCAACCACTTTACACTATCTGAAATGAAGGAATTATACTGTCCAAGTTGACAACTTTATATGATCAATACTTAATTGAAGTTGATTACATTTGAATATAAAGTTGATAATTCATAATTATTGAACTATCAAATAATTACTAGTGAAATACTCTTATTCTTTTGCAGATTGAATCATGGTTTGCTTTAGAGATTCAACATTTTCTTCATCCGAACTGCGATATCTTATAATATCATATCACAACGATGGCAAGGTAAATACAAATCAACTCATCGGTACACCATTGGCTGGATAATATGTTGTTCCGTGGCCACCTTTGGAAATTATAATACCCCGTATTTTTTTCTAGCTTAATTTCACTCCTAGAATGTCAAAGGTTAGATTCAAAGATAAATAACTTTTATTACATGTAGAATTTTCTAGTTCTATATACTCCATTGTGTAGAAAATTGAATTACCTTTCCATCGATACCAAATTTGCCTAAATTTGATACTCGGTTGAGAAGTTATGGTATTTTTAGTAAAGCAGTGTGTCATTTAAGTGAGCACCACATCGCGGTGATGGTTAAATTCGTAATTGTTAATTTTTAGTGAACCTTCACGATTGTCCCATGTTGCAGAGAAGTCCCAGGTCTCAATTGTCAAAATCTAGTGGCTCACCACGATGGTGGCGCATCGCGGTGATGGCCAAATTTCCAGTTGTCCCGTTTCCAGTAAGCTACCGCGATAGTGGCGCATTGCAGTGGAATACAAAGTCGGGATTTTTCAGTTCAGATGAAAATTTTAAAAGGATTATTTGGTCAATTTCAAGCCCCCAATTCGTCCAAAACAAGAATTTAAACCTATTCTAAAGCACTTTATGATTATTTTCATCCATTCTCTCTCAACAGAAAAACCCTAGAGCTCAAAAATTAAGCTCCAAGAAATTAAATTTCCTCCATTATTTCTCCAAGAAAACCTAAAATTGGGGATTCCCAAAACAAGATAATCAAGAGTTCATCATCAAAAGCACAAATAGAGGTTCAAGTTCAAGCTTTCTTAGAAATTTCATCAATTAAAGTATGTGGGGTTTATGAACAAGGATCCTCTTTCATTCTTGTGCCCAAAACTAGCTTTTAACTACAAATTTATATGATTTTCTATGAAATAACATGAGATTTAAATTAGGGTCCATACCCATTAATGCTAATTGCAAGATTATGAGATTTCAAGTGTTTTAGAAGTTGAATTGCATGACTATTTCATATTTTCATGCCTATTGCAGTAATTTCTAGATTTTGAGATGAATTATCATTGGTTTCATTACCAAGCATGATTATTATGATGTTTTGACGTGAGATTAATGCATTGGTTACTATCCCTAAATTGAACATGATTATTTCAAGAAAGATTATGCTTTAAGCATCAGATGATCAGTTTATTTTTAGATTTTTAGTAAAGATTTGATCTTTGATCCTCAGATAAGATTTGAAATCCACTTTACATATTTATTACAGATTTCAGAAGTCAAAATAGTTTTATTCACAGATTGAATTAGATAAATGCATAATTGGTTTCGTAATAACCCTTATGCCAGTTTTTAAAGGGGATTTCCAATAAGATGAGCATACAGATTTAAAGGGAGTAGTATTTGGCTCCGACCAGGAAATGTGGGATTAGCGTACCCTAACTTCCACAAAATTACGTAGCTAACATAGGTACAGATTTAGATTATTCCTTTTTCTATAAGGATGAAAGATACAGATCTGATCACTTAAATAAGGTTAAACTCTTTGGCAAGAGTATGATACCTCTCCCCATCTTGAGGTTTTCCCCATAAGGGAACAAGACATTGGACTCTATATTAGTTCACATGGTTTATGTCGGTTACAAGAACATCCCTAATGGTAAAAGCTTTTCGAATAGTTTTAAAGTATTTTCCTACTAGTAATAAAAATTTTTAGAAAACTAAGTGTAAAGGCGCACAACTTTATTCAGATTATGCTTTAAAGAAAGATATTAGCTACAGATTTCATCTTTTAGATTTCAGACACAAAAGTGAGTCCTTTCTACACTTAGGTGGCATAATTTACGGACAGAACACTAGTACGAATTTTAGAACTAAATGTTATGACTCACTAGATTTACAAAGTATGATTTGTTATTCATGATTACAGATTTTAGTATTTCAGATATTCCAGCTTATGTGAGTCATTTACATTAAGAACGCATTGTTTTAAAAATTGTGATGACTATTCAAAATTTGTTTTACTTATGCATTTCACCCCTATATACTCGGTATATCCTCAAAGTACTGATCACATATATGATTATGTGCTACATTATCTCATAATGTAGGACCAGGTGCTCAATTTTAGTAGTGAGAGTGATTTCAAGCATCTCCATCTACATTCTGATAGTTGGTGAGTCCTCCTAGCTTGGGGACTTAGTTATTCAGATTTTCAGGTTATCAGTTTACATGATTTAGTATTTTTAGATAGTTTGAGTCAGTTGGGGGCTTGTCCTAATGACTCCTTAGATTTTAGTAGTAGAGGCTTGTTAGACTGCTAGTTTTGATTTAGATTATTCAGTATTGAGGTTTCAAACATTATTTTCAGATATAATATTCAAATAGATTTCTGTATATAGCATGATTTTATGTCCATATTTCCTTATTATGAGATTCAAACTTAGTAGAAGGCAGACAGGGTTAGCTTAAGGCTACTCGTAGTCTTGAGTACCATGTGACATCTCGGGACCAGATTTTGAGGCATTAGAAAAATACACTTAATTTGGACCAATGGACTCTTGAATTACATAGTCGTGCACCTAAGACATGGGTAATTACATCATACCAAAAATATTGCTAGTACTTTGCCATGATTGGGACGGCGAATAATAAATGGAGAGAATAGGTGGGGTGAAAGTTTTCAGCTTAGTGGCAAGTTTCACTGCATTCCTAGCTATTTGGAATGGGATGAAGATTTTCTTAGTAGGAGCTTCCAAACTTTAAAGGATGCAAAGATTTACTGTGCCGTATATGGTTCACTATTTACTTAAGACCATAATACAAACATCTTACAAGCCTTTTGTGAATTTTGGTGTCCGGTTATGAATACGTTGCTTACCTTAATTGAGAAATATCCCTATATCTTTGGGATTTACACACAATCAGAGTTCTTCTGATAATCGGAAGTTTTAATAAGGAAGTCGTGTTGGATGTTACAGAACTTTCAGGAACTTATGATAAGAAAAAAAGGTTCCTCCCCGTACCTTGTGAGTATCTGCTCGATGCCTTCCATCAGCTATGTGAAGGGAGTAGTGATAATCTGAGCATTTCCATGAGCAAATAGGTAATGTTTTGGTGTAAGAAAGGTTCTAAGTATGAACCACCTTGTAAGACCCCAAAAAATTCTAATCTTAACTCAGTCCGTTAAAGCTTGAAAAGAGGTCCCGAACTTAGAAATTTCAGCTAAGTATTTACACTTAGATTTATTTTAGCCTTCGTAAGTTGGCAATCTTATTTCACAATCCATATAACTGTTAAATGCCGATTTTTAAGTTAATTCATGATTAGGAATGTCAGTAGGTGTCCTCAAATAAGTTTTGGATTTTTCAAACCTTGTTAGAATCAAGTTTGGGACTCCAAACCAGTGGATCGACGCAATCTCAATGCGCCGCAATGACTATTGCATTGATAAATATTTTCCCCAGCTCCCAGTGTCAATACCAGTGAGTTGATATGGACTCAATGCGCCACATTAGCTATAGCGTTGATACCATCGACGCGACACATCGCTATAGAGTCGATCCCATCGACGCGGCATTTAGTCTTTAAAAACTATATCCAGAGGGCTATTTGGGTCATTTTCCCACCCCTATTCATCCCTAAAAGCACGAAATTAAGTCAATCCCCTGGCAAAATTCATTCTGTATCTCAAATTCCTCTCAACAACAAAACCCTAGGACATTAATTTCAAGATCAATCCTCAAGAACACTCCATCAATCTTCTAGAATACATGCATTAAGGTATGTTAAGTGTTCATCCAAGAGTTTCCTTCAACCCTTGGGGTTCAAGAAACCCTTTTAAAATTTTAAGTTGATTGATTTCAAGAAATCCCATGTTGAACTTGAATATATTCATGATTATGTTGTTAATGGTGTTCTAATCCCATGATTTATCACAAGTCTCATGAAAACTATTTAATTGTGTATTAATTATGTGGACTTCATGTTGAACTCTTGAATTACAAATTAAATGTAGTATCCATGACTAAATTACATGTTTATTGATATGTGAAATACTCATGCTCCCAAAGTGTTTGTAAACATTCTAATATGACTTGACTAGTGTAAGCATAATATTCTATTATGTGATCTCACTCATGAACACGCTCATGTATATCAAGTGTTTGATAAAATGCCTACATGAATGCATTGTTAATGAGCAAGTATTGTAGGCTACTAAATTAATGCAATGTTTTACTTTTCATGCTATTGAGTCTTGGGGTATTTAATACTCAAAAAACCTAGTTGTTTACTAGAGCTATAGCAGTTATAGAATAGTTTCAATAATACTCAATAATTAGTCTCAGTTTAGTATTTAGTTCAAAACTCAGTAGTAATCAGTTTAGAACTCAGTAAAATCAGTCAGTTCACAGAATTCAGTCAATAATCGGTTAGTACTCAGTGAACTCAGTCCAGTTCAATCAGTTATAATGATTAATAATAGTTCAGTCTAGCCTACTACAGCCTAGAAATCAGTTCATCATCTATTCAGTTGGGAGTAGAATTCAGCATCGAGCGAACCTAGGGATAGGAGCTCACCCGTTAGATAGGACTGAGATCCCTAGAAGCAATCCCTAAGTTTCAGAACTACGTAGCCCGCATAGGTTATGATATGTAACCCATTAGATAGGACTGGCATACTCAGGGATAACCTGCTAGTTAGGACTAATCTCAGGGGTCACCTACTAGACTAGGACTGACCCCACAGCCAGTTGTCTTTACCTATTCTACGGTACTGATACCTTTCTAATTGGGGTTATAGATTGGCCCCCAATTCAGTTATCTTATTTAGGGCATGTCGATTAGTTGATTACCTCCCATAATTTTAGTTTCAGTTTTAGTCTCAGTATAGATCTCAGTATAGTTCTATAGATTTATGACTATCAGATATAGATACCCAGCTCAGTAGATAACTTAGATCAGTTTAACAGAATCAGAACTATCATATATAGTTACCCAATTATTAGTAATATAGTATTAGTAAACTCAGATATTAGTAAATCAGTAATCAAGAACTCAGTAATCAAGTAATCAGTGTTATCATGACTTCACTTGCAATTTATATACTCATGCATGTACTCTCATTCAGTTTTGTTCATGTTATTCAGTCAGTTCTTATTTATGCATTGAACCCTTGCATATCATCCTACCTCACTTACCATACCAGTACATTAAATTACTGACGCATACTATTATTTGCACTTATGATGTCTTATATCATGGGTTCAGATGCACGGGTTCTTGAACATACTTAGCATCCTAGCCTATCAGTAGAAGACTTATTAGTGAGTCCTAATAGTTTCAGTACAAAGTTATTATTTCAATTTATCAGTAGTTCAGTAGTTGGAGTTAGTTTGGGGCTTGTTCTATCAACTCCAATTTTAGACAGTTAGAGGCTTTTAGACTAGAGTATTTTAGATAGATATTTCAGTATTCAGTTTTCAGTATTCAGTATTTATTTTTAGCTTTGAACCTTACGGAAAGTTTTTGCCAAATTTCCACATTATCACAGTATGATTACTCAGTTATTGCAACTGGTACCAATCATGGGTTAGCTTGTGATCATTAAGGATTATGAGCACCTTGTAGCATATGGGATACAGACTTGGTGTGTTACAAACTTGGTATCAGAGCCTAAGGTTCAAAAGAGTCCTAGGAAGTCTGATAGACACATTAAGTAGAGTCTTATGCATGCGTATGTAGCCCATCACATTTATGGATAAGAGGCTACAAGATATTTTAGGAAAATTTTCCCTTTTTTCAGTATTCTTGTCGTGTGAGTGAGCATGAGCTCAAGTTAAACTCTTAGTCTAATCCACTTCTTATTTCTATTTATAGAACATACCTCCCAAAAAGAACAACAAAGAAAGAACAAAAAACCCGTCATCACCTCAGCCTATTCAGGCAGATCCCCTGGACGAGCATGTCCCTCATGTTAAATTGAAGGCTGCATTCACTACTCTAGCCAATTCAGTAGCAGCTCAAAATGAATGGCCAACTACTATTTAGACCAACCCAGTGGCCAATACTACTATAGCTAGGATTTGGGACTTCACTCAAATGAATCCTCCTTCTTTAATAGGTGCTAAGTCAGAAGAGGATCCACAGGAGTTTTTCAACCAGGTTTTGAATGTCACAGATATTATAGGAGTGACTTCCAGTGAGAGTGCTGATTTAACTCCCTATCTGCTACAAGATGTAGCCCATACGTGGTTAAAGCAGTGAAAGGTATACAGGGGTACAGATCAGAGGCCATAGAGTGGGAAGAGTTTACTACCGCTTTTATAGATAAATTCTTTCCCTTAAAGCTAAGAGAAGCCAAGGTGTTAGAGTTTATCAATCTCAGGCAAGGCAATATGAGTGTGAAAGAGCATTGCCTCAAATTTACTCAGTTATCCAGGTATGCTCCCCATGTAGTAGCAGACAATAGGTCCAGAATGAGCAAGTTCGTGTCTAGGGTGTCAGAAAGTATGGTCAAGGAGTGTGGGACTGTGATATTGATTAAGGATATGGACATATCTAGGCTTATGTTCCATGTTCAATAGATTGAGAAGAAGAAGCTTAAGAAGAAGAGAGACAAAATAAAAGTGACAGAATAGGTAGCTTTAGTTTTGCTCAGCCAAGGTCAGAGAGTGATAATTGTCCTCAGTTTAATCAGAAGTTTTCAACCCCAGTTCCATCTTCATCTAGTACACTAGTACCAAGGTTCAGGAATGATAGTTATGATGGGGCACCAGGATCCAAAACCCAAGGTAGTGTGAGCAGTGGCCGTACCCATTTTCTTTGTAAAGAATATGGTAGACATCACCTAGGTACGTATGGAGCTGGTAGTGATGTATGATTTAGATATGGAAAGCCAAGCCACAGGATGCGGGAATGTAGATTAATAGCTCAGAGAGGAAAAAATGTGCAATAGTAAGGTCAATTCAATCGTCCTTCAATTCAGTCCGGTCGCACGAATCGATAGGGTACCACTTCCAATGCCGCTAGTGGGAAATGCCCAAAAAGGATTTATAAACTTTATTTCAGAAAAGATCAGAGAGGTTCTCCTGATGCGGTCACTAGTTGTTACATATCTCCCATTTACATATTTATTCCTATTTAAATCCAAGAGCTTCTTTTTCTTTTGTAACTCTTTGCATAGCATTCAACTTTAAGGTCAGGCCAAATATTAACAGGACCTTTCCCAGTCTCCACCCCAGCAGTTCAGTCTATCATAGCCGGCGAGTATACATGAACTACACGGTTATGATATCTCAGAAAGTCAGGCCTTCAGATTCTAGTAGTAATATCAATATGTGTAGACAAGCAGTGGGAGGGAATGATGCCCAACCCATCTTCACCTTAGTGTAAAGTTTTTTACTTCAATCATCATGATGTCTACTCATACCTTACAGTGTGTTCAGTTCCCATGACTCATGCTACGCTTCTAATGATCGGCTAGATTCAGATTTATGTCATGTATATCCTCAGTTTAGACCTCTTGATAGATCCATGATGTTAACACTCTATTTCTCAAGCCTCAATAAGTGTCGAGTTTTGTATAGTATTCATTCATGCTTTAGGTCCTTATGTTTTAACCCTTCGGTGAGTTCTTCTTATAAAATGATATAGTGATGAGTGATTACATACTTGTTTTAAATGAGGCTGTAGTTATAAAGATAGGATTGAATGTCAGGTTAGTGTGCAAGCAAATGGCCAGTAGAAAGTCATATTTAGTGCATGAGAAAATGCAGAGTGTGAGTGTCTATTAAGATCCTCGATTTATGTCAGTCTTCATTACGTAGTTATCAAAAACTATTATTTAGTTCCAGTATAGTCTCAGTTATCATCTTAGTTACAGTCTCAGTCCAATAATAAGATTAGAAACTCAGTTCAATTTTAGGTTTTCTTGACCATAGCGTACAGTTATCAGTTATTCAGTTAATTCGCAGGTGCCCTATGCAACGTCTCAATTTTTCCTCAGTATCTTAGCCAAGTCAGCATTCTTCAGGGGACATAATATCCTAAGGGGAAGATGTACTATAATTCCTCGAGCTTTTATGACCTAAACCTTCCATCTTTTCTTCATGTAACAAATCTAGTTTTGAGCAGTGGTACACATAGGTGGCCTCAAGTTCCAATCTCAACCAAAAGCCATGTATTTTGGGGCTTAGTTAAATTCATGATATTCAGTTCATGTATCATGTTTCAATCTCAGTTATGTTCTCATGTTCCCGTTCATGCATGTTTAGTAAATGATCTCAGGTTCATCAGTATTCTTAGCTTAAGGTAATAGTCTTCTTTAGATTGGCTTAGTCTATGTTCAATTACAGTTATAAACTTGGTATCCTATATTGTTGCATATTCAGTCATGCATTCATGAATCAGTTCAGTCATGTACTCATGCATCAGATATGCATGTTTAGTTTGTAAACTCAGCTTATTAGCAGCTTCTGTCAGGTGTTCCATGCATCAGATATGCATGCTTAGTGTGTAAGCTCAGTCTATCAGTGTTTCTCACCTTAGTCAATCTTATTCGAGGATGAATGTTCCCAAGGGGGAGATATTATAAGACCCCACAAAATTCTAAGCTTAACTCATTCTGTTAAATATTTAAAAGAGGTCCCAAACTTAGAAATTTCAGTTAAGTGTTTACACTTAGAATTATTTTAGCCCTCATAAGTTGAAAATACTATTTCAGGATCCATAAGACCATTAAATATTGATTATTAAGTTGATTCATGATCAGGAATGTCAGTATGTGTCCTTAGACAAGTTTCAAAATTTTTTGGACCTCGTTTGAATCAAGTTTGGGAGTCCAAACCAGTGGGTTGATGCGATATCGATGTGCCACATCGACTATCGCATCGATAAATGGTTTTCCCAGCTCCCAGTGTCAATTCCAATGGGCCGACGCAGACACGATGCACATGTGATCTATTACATCAATCCCATTGATGCGACACATCAGCTATAAAGTCGATCCCATCGATGCAAAAAGTTGGTCATAGAGTCGATCCCATCAACGCGGCACATCGGGCTGCGCATTAATAGGCACATTTTTAGTCTTTAAAAACCACATCTAGAGGGGTATTTAAGTCATTTTCCCATTCTTATTCATCCCCAAAAGCACAAAATTAAATCATTCCTAGGGAAAAATTCATTCTTTCTCTCAAATTTCTCTCAAGAACAGAACCCTAGGACATCAATTTCAAGATCAATTCTCAAGAACACTCCATCCATCTTTAAGAATTCAAGCATTGAGATATGTTAAGTGTCCATCCAAGGATTTTCTTCCACCCTTCAAGTTCAATAAACTCTTTTAAAATTTCAAGTTGATTGATTTCAAGAAATCCTATGTTGAACTTGAATATATTCATGATTATGGTGTTAATGGTGTTCCAATCCCATGATTTATCATAAGTTTCATGAAAACTAGTTAATTGTGGATTAATTGTGTGGACTTCATGTTGAACTCTTGAATTACAAGTTGAATATAGTATCCATGACTAAATTACATGTTTATTGATATGTGAAATACCCATGATCCCTAAGTTTTTGTAAAAATTCTAATATGACTTGACTAGTGTAAGCATAATATGTTATGTGATCTCACTCATGAATAAGCTCATGTATATCAAGTGTTTGATAAAATATCTAGATGAATGCATTTTTAGTGAGCAAGTTTGTATGCTACTAAATTCATGTAGTGTTTTACTTTTCAAGCTATCGAGTCCTATGGGTATTTAATACCTGAAAAACCTAGCTATTTACTAGATCTATAGCAGTTACAGAATAGTTTTAGTAGTACTCAGTAATCAATATCAGTTAAGCATTCAGTTTAGAACTCTGTATTAATCAGTTCAAAACTTAGTAGACTCAGTCAGTTCACAAAATTCAGTCAGTAATTAGTTCAGTACTTAGTGAACTCAGTCCAGTTCAGTCAGTTATCATGATCAGTAATAGGTCAGTCCAGCCTAGTACATTCTAGAAATTAGTTCAGTGTTTGTTCAGTTGAAAGTAAGATTCAGCACTGAGCGAACCTAGGGATGGGGGATCACTACTTAGATAGGACTGAGATCCCTAGAAGAAATTCCTAAGTTCCAGAACTATGTAGACAGTATAGGTTATGATATGTCACGCATTAGATAGAACTAACATACTATGGGATCACCTGCTAGTTAGGACTGATCTCTAGGGTCACCCACTAGAGTAGGACTAACCCCACAGCCAGTTGTCTTTACCCATGGAACGGTACTAACACCCTTCCTATTGGGGTTATAGATTGGACCCCAATTCAGATATCTTATTTGGGGTATGTCGATTAGATGATTACCTCCCACGGTTTTAGTTTCAGTCTCAGTATAGAACTAAGTTCAGTTCTACATATTTATAACTGTTAGACACAGTAACCCAGCTCAGTATATAACTCAGATCAATTTTACAAAATTAGGACTGTAAGATACAGTCACCCAGTTATCAATATTACAGTATCAATAAACTCAGATATTAGTAATTAGTAATCCAGAACTCAGTATCTAGTGTTATCATGACTTTAGTTACGGTTTAAATACTTATACATGTACTCTCATTTAGTTATATTCATGTTATTTATTCATTTATGTTCATGCATTGAACCCATGTATATTATCCTACCTCACTTAGCATATCAGTACATTTAAAGTACTAATGGATAACTTTCTTTGTGCTATGATATCTTATATCATAGTTTCAAATGCACGGATTCCTGAACATACTTAGCAGCCTAGCCTATCAACAGGAGACTTATTAGTGACTCCTCATGGTTCGAGGACAAAGTTATTATTTCAGTTTATCAGTAGTTCAGTCGTCAAAGTTAGTTGGGGGCTTATCCCATCAACTCCAATTTCAATAGTTAGAGGCTTTGAGACAGGTGTATTTCACACAAATATTTCAGTATTCAATTTTCAGTATTCAGTATTTATTTTCAGTTTTTAACCTTACGGAAAGTTTTTGCCAAATTTCTATATTATCAAAGTATTAATACTCAGTTATTACAGCAGGTAGCAATCATGGGTTAGCTTGTGGTCCTTCAAGATGATAGCAATATGTAGCATCTGGGATACAGACTCATGGTATTACACACCTCCACCAAGAAGAGAGAAAAAATCATTCCGTCTGAAATCATCATATAACCCTACTGAAAAACTCGATAACGCTATTAATTGGTCATCTGAAATAAAAGACTATTTCATAAGCTTGGATTTAAGAGTCAAAAGAAGGATTATACCTACTTGGCTACTTGATAGATGGACCAACCGACCCTCTCATGGATGGATATTCTGGCGAAGTGCTTCTAAGTACTACGGTAAGGAAGAAGCAAGAAAATATATACATAGAGGGGGAATATTTCTTGGCATGGAACATTGCTCAAGAGGCCTCAATCCTATTACTACCGCGATGATGGAAATGCTAAGGAATTATAATCAAATTTCTTCATGAGTATTTTCTCAAACTATCTTGATTTAAGGGAAGGGAATGCCTTTAATATTGAGCCTTATAGTCCCGACAAATTTATCCATCAATTTGATTTTTTCCAAGATTCCCCTGTCTTACTACATCAAGATATTCAAGAAGCTTCATTAGAAAGTGGATTAAGACTTGCATGCATTTGTGTGTTGGCTAAATCCATGGCCAAGGCAACATTTCCCTTAGTAATTCCAAACTAAAGAAATCTGTATGTTCAAATTATATGTCTTTGTGGGAAAAGGTACATGGGAGTGTTCTACAAGATCAGGTACAATCTTTAGTGAATATTATGGGTCCTTCTACTGACGCCCCTCAAGAATGTAAGCAAGGCATTAGTTGTGAACATGCCTGTCACTTTAAACTCTAAAGGAGTTCTAGACAAAACTAAGGAACCTTCGCAAGAAGTTAGAGAAGAACATATGTGAGTCCTTCCCTATCAAACTCCTAAAAAGAGGTTATCCAAAGATGAGAGCACTAGCAGTCATGGAGATCATTGTTGGAAGAAAGTGAGACCATCCTCAAGAGAACCGTCAAATGCTAATTTGCATGTGGTAGAGATTTTTGGTGATAATATTAGTTCTTCAAAGACAGTGACAGCTATCAAAGAGGTAGTGATTCAAACTTTCTCACTTATTCTATGGTTATCTAATTATTTCACTAATTATTTCCCTTTTCTGTACAGCCAAAAAATGTCAACATACTGGATATTCCCATTGCGGTAGACCACAAACCAATGGTGAATCTAACATCGTACCAGAGTCCATAAAAGCATATTCTACCTTAAAATTAGAGCAAGAGGTTACTTTGACCCCTGGTGTGAAAGCTAAAGCAAGTGCAGAATCAAATTTCCAGAAACAACCAATAATAACCATGTCCATTTTTTATAGAATAAAGGTTGTTTTCGAGATCAGAAAAGAATTTCTTATGAAAGCTTGGGCTAGCATCCGCACCAAGTTAGAAAGCCATATTGTGGATCATGTTTCTTCTCTGGCAGATGAGGTCCAAGTAGTACTTAAAGATATAAGCGGAATGAGTGTAGACATTACTTCTTTATAGAATTTATTGGATTCTTTCTTCGAGCTCGCAACTTCCTGTGACCAAGAACGGTTATCCCTAATTGAAAAGGCCACAGAATTTGAAAAATTAGAGTCATATCTAAAAGCCAAGGAATATCTTGAACTTGTGATAAAGGAAAGGGATGAGAAATCTGTATAATTATCTGTTGCTTGTCAATCTCTTGAGAAAGCAAGAAAGAAGGTAAATAAGTTGAAATCTCTCCGAGATGATATCAAGTAAAAAGATAAGAAAACTAAATCCAAAGTCTCTGCTGATGAAAAAGAATTCTCCAAGTGTGTTGATATTTCCTTGGCAACTGAAAATATCTCGAATGATATCGAAAAGAAAAAGCAACGGTTAGAGGCTTCTCTCCAGGATTTAGTTAGCTATGAGCTGTGTTTAGATTTGATTTAGGAGATTTCTTTCTTTATTTTCAAACCTCTTTTCTTTCTTTTCTTCTGTTTTGTCCGATCTATTAAATTCAATAACATTAATAAACCCCATTCACTTGGCTTTACATTGTGCATTCTTTTCAATACTTCTTTTGCTTTTTAGCTCCTGAAATTATTTACTTATAATGCATTGATAATATTGTATTAAGCCTCAACTTCAAATAATTTTCATTGTCCAACATCTTGTGTCTTTACGGTAGAAAATTTGTATTTGGAGGTGAGAATACCAAAAATTATGAGCTACTTCAATTTTTTCTAAAACCATACTTCTCGATTTAAAGCATATCCAAAATTTAGAATTTTATATTATTTGAGAATTTTTAATAATATTTTGAAGTCAAGTTTAAATACCGTCAGACAAACATTTTAAGGTTTGTGTGACTATACCAAAAAAATTGTATCTTGATGTAGAAGTATCAAAATTGAAATTTGTTTAATTAAACATAAATTGGACTCCCAAATCTAAAACATATACAAAATTTAGAATTTTAGATCATTTTTATTGTTCTAAATAATATTTTGAAGTCAAGTTTAAATATTGTCAGGCATACATTTTTAGGTTTGCGCGACTACATCAAAAAAAAATTATCTTGATGTAGAAGTACAAAAATTAAAATACATTTAATTTCGCATAAAATATATACTCCCAAATCTAAAATATATAGTAAATTTAGAATTTTAGAGCATTTGGATCATTCTAAATAATATTTTGGAACCCAGTTTAAATGTCGCCAAGCAGGTATTTTCAGGTTTGCCCAACTATATCAAAAAAATTATTCCTTGATGTAGGAGTACCAAAATCAAAATCCTCTTAATCTCCCATAAACTAAATCTAAAACATATCTAAATTTAGAATTTTAGAGCATTTTGATCGTTCTAAATAATATTTTAAAGTCGGTTCAGGATCTGCTTTTCTTAACTTTTTAGCTTTGTGCGCCTTATGATAGAAAAATCATAACTCTAAACGTGAATGCTCGAACTATAAGGTTTATTTTTACTAATGATAATGAACTTATAATGAAACTCTAAGCTCCTATGTACCTCAGTGAAGAGAATCAAGTCATAACGTAGTTCTGAAGGAGCAATAAGTTTGCTTATTTGTATATTTATTTATTTTGGTCCTACCTTTTTCCTAGGCCTTCTCTATTGAGATTTTCAAACTAGCAGACTCATTTAGGGGGGGCGTACACAGTTTATACTCTTGCGGGCCAGGAGTGACATGTAGTTTAGGCTCATACATTAATGAGCATTCTTCTTCTCTTCAAGGGTAATATCTCTTTGTGAACTTTTCATTGATAGGGCCAATTTGTAAAGCTTCCGAGTCAACAAGTTTGAAAGAAATTGAGTATACTTCTTGTACAACATATGTCTCATCCCACTTAGCTGAGAACTTACTTTCATATTGATCAGAAGTGATAATACGCCTTCTTACAACAAGAACTTGGTCACCCACTTAAAAACATCTAAGGTGGACCTTCTTATTAAAAGATCAAGATAGGCGAGCTTGATAACATACAAGGCTTTGTTGAGCATCTAGCCTCTTTTCATCCAAAGCCTCCAATTCTTCAAGGCATAACTGAGCGTTTTCTTCATTAGTAATTCCTTCTTGAATAGCAAGCTGCAATGATAGGATTTGATGCTCAATTGGAAAAACTGCTTTAACTCTCTTAAATAAGTGAATACGAAGTTGCCTGTGTTGGTGTGTGGTACATTGTTCTATATGACCAAAGAGTTTCATCCATTCTATCATGCCAATCCCTTTTATATTTTGAAATAACCTTTTTCAACAAGTTACAAAGTATCTTGTTGAATGCTTCATCAAGGCCATTAGCAACGGCATAATACATAGAGTAGTTGTGTTACTTAAAGCCAAAAATATCACATATCTTGGTCGTCAACTTATTATCAAATGGCTTACCATTATCTATTAGTATATATCTAGGAATGCCAAAATAATAGATAATATTGACTTGAATGAAGTTTGTCACATTATCTTTCTTTGCTTCTTTTAGAGAAATACCTTTAGCCTATTTTGAAAAATAATCAGTTACAGCTAGGATGTACAAATGTCCACCAGAAGACTTCGGTAATGGTCCAACAACATCCAATCCTCATTCCTTAAAAAACAATGAAGCAATAGTCGGGTTTAATACCTCTGGGGGTTGATGTATGGAATTTGCATGAAATTGACAAGCCTTACAACTTCGAGCGTAATATAAGCAATCTTCACCATAGTCTTCCAATAATAACCCATCTATTTTATATGAAAATGAAGCTTTGGACTAGACTAATACACCTCACACATTCCAGAATGAGCTTCTACATAGCTTAAACAGACTCATCTGTGCCCAAACAATATAAGAGTACTCCATAAAATGATTGTCTATAGAGTGTACCCTTATAGTAAAGAAAGTGAGGGGATCCACATTCGATTTTTTTCCTCTTTTGAGGGCTTGTTGGAAAAATTCCATAACATAAGTAATCAATTATTAGTTGCCGCCAGTCTTCCATCTTGGCCTTAGAAGTAGTAATAACTTGTTCAACTTCCTTTATATTTTCATTTGATGGTACTACCTATATTTGGCAAATGATGACTTCCATTTGATTAGGAGATACCAATTCAAATGCTAAGGTTGCCAATGCATCAACCCTTTTGTTTTTTCATCCTAGGGACATGTTGAATAGTAACCTATCCAAGCCAACTGTTCAACTTCTGAGCTTAATCATGATAAGGAAGCAACTCAGGCTTCTTGACCTCATAACTACCCAAAACTTGTTTGATCACTAACTTTGAATATCTAAATACTTGAAATTGTAATTGTTTTATATCGACAGCCATTTCGAGTCCAAGTATGAGCGCTTGATATTCAGCGATATTATTAGAGCAACACTATATTAAAATGAAGGAATATGGCAAAATATCCCCATTGGGAGTGATAAATACTACTCAAGCACCATCTCTCTCTTGATGTGCAACACCATAAAAGTACATCTTCCAAGGATATTGGATTTCTACAAACATAACGTCTTTATCAGGTAGTTCATCCAATAAATTCCAATCATGTGGAATCGGATGGTCGGCCAAGAAATCTACAAGAATTTGTCCTTCTACTGCCTTTTGAGAGATATATACAATTTAAAATTGTTGGAATTGTAGGTACCACCTTGTTAGTCTATAACTTAAGACAGGTTTGGACATGACAAACTTGATAGGATGTGCTTTTGAGATGAGTCGTACAATATGCGCTTGAAAGTAATGCTTCATTTTTTGAATTGAGAATACAAGAGCTAAACACAACTTCTCTATAGGCTAATACTTTAGCTCATTTGGTGTCATCATCCTACTCAAGTAATAAAAGGCATTTTCTTTCCCTTCATGGTTTTCTTGTGCTAGAAGTACTCCTACTGATCTTTCTTGTGCCGCAATATACAATATCAATGGCTTTCCAGGTATGGAATCTACAAACACTGGAGTATTCATTAGATAAGCTTTTACAATCTCAAAAACATTGGTGCAGGCCTGGTACCATTCAAAGGGGACATCTTTCTTCATAAGGCAACTGAATGCTTGACACCTCCCAACTATGTTTGACATGAACCTCCTAAGATACGATAACTTTTCTTGCAAACTTTTCAACTCGTGAATATCTTTAGGATCAGGCATATTCAAAATAGCATCTACCTTATCTGGATCAATTTCAATCCTACAATGTCAAACAATAAAGCCAAGGAACTTTCTAAAAGCAACTCCAAAAGCACACTTCAAAGGGTTTATTTTGAGTTGGTATCTTCAAAGTCATTTGACTACTATTCTCAAATGATGTTGCTGGTCATCTTTTTTTCTTGATTTCACCACAAAGTCATCAACATAGCACTCAACATTTTTATGAAGCATATCATTAAAAACATTCTGCATAGCTCCTTGGTAAGTAGCACTAGCATTTTTTAAACCAAAAGGCATCACCTTGTAGCAATATATTCCTTAAGGAGTGCGGAAGGCTGTGAGTTCTTCATCTTTGGTGCCATACGAATTTGATTATAACTAGATGAACCATGCATGAAAAACATTACCTCATATCCAGTTGTAGAGTCAATCATAAACTCGGGTAATAAAAGAGGAAATTCATCTTTAGTACACGCATTATTAAGATCCCTAAAGTCAACACAAACTCAAATTTGACAATTCTTCTTTCTTACATATACTATGCTTCAAAATTCGTATGGGATACTTGACTTCACGAATGAAACCTGCTTCGATGAGCATGTTAACTTCACTTTCAATCAAATGGACTAATTCAGGTCTAAAGCAACGTTGAACCTGCTTAATAGGGTGAGAACCTCTCTTCACAGAAAGGCGATATACTAAAATTTTAAGATATAATCCTAGAATTTCTTTATATCTCCAAGCAAATATATCTCTATACTTCATAAGGAACTCATCATACTTGTTTTCTTCTTCATCATCCAGCAAGGCACTTACATACGTAGGCCATCAATCTTCATGAGTCCCAAGATAGAATTCCTTCAATGCACCAATATTTTTCTTCACCCCTTCCTCAAGTTCAGGCGGTGCATCTTTAGCATCTTTAACTTCTTAATGATCACCACCATTGAAAGATATGTTATGAGATGTGTTGATATTAATGGACTTATCTTAGATCTTCACACGTGGGAGAGTACCTTTCTTGTCCCACATTGTGATATGATATGATGATCTTACACTTCCTACATTATTTTCATGCTCCTTCGTATGAACTATAGTATGAGTTCTTATTTTAAGGACATCTTCATATGAAAATAAGACTTCTATTTCTCTCTTCATCCTAGAAGGAATTAAATTAAAGCAACTTTTATGAGAATTAGGTTCTTAAGAATAAACATGGTCTTCCATCCTTCGATCATTTCCTTGGAATTTGTATTTCTTGTTTATTGACCCAATCTATCAAACACCTAAGTTCTTAGACCTAGGTTAGTGAGCCAATCAAACAAAAAAACCTTTTTATTAGATGCTACAGAATCGTCCTTAGGATGATGTAGTTGATACATGCCTTATTTATAGATATACAGATCGATGATGGTTGTTTCTAATCCAAACCTTCACGCGGTTGTTTGAAGGCATACCCTTTCTCTTTCATTATCCTATGAGAGGATTTAGACAATGATTTGTCCCTCTGTATGCTTCAGGTGGGAGCTTTCCTAGCTTAAATGGTACATCAGGATTGTATCTAACTTTTGCCAATAACTTATAGGTGTTTGGGTCAAAACCCTCATTTAGATGTTTTTCAAGAACTACTTTATGTGGATCAAGATTATATGTGTTGACAACCTTTTCACCAACCATGAAGATGGCTTGATCACATCGATTTGCTTAATAAGAAAAGTCAACTCTCCTAACATATTTTTCTACAACCCAGATGATTGGACTTCAACCATCTTTTCCTTTAGGACACAATGAATAATTGGAGTCACATCCTTACTCAATAATTCCACAGTGATTTTGGGTGTTTTATTCACATCAGAAGATATTGGACTCTTTTCAACCACTACCTTTGCCTCTCCAGCTACCTCATCATTCTTCTTTGTACTAATAACCTCCTTTATAGGGCATACCTCACTAAGATTTACCTCTTTCTGCATATATTTCTTTAAGTAAAATTTTGCATCAGCAAAATGAGCTTCTGCTTCAGTAAAAGGCTCATTGTTAGCAACTACCTTCTTTTGGACTCCATTTTCAAAGTCCTTAAATCATTAATGGTAGGTGGACGTAATCAATTTGTTATCATGTATCCATGCTCTTTCTAACAAGATGTTATATGAGGTCTTTGCATCAATAATATACATTAATACGCTTGAACTTATATATCCCGTGTTGATTTCCAGATTGATAGAACATATGGCTCTTTGCCCCCTTGATTGAATCCTTAAATCATAAGTTGACATTCAAGCAATTCATCCATCGATATTCCAAGATTTTTCACAGTGTGAATTGGGAGAATATTAACTCCAAAACCATCATCAATCATAATTCATTTCACTATGTGCTCATGCGCATATCCAACCATATACAAGGGATGATTATGTGATACCTCGCCTAACAAGAGGTCATTATCAGCGAATGTGATTTTTGTATCACAAGTGGTCACTTCTTCAAAAAGAGACTAAATGGGATCTTGATATGATGGGATTAATGGAGATGAGTCTCCTGTTATTGCCTCTTCTTTATCGATATTACAACATAAAATCTTGACGCCAACATAAGATATTTCCCTACGAAACCAACTCGGCAAGAATTCCTCTAATGTCACTGGGTAACGGGGCTTTGGACAATAATTCTTCTCAATTTTAATATTTTTCACATTCTTCTCCACCATTTTATTTTGGGGTCTTTCGATCATTTTTTCTCTTATTTTTTATTTGCTTGGCTTCTTTCGTGATCTTATTTTACCGCATCTTTGTTGAGTCACCAGGACCCATCCTTCATCATCAGTGTGCTCAATAAGGGGTTGGGTTTTTTCTAATGATTCCTCCTTTACTATTACTTTATTCATCATAGAAAGAAG
Organism: Capsicum annuum; assembly: GCF_002878395.1. Lineage (NCBI taxonomy): Eukaryota > Viridiplantae > Streptophyta > Magnoliopsida > Solanales > Solanaceae > Capsicum > Capsicum annuum. Next base: position 202,089,744 of record NC_061121.1, read on the forward strand.
CAATGGCTTACTAACATCAATGGGTTCAAAGTCACCAAATTTAATCATCTTTTGCGGGGTTGGGATTAGGACATCATCACATTTATTATGCACTTCAATAAAGTTGCAAAGAAATATGGGATCAAGTAAACCAAAATTGACTGATACTTATTTGAACTTTATTTCTCATCTTCAAGCAATATCTTTCCTTTGAGGGCTTATTCCATGACCTTTTTCTTGAAGATGCAACACTTTCCGATGGTTTGGCCCAACAACCAATGATATTTGTAGTAGTTCGGATCATTAGTCCTTCCAACTTTATTTCAGGTAACTCAAAGAGTTTATATGAAGGGAGTTCTTCAAAAATTGTTAGGACATCTAAGTCCAAAAATGGATACTGTTTTACTTGTATCTCCTTTAAAGTCAACTTTTTGCTGGCATTATTCTGGAAAGATGTGGCTTACACACTTTCATTTTTACTTAGCTTTTTCGTGCCCCTCAATAGTGCGGCATTAACATTCATCGCCTCTTTGCTTTCAGACTTTGGCACAAACTTTCCCCAGTCTTCACTTCTAGTTTGTCTTTTCATTTTTGGGGCTCTTAAATAGGTGGTCCTTGATTTCCACTGGAAGACATTCTTAACTCTATATCATGAGCGTGTGTGGCAAGTTCTTTAAATAACTTGGGTTTGATGCCATGTAGTGCATTCCTTCAATACACATTTCTATCCCAAAAGCCTCACTAAGTCTATCTTTACAATTAAGACTAGCATTTCTTCATTGATTGATGAACTTAATGAATCATTTATTTTCTCGTTGCCACATATTTTTAAGTTCAAACATACTTATAATATGTCCCGTGCTATAGAAATGATTGAGAAATTCATGTTTGAGTTGTTCCCAACTATCAATAAAACCAGACTCAAGGTCAGTATACCAATCAAATGCATTTTCTTGAAAAAAGTGCATGAACTGTTTAACAAGATAATCTCTAAAAGTTCTACCATTGTTGCAAGTTTCAACAATGTGTGCAACATATTGCTTTGGGTTTCCTTTATCATCAAATTTCTAAAATTTTGGAGGTTAATAACCTGCAGGCATCTTAAATCCATCAATTCTTACTGTATATGGCTTAGCATATGTTAGAGATGGTTTAAAAGTAACATCATACTTGTCTTTAGTGTTCCTATGATAAAGTTCTTCAGTTAGTGAATTGGAATAAACCCATCAGTAGGTACTTGCAATTCATCAACAACATGCCTTTGCTTTGCAGATGAGTCTCCTTTGTCTTATTCCATCGGACGCTTTCCAGATGCATGACTAGAGTCTCCCTCTATAACACTTCCAACTCTATCTGTCAACTTGCTAATACGATTATCCTAATCTTGCACATATTTTGTTAGGCCTTCAATCTCTTTTGTCAAACTTGTAAGTTGTTCTTTAATAGTTGAGGTGTTAGTCACCATTGCTTAGATATCTATTGAATATAAAGGATTAAAGCATGGATTTTCCCTCAAACTAAAATCTGAGTAAAATAGTTCATGTGAAGCAATTAGAGTAGACTTAGTGATCAAGGGATGATCATCTTCATGTATGATATGGTCCTTAGTCTTAAATGGGATAAGTTGAGCTAAAGTCTTCTCAATGATCTCAGCGATATTCTTCCCTTCTTCTAACTCATTGGGAAAAAATCTTATCCCTTTGAAAGATGCAGATCAAATGCAGAAGCTGATATAGACAATACTTTAAGTGTTTGTTGTCCAAGTAAGTTTGCTTTGTTCCTAGTAATGGGCCCCACACTTTCCATCGTAGCATCAAGTATGTTATCCACCTCAGAGGAAAACTTGGAGTGAGTAGACTTAGCAATAATAGATTTGGAGTAAAAATTCTTGGATTCCATTTTAGCATTCTTAAATATAATGATTAATGCGAAGAGATGAGAGGTAGAGAAGGTCCCACTGGGGGTGCTAGAATTTGTAGATGAAAAATTCTTTGAGTCAAGAAAATAATAATCGATATAGGAAAATTGAAGTAACAAAATATAATATTTGATTTCAAATGTAATAAGTTTTATAATCTCTATGATAATTTTCTGATTCTTCAAAGTAATATGAATAATTTTCTGATTCTTCAAAGTAATATGAACTTTGACTAACGTGATTTGGATTCAAAGGCTTGAGTATCTTGATCTTGAATCTTCATCTTCAAAATGAATTTGGATATTATTTCATCACAAACACTAGGATGATTTCTAAGAATGATGAATATGAATGAGTAACTTGTCTTGAACAAAAATTCCTTTGTTCTTGATCTTGAACTTGATTGCTTGAAACTTATAACTTGTAGAGAAATTATGGTTTTTGATCTACCAGCTCGCTTCTTGCTTTTGGTTTCTTAAAAAATCCTTTCTTTATGAGTTATGAGGATCCTTACTTATAGTTGGAGAGGCACGGCTATTGTGTAATTTCATTGGTCGATTTAAAATTGACCAATCACATTCTCTTGGTGGCAAGCTCTAATTTGATTCGCAAAAATATGTCATCTGCACAAATGGCAGAATTTTAGTGGATCATTTCATTTAACATAGATTTCCACATAACATTGACACAAGGCATACTTTTAGTGGCTTATTTCATTTAACATGGATTGCCATATAATATTGACAAATGGCACGCTTTTAGTGGCTCATTTTATTTAACATGGATTGCCACCTAAAATTGACACATGACATGCTTTTAGTGGCTCGTTTTATTTCACATGGATTGCCACATAATATTTACACATGGTATGCTTTTAGTGACTCATTTTATTTAACACGGATTGCTACCTCATGTGACAAGAGACATGGGTTTGGACTTTTAGGTTGGGCTAGAACCCAGTTGGGCTTTAGGTTAATAAATATGGGCTCATCATTTTAGTTGAATTGGCCCAATGAATTTGAGATTAGATTACCAACCCAATCATATTAGTCAAATTATTTAGACTATTTTCTCGAATTTAAAATATTCCAAATAAACATAAGATTTTAAATTTAATAAAATTTTAATAGTCACACACCCATTTTGTATTTTTTCAGAGGAAGAAGAATAGCAATAGCCATCAACTCTCAAGTTGGGTTTCATATATCTCACAATATTCTGGTAGGGTTTCAGAAATTTTTGCATCTTCACACCCTCTGAGTTAAATTTCTGCTGAGTTTTTTACATATTTTAATAGATTTATAAATGAATTGTTTGGTTCTACTCATTTCCATTTTTACTTGTTTTTAATTTTGTGGGTCTGAAGCTATTAGATTAAAAATCAATATGGGTCAATTCTAATACTACTTATTTCTATGTCTTGTAATTGAGTTTGTATTTTGCTTCTTATGAACATTGTTATAGGGGCTCCTTAGCTTGGTCTTCATTATTTTTCTTTTCTCTTCTATTTTGAGTTTTGACAGTTATTTAGTAAGGTTTATTTGAAATAATGGAAGAGCAATCAGGAAATTAAATCATGTATATGGTTACGAATTTGTTCATATAGTTGTGCAATCATATCTATAAATAGGTTGGCTATCCAAGTGAACTAAAAGACTCTTATTTTGAATGTTGAGTTATGTGGTTAATGAGAATTTTGATTGAGTATATATACTGAGTCTCCAAATTGAGTATATAATTTGAGTATATAAACATTTCATCAAATTGGATCGGGGCATGCTTTGATGGTTGAAATAGAGAAGTAATGTGATAAGGCCATGAAGTGTTGCACTCTCCCAATTAGGATTGGTCCTCGACGCGTGGATTTCTCGCTCGAAGTAAGTTATGTGGCGTATTTCTCTGTCCCGTAGAGAGAGAGGTGTGGCACGCGACTCTGTCCCTCACATTTATATGGTTTAAGTGCCCAAGGGGCATTAGAGTCATTTCCCTCAACCCTATTCATCCTTAATATGATTTGGGACTTCCAAAAGGGCATTATTTACCTCTTTCACTCCAAATTTCTCTCAAGAAACCATCCTCTTCTCCCAAGAAAAAAACCAAAGGTCCTTCTCAAGAAATCAAGAGTTCAAGCTTCTAAGTTCAACAAATTCTCAAGAAACTAGCTATTAAGGTATGTGGGTATTCATCCATGGATCCGTTTCACTTATGGAGCACAAATACCTTCTTTTTAATTAAATTATGGAGTTTTTCCTTTACTATGGAATTTCATATGGTCAAAATGGGTTAAATTCATGTGTTCCATGGTAATTTGAACTCAATTCATGTCTATGTATGATTCCATGAAAAGTTAGGTCACTTTATGCTTAAATTTAATTTTCCCATATCATATTCAAGTGAATTTCATGTTAAATCCCCAATTTATGAATTTAGCCATGTAATCATGTTGTTTTCCTCATACATAACACATTCCCATGTTCAAGTTCATAATTCTCACATGTTTGATGAAATGTTTATATTATGGATCTTTGAACCATGATCCATAATATTTTTATGGTCATTCAGTACTGACAGATTATTAACACCCGATACCTATATGTTTTACATGATTTCAGATTTTTAAGTAAGTATTCAGTTAAACCATGGATATTATTATTTTACTCAGTTGATATATCATGATGACCACCATCAGAAGTCATGTTCAGTTAATTTTTGTTCAGTTCAGTATGTGTCAGTAGTTGGGAGTAGGATTTTACACTGAGCGGACCTAGGCATGGGGGCTCACCCGTCAGTTAGGGCTGGGTCCTTAGTAGCAGTCCTTAAGTTCCAAAATTACGTAGCCGGTGTAGAATTATGAGATGTCACCCACCAGTTTAGGATTTACATTCTCTTAGGGGTCACCCGCCAGTTTAAGACTGACTCTCTAGGCCTTTGGGACATCATATTAATAGATCCACATAGCCAGTGTAAGTACCCATGCCAAAGTACTGATACCCTTCCAACTGGGGTTACAGATTGGACCCCGATAAGCTCAAATTGGGACATGTCAGTTATATGATACCTCCTACAGTTTCAGTCAGTATCTCAGTGTATCTCAACTCAGGTTTTATTGACCAAGTGTACATATTTATCAATTATTCAATTACACAAATTTCAGTCTTTAAAAAATTAGAATTTTTTAGTAACATGCTTATGCTTGGTATTGTATTCTCAGATGTTGCATGTTTATGCATTCGTGCTCAGTTATCTCATGTATTTCAGTCAGTTCCTATCTCACATACTAGTACATTCAAAGTACTAGCCATATACTTTTCTTTGCGGTAAGTTGTTTTATAACATAGGTCCAGACACTCAGTTTCCCAACTATTCTTAGAAAGCTCAGCATTACCCAGCAACAGTAGTAGTGAATCCTCATCCAAAGAGGATAGGATATGTTTTTCTCAGTTATTTCAATATTTCCTTATGTTCAGACAGGCAAAATTAGTTGGATATTTGTCCTATCAACTCCTCATGATGTTTAGAGGCTTTCAGACAATCCATTATAGAGTCAGTGTTGACATGCATTTCAGTATTCAGATTTACAGTACCTTATCAGTTTATTTTCTACTCATGTGTTATATTACTATTTTACTCAGTGCTCAAAGCAGGTACCAGCTCATGGGTTAGCTTGAGGTCACTTATGGTTGTAAGCACCGTTGTCACGACTAGAGGGTAGCCTCGGTTCATGATAAAACTTGGTATCAGAGCCTAATATTTTAAAGTGTCCTAGTGAGTCTAAATTCACATTGAGTAAAGTCTTGTGCATGGGTATGAAGCTCACCACACTTATGGGCTAGAGGCTATGCGATATTTAAGGGAATTATCCCTTCTTTCAGTATTCATGTCATGCGAAAGAGCTTGAGCTCTATTCAATTCCTCTTTCTAACTCATCCTTCAATCTATTTAGAGACAATGCCTCCCAAAAGAAACAAGGAATGAAGGAATGGGGATCAGCCTATACCCCACCTATTCAGGAAGATCCCCTAAATGAGCATGTCTCTTAGGTAGAGTTCAAGGCCACTTTCACTACCTTAGCCCATTTTGTAGTTGTTCACAGTCCGTTGGACCAGCCAATCCAGTGGAAAATATAACTATAGTTAGGATTTAGGATTTCACTCAGATGAATCGCCCACTATTTTTGGGATCCAAGTCTGAGGAGGATTTACAGGAGTTTATGTATATGGAGCAGAAATTCACAGATATCATAGGAGTCACTTCAAGTGAAAATGAAGAGATGGATACATACCTATTAAAGAATGTATCTCACACCTAGTTTAAGTAGTAGAAAAAGAACCAAGGTATTGATCCAGGGCCGGTAGAGTAGGAGGAGTTTTCCACAGCTTTTCTAAACAGATTCTTTCCCCTAGAGTTAAGGATACATAGGGTTAAGGAGTTCATCAATTTGAAGTAGGGTAATATGAGCTTGAAGGAGTACTCATTTATGTTCATCCAGTTGCCGAGGTATGCTCCTACTATGGTGGTGGACAATAGGTCCAGAATGAAAAAGTTTGTATCTGGTGTAGCTGATAGTTTTGTCAAGGAGTATAGGACCTCCATGTTGATTAAGGAAAAGGACCTATCTAGACTCATGGTTCATGCTTAGAATATTGAGGAGAAGAACAGTAAGTAGTGGGAAAGAGAAAATAAAAGGGCCAAAACAGGTAGTTTTAACTTTTCTCAGCCTAGGTTAGAAGGTGGCAACCTTTCCTCAGTTCCGTCAAAAGTTTTCAACCCTAGCTCCATCTTCATCTAGTACGCTAGTGCCTAAGTTCAGGAAATACAGTCGAGATAGAGTGTCAGGCTCTAAATTCTAGGGCAGTGTGAATAGTGGTCGCACTAATCTACATTGACAAAAATATGGCAGGAATCATTAGGGTAAGTGTAAGGCTAGTAGTGATGTGTGTTTTGGATGTGGCAAGCCAGGCCACGAGATATGGCGGTGCCCTGTGGTTAACCAAAAGGGAAAGGATTTTTACCAGTAGGGCCTATCGAATTTTTCATCAGCTACAGCAGGTCACCCAACTAATAGGGTGCCACATCCAGTGCCACCAGTGGGTAGTGTTAGAATAGACTATATGCTCTCCAAACTTGTCATGATCAGGAAAGTTCTCCCATTATGGTTACGGGTACGTTACAAGTCTTCCATCTTCATGTTTATGCATTATTAGATCCCGGAGCTTCACTTTTCTTTGTTACTTCTTACATAGATATAGACTTCGGTATCAACCCAGAAACCTTAGTAGAGCCTTTCTCAGTGTCTACCCCAATGGGTAAGTCCATTGTAGCCAAATGGGTATACAAAAATTAAACTTTCATAGTGTCCCAAAAAGTTACTATGGTTGATCTCGTGGAGTTAGAGATGATGAATTTTTGATGTCATTCTCAGCATGGAATGGCTTCACTCATGTTATGCCTCAGTTGATTTTAGAAATACGGTCATTTAGTTTTAGTTTCCCAATGAACCAGTCATGGAGGGGTAGTACTTCAGTGCTTAGGGGTCAAATTGTTTCATATCTTAAATCCAGAAAGATGATATATAAGTGGTGTGTTTACCATCTTGTCTGATTCAAGGACTCAAATTCAGAGACCCCGAGTCATGAGTCACTTCCAGTAGTAACTAAATTTTTAGATGTGTTCCCCGAAGATCTTCCCAGAGTTACTCCCAAGAGGAAAATTAACTTTGGAATAGATCTCCTTCCAGATACCCAATCGATCTCTATTCCACCCTATAAAATATCTCTATCTGAACTTAAGGAATTGAAAGAATAGTTAAAATATCTCTTAGACAAGGGTTTCATTTGACCTAGTATTTCTCCATGGGGTGCTCCAGTCCTATTCATGCATAAAAAAGATTATACTCTCAGATTGTGCATCAATTTACCATCAGCTAAACAAATCCACAATCAAGAATAAGTATCCACTTCCTAGAATTGATGACATTTTTTACCAACTTCAAGGTGCAAGTTATTTGTCTAAGATAGACCTCAGATTCGGCTATCAATAGCTCAAAGTTAGAGAATAAGACATTCTAAAGACAATATTCAGAACTCAATATGGTCACTTCAAATTCCTTGTTATGTCTTATGGACTAACAAATGCCCCTTCAGCATTTATTGACTTGATGAACAGGGTGTTCAAGTAGTACTTGGACATATTCTTCATAGTCTTCATTGATGATATCCTTGTCTATTCCTATAATAAGAATGATCATGCAAATCATCTGAGGTTTCTCTTTCACAAACTTAAACATCATCCAAGCAAGATTAATATAGTGGCAGATGCCCTTAGTAGATTGTCCATGGGTAGTGTTGCTCATGTCGAGCGAGATTAGATGAAGTTAGTTGATAAGGTTCATCAGCTTTCTAGATTAGGTATTAGGTTGGTTGATTTAGCTGAAGGTAGTATATGGGTTCAGAATGGTTTGGAATCCTCATTGGTTATTGAAGTAAAAAAAAAAACAAGATAGGAATCCTAGTTTGGTTAAGTTAAAGGAGGCAGTTAGAGATCAGAATATAAAGGTTTTCTCCCAGGGGGAGATGGTCTACTTCATTGTCAGGGCAGGTCATTTGTTTTGTGTGTTGATGGTTTAAGGCATAAAATACTTGTAGAAGCGCATGGTGCATGATACTCTATCCACCTAAGAGCCGCTAAGATGTTCCATGATTTGCAAAAAGTATACTGGTGGAATGGTTTGAAGAAGGATATTATAGAGTTTATGGATGAGTCTTAAAATTTTCAGCAGGTTAAAGTTGAGCACCAGAGGCCTAGTGGTACTTTGCAGGAATTCAGCATCCCCACTTGGAAGTGGGAAGTGATGAACATTAATTTTGTGATAGGATTTTTTTGTACGCGTCGTCATCATGATTCAATATGGGTCATTGTAGATAGATTGACCAAATCAGATTATTTCTCACCATATCATATGTCGTACTCAGCTGAGGATTGTTCCAGGATTTATTTTACAGAGTTAGTGAAGTTGTATGGGATTCTGTTATCTATCATTTCAGATAAAGGTACTCAGTTTACCTCTTATTTTTGGAAGGCTTTTCAGAAGGGTCTGGGCACCCAAATTCATATTAGTACATCTTTTCATCCCCAGACAGATGGTCAGGTAGAGAGGACCATTCAGACCTTAGAGGACATGTTAAGGGCATATGTTATTGACTTAAAAGGTAGTTGGGATGACCTCTTGCCTTTGATTGAGTTTGCCTCTAACAACAGTTATCTCTCCAGTATTCAGATGGATACATTTGAGGCTCTCTATGAAAGAAGATGTAGATCACTCATTGGTTGTTTTGAAGTAGGTGAAGCTAGTTTTATAGGGCTAGATTAAGTATTTGAGGGAATAGAGAAAGTTCAGTTGATTTGGAAGAGGTTGAAGACAGCTCAAAGCCGTCAGAAATCTTATGCAGATGTGACAAAAAGGGATCTTGAGTTTAAGGTTGGTGATTTGATCTATTTGAAGATTTCTTCTATAAAGAGATTAAAGAGATTTGGAGAGAAGGGGAAACACAGTCCCCACTATGTTGGCCCTTACAAAATCTTAAACCATTTTGGAAAAGTAGATTATGAGCTTGAGTTGCCTGCGAATTTGGCATCAGTACACCCGATGTTCTATGTTTCTCTTTTAAAGAAATGATTTGGTGATTCAAATTATGTTGTTCCTTTAGAAAGTATGGCTGTTGAGAATAGCCTTTTCTACGAAGAAGTCCCAGTTGAGATCTCGGATCGTCAGATTTGTAGGCTAAGGAATAAAGAGGTTTCATTGGTTAATGTTCTATGGATAATTCACTCTATAGAGGTAGCTACTTGGGAAGCAAAATAAGATATGGGGACCAAGTACTCTCATCTTTTCTCCACAAACTCAAATTCATCTTGAGGTAATGATTTTCCTTACATAAACTCCTTTCTATTCTCAGTTTTAGCTATGTAACTATTCTTATGTCATTGCATGCATTCAGAAAATCAATTCAGTTCATGTCTCATGCTTCAAACTCAGTTATGTAATTATGTTCCAAGTCATGCATGTTCGGTATATGACCTCAGTTGCCTTATTATTCTCAGTCTAACCAATTTCATTCAATGATGAATGCTCCCAAGGGGGAGATATTAAAATACCCCTTATATTCTAACCTCGATTCAGCTATTAGTGGTGTGCTTGAGGGGTTTAAGGCTTGAAAATTTCACTAAGTTTTGAGGAATTAGTCATTTTCAAGAACCTTAAACTTTATGAATTTTTATTTTGGTCTTCTAGACCCTGAAATGTTAGTTTTCTAGTTGATTGATGTTTAGGGATGTCAAAAGTACATCTTGAGAGAGTTTTGACATTTTCAGACAAGGATCGAGGCATGTTTGGATGGATGAAATATAGGAGCAACATGATAAGGCCGCAACACGTTGCTCTCTCCCAAGGTGGAGTGGTCCACGATGTGTCATTTTCTCCCATGGAGTAAGTTGTGTGGCGCGTTGCTGTCTCCTGTAAAGAAAGAGGTGCACCTTGTGGCTCTATCCCACACTTTTATATGGTTTAGGTTCCCAAGGGGCATTTGAGTCATTTTTCTCAACCCAATTCGTCGTTATCATAATTGGGACATCCAAAATGGCATTATTTGCTGCTTTCACTCCAAATTACTCAAGAAACCCTCCTCTTCTCCCTAGAAGAAAACCCAAGATCCTTCTTAAGAAATTAATAGTTCAACCTTCTAAGTTCAATAAATTGTTAAGAAACTAGCTATTAAGGTATGTGGGTATTTATTCATGGGTCCCTTTCACTCATGGAGCCCAAAAACCTTTTTTTTAATAAAATTATGGAGTTTTTCCTTTACTGTGAAATTTCATATGTTCAAGATGGGTTAAATTCATCTATTCCCTAGTAATTTGAACTCAATTCATGCCTATATATGATCCCATGAAAAGTTAGGCTGCTTTATGCTTTAAATTTTAGTTTCCCATGTCATATTCAAGTAAATTTTAGGTTAAATCCCCAATTTATGAATTTAGCCACGTAATCATGTTGTTTTCCTCATACGTAACACATTCTCATGTTCAAGTTCATGATTCTCACATGTTTGATGAAATGTCTATGTTATGGATCCTTGAACCATGATATCATGCTATAAAAGCATTGTTTCATATATTTATGGCCATTCAGTGTTGGTGGGTTATGAACACCCAATACCTATGTGTTTTACATGATTTTAGATTTTAAAATAATGATTTATTTAGACCATGGATTTTATTTTTTTACTCAGTTCATATAATCATGATCAGCACATCAGAAGTAATGTTGAGTTAAATTTAGTTCAATTCATTTGGGAGTAGGATTTAACACCGATCGGACCTAGGGATGGGGGCTCACCTACCAGTTAAGACTGGGTCCTTAGTTGCAGTCCTTAAGTTCAAGAACTACGTAGCCAACGTACGATTATGAGATGTTAGCCACCAGTTTAGTACTGGCACTCTTTTAGGGGTTATCCACCAGCTTAGAACTGACTCCCTACTCATTCGGGACATTAGATTAGTGGATCCACATAGCCAATGTTAGTACCTGTGGCAAGGTACTAACACCTTTCCAATTGGGATTATAGGTTAGAGCTCGATTACCTTAAATTATGACATGTCGGTTATATGATACCTCCCACTGTTTTAGTTAGTATGTTAGTGTATCTCAGCTCAGGTTTGCTTTATAAAGTGTACAGATTTATAAGTTATTCAGTTACATAGATTTTAGTCCTTAAAAATTGAGAATATTGCAGCAACATGCTTATGCTTGGTCTTGCATTCTCAGATATTACATGTTTATGCATTCGTGCTCAATTATCTCATGTATTTTAGTCAATTCTTATCTCACATACTAGTACATTCAAAGTACTGATTGTATACTTTTCTTTGCGCTATGTTGTCTTATAACATAGGTGTGGACGCTCAGTTTCCCAATTGTTCTTAGACAGCTCAACGTTACCCAGCAGCAGTAGTGGTGAGTCCTTATCTATCAAGGATAGGATATGTTTTTCTCAGTTATTTCAATATTTCCTTATGTTTAGACAGTCAAAGTTAGTTGGGGGGTTTTGCCATCTATTCCTCATGATTTTTAGAGGCTTTCAGACAATCAGTTAGACAGTCAGTTATTTCTTTTAGTATTTTATTAGATATTTCAGACATGTTGTTGACATGCATTTCAGTATTCAGATTTACAGTACCTTATCAGTTTATTTTCTGCTTATGCGTTGTATTACTATTTTACTCAGTGCTCAAAACATGTACCAGCTCATAGGTTAGATTGTGGTCACTTATGGTTGTAAGCACTGTTGTAGCGACCAAGGGGTGGCGTCGGGTTGTGACAATCTTATAGAAACTAGATGTCTTTGGATTACTTGACGACAAAACTTAGAGGTCTACCATTTATGATACCACCTTTGCTCATGCTAATTTGTTCTTTTTCATTCTTTAGGTTGTAATTTCAAAAGTATGTTTCTTTTAGTAGTTTATTATGTTTTACCCTATGCAGAAGTTCTTATTTTTTTAGTTGATAGTTTAAATGTAGCTTCTTTTTAGTAAGACTAAGAAAAATTCCCATCCAAAATGCTACTAAGTAAATGGTACCTCTATTATCTGATTTCTTTGATTGCTCTTTTATTTCCTTAAATTTGTAGGAATTCAACCACATGTTCATATTTGATTCGATAGGTAATGTGTGATACACATTATGCTCAAATGACATAGCAGCTACCATGTCGAATATGTCACTTTTAATCTATTCAAATCAGTTTTACTTATAATATAATACTAATGGACTTACTCTATGTTGAAAGAGCAAAAGGATGCGTGTCTACTACCATCAGAACGTGGCATCTTAGGAAAGCAACCAACTAACTATTTCTACAAAACTAAGGTAGCAAGTTACACAAGTACTCATGGTGGATTCTATTCTTCTATCGAGCAGAATAAACATTCTCCCCCTCCCTCTTGTAGGACCCTTCAACATAAGTCATTACATTATGGTTTTCTTTTTGGCCTTTTTCTTTGTTATGCATCATTGCCATTGGATTTTATAATATCTTTCTATTGCTCAATGTGGATGGATGCACAAATATGGAGGATTGATGAGTCAATAGATAGTGTATGATTCAGTGTACTTTTAATTTTATTCATTTTTTGCTACACATTCAAATTAAACAAAACTATTCATGATTCTTTTTTTCAATGATTTCACTGCCTATGTGGATGTGAAATTTATTGATAGAGCTGCTCATTGGACTACCTTAAATATGGTGAAATGTATTTGTTTTTAATACCCCATATTTCCATAGCTCATTTTAACTCTCGGTACATGAGTTATTCTATATAAAATTTTCTAAATACCCATTAATTTTCAATTTAGAGTTTGTCATTGCATAGGAATTCAACTAGCTTTCCAACGATATAAAATTTGCCCAAATCCGATACTCGGGTAAAGAGTTATAGCATTTTTAGTAAGGAAGTATACCACCTGGTACTACACGGAGTCCGTCTAAATGGAAATCGCCATTTTCTAGTGAGCCAATACAATACCACCGCATGGTGACACCAGCCAGACTCCTAATTGTAATTTTCTAGTGTCTCGTAGTTATCATGGTGCATCACGCCAAGGGCCAAATACCCATGCAGTGAGGCAACGCGATTTTACCATGTCGCACCAAGCTTCCAGGTTGCTGTCGTTGAATTCAAGTAACATAGTGTGATAGCAACGTATCACTCCAGCCTGCCAAGTCAGGAATTTTTAGTGGATTCTGAGTTTTAAATCCAAGGGATTTTAAGAACTTTTCCCTCACTACTGTCTGCCTAAACATGCAATTAAGCTCTAAAAGAGCACAAATTGCTCATTATTTCACTATTTTCTCGAGAAAAAAAATAATCTCTCTCGAAGGGAAAGACCCTAGCTTCAAGAATCAAGGTCAATGCTCAAGAAGTCCCCCAAGAACCTTCAAGAATTAACATTCCAAGATATGTTACGTATTCATTTATGGGTCCCTTTCACCCATAGAGTCCAAGAATCCATTTTTAAAACTACAAATTTATGGAATTATAAATTCCCATGTTTGAAATTGATTGTACGCAAGTGTATGATGCTAATTTGGTTTTATATCAATGATTATGATAAGATTCATGAAAATATAATAGTATTTAAGGGGAGTTGTATGAATTGCATGTTAAAACCCATGAAATTTCATGTTTGGGCATTCTAGTTGCAATGTTTATAGGTTATCCATGATTATGTGCATTAAGTTGTGGTCCCCAAGTGTTTGATAGAATTTCTATGTGAATTAAATAATGTAATCATGACATGCTAGTATATGTACAAGCTTATGTCCTACAAGTGTTTAATGAAATAACTCTATGAATGAATTATGGACAAGTATACATTGTTGTCTTTCAAGATTATGCTATGCTTTATTTTTTATGATATCAAGTCTTGGGAGTATTTAATATCCAAAAATCTAGTTGTTTACCTAGATCCAGTGTTAGTTATAGAATAGTACCAGTCATGTCACGATCAGTAGAATTTAGTCAGTTACAGAACTCAATAGAACTCAGTCAGTTATAGAACTCAGGAAAACTCAGTAAACTTAGTATTCAGTCCAGTCCAACTCAGTTTAATCAGTTTAGTGTCTTTTAGTTGAGAGCAGGATTCAGCACCGAGTGAACCCAACGATGGGGGCTCACCTGCCAGTTGAGGGTGTGATCCTTAGAAGCAATTCTTGTGTTCCTGAACTACATAACCAGCATAGGTTGAGACATCAAACCTGCCAGTTGAGGGCCAATGTGGTGTTTTAACCTACCAGTTGAGGGTTCTACCATTCTCATTAGAGTACCTTCCAGATGAGGGTATCTCTTAAGTTTTCTTTACCCGTGGTACAGTACTAACACTCTTCTTATTGGGGTTACAGATTAGATACCAACTCAATTATCTTATCTTATTTGGGGAATGTCGGCTAGATGATTACCTGCCACAGTTTTAGTTTTAGTCTCAAGTATAGAACTCAGTTCAGTTCTACAGAATCAGGAATGGCGTACAGCCAATCAGTATTAGTAACTTAGTTATCAGTAATGTCACATTACCAGTTACTCAATATCAAAACTCAGTACTCAGCTTCAACAAAGCTCAGTTACAGTGTCTGTTCATATGCAAAGCATTACATGCTCAGTATTTATAGTAGTATCAGTTATCCATGTACTCTCATATTTAGTTAATCTCTACCATTCAGTCAGTTATTTTTCATGCATATGAACCCTTGCATTCAGCCTTACCTCATCTACCATAACAGTACATTCCACACACTGACGCATACTCTTTTTTTGTTCTATGATGTCTCATATCATAGGTTTGGATGCTCAGGTTCCTGACCGTGCATAGATAAATTCAAATTCAGCCAGCAGTGTCAGATTTAGTAGTCAGTGCTCATCTATCGGGGATATGTTTAATTCAGTATTTCAGTAGTTGGGGTTAGTTAGGAGCTTGTCCTATCAACTCCGCTTTCAGGCAGTTTATTTGGAGGCTTTTAAGACTAGACTTTCAGATAGTATTCATTTTTGCTGATTATTATTTCAGTAATATACTTTATCAGTATTTTAGATATTTTGAACCCTATGGTGTTTCAACCTATTTTCCATATTTATTATGGTATTATTATTCAGTACTCACAACAGATATTAGTCATGGGTTAACTTGTGGTCCTTCGGGATCATAAGCACCGTGTAGTATCTGGGGTACAGACTCAGGGCGTTACAAACTTGGTATCAGAGCCTAAGGTTCAACAGAGTCCTAGGAAGTCTGAAATCTACATCTAGTAGATCTTGTGCATGGGTGTGTAGCACGCCATACTTATGGATAAGAGGCTATGAGATGTTTTAAGAAAAGTTTCCCTTTTTTCAGTATTCATGTCATCAAGCATGAATTTGTTAAAGGGACTTTGAGATCCATTATTTTGTTATGCTTTATACATGTTTAATGATATTATTGTTTTGACCTTTAGGCCTTATGCCCTTAAATTGAGTTACACATATAAGTATATGTATGAAACTTGAAATTGAAGATTTATTTGAGAGCACAAATAATGAAAATTTCTCTTTTGTGATAACCTTATATTTATGATCTTATGGTGATTTATTGAAATGCATGATTCACGGCTTGAAAATAGTTTACTCAAATACCATAGTACTTTGAGCATGATTTACAGATTTATGAGAGGGACTTTCCTCATGTAAATATATTTTATTAAAAGAGAAAGATTTGCATGAGATCAAGAGCTTTGACATGGACACCTTGTATCATTGAAAGTTTGACAAAGAGAGTTGCATATATTTGTTTACATGAGTTTTAAAGAAAGAGTTCTTTGAAATGATTTATTGATATGGTGGTCTCAAATTTATATTTTCAAAACAGAGAGTGTAATATGCCAATAATGGCTCGGAGATGTGACTTACAAGTCAATGGTATGACGATACCATAAGTATGTATGCCATAACAGAGTATGTTTTCCAGAGTTTGATTTCAGAGAATGCATATTTTAAAGAGTTAAAACTAGGCTTAAATAAGGTTAGGTTGTTACCCAAAGAAGGTTTGAGTTCAAGTAACTCTAAAACTAAAACCGTGATTTGTCGATCTAGGTATATTATTTTACTCTGGCGACGGCCGTGTGGCATAGCAGAGTCAAAGACTCAAACCCTTACAGCACACTAAGGTTGGGGTCTTCCCCGCTGAGTCAATGGCAGATTTCATATAGCCCATGGAATTTCAAAGTTGTAGGGTATACCACCAAGCGCAAAAGTAAAACAAAGAGTGTCACAGAGTTCAGATGATTTTACAGAGTCTTTCATAAATGTCCATGAGATTTCTTACCATATAATATGTTTATGAAATATTTTAAATTGCTCCCATATATGTTGAATATATATTAATATTTTAGATTTGCTCTTCATACCAGTACAATTATATTAAGCCCCTACCTCCCAGGTTTGGAGGGTCAGTTTAGGGGTCCGGCTAATCAGTAGAGTATTTAGGGAGAAGTGATCCATGTAGTGGTGAGCCTTCTTTGTTATAGAAGGCTTGTCATTTCAAATCATGTTATTCCTTTGTTTTGGTCTACTGGGGCCCTTGTCCCAGCTTTTCAGACAGTTATCTTTAGATCATGTAGTAGAGATTTTGCAGACTGTTCTAGAAGTTGTTTAGTTGATTTCGGATTTCATTTTGTATGGTTAAGCTGAATCTAGAGTATAGCCATGTTTCCATATTAGATTATAATTCTGTATTTTTTTTATTATATGATTATTGTGCATGACTACCAGATCAGATAGAGTAGGACGTCCGAGCCTTCATAGTTCGGGATGTCCGTCATGGCCAGGTCCTAGTTTAGGTCATGACAGTTGGTTTAGTGTTTTTTGGGGAGGGGCACTGATGTGATTTATACGTACCTTGGCTTTTAATGGGTTCGAGGATAATTTTTGGTCTTGTGATTGTAGCTAGTGGCTCATCTTGTCTTGGTCAAATTTAGTTTAGCTGGGTATATTTATGCCTTTTGTTTTGTTCAACTCAATTATTTGGTATAGAGAAAGTTCGGGGTTATTTAAACTCAGCTTCATTGATGATTTGATCTAAAAGGCCAGTGATGTGACCTGGTGAGTCCTTATGTGTTATATTTCTAGTTCTATGGTGAGACAGGTAGTTATATGGTTGTGACTCTTTGTTGAAGTGTTTGTTTGATGTCACACTTGGGTATTTTCTATATTATACCTGTTTTTTGCATTTTTATACTTGTACGTTCAAGGACGGACATGAGTATCTCGTATTGAAATGTTAATTTTTCTGTGTTTTGATCATTTTTCCCCTTTTGTAGATGACTTATATGATTTATAAGTTACAGGAATGGTTGTAATGATCCTCGATGCATTCAGGCGTGGTTTGTTCAAGTTTGAGATTTTGATTATCCTTAAAATAATAGGTTAGACTTCGGCCAAAACTTTTCAATTGGAGTGTCGAATAGCAATTTAGAAATCTTCATAAGATTCATAAAGTTATTTGGATTAGTTGTGAGGTTGGTTTAGGTTCAGAATCTTTGTTTTGAATTGCGACCCTCTATTTGGAATCTAGTCAATTTTTGCCTAAAAGGGTCCAAAGGGTTATTTTATTTATACAATCATTTTCAAAAATCTGATATTGTCATTGGGTCTGGAACATCAAAATCAGCATAGTAGCATTATTGAGCTATTTCTATTGGGTCCTGAACTAATCTCGAGGGTCCAGTCAAAGAGTATTACTTGTGGCTTTGTAAATATTTAGTTCATTTTGGTGCATATATCGATCCTTCATCATGCTCGTGCATTTAGCCTCACGATTAAAATGAAGGAGTGTCTTATGCATTTCGATCTTAGGGGATAGGTCGCATTCATGGAGAAGAATTTCATCGGGTGTTGACAATAAGGTGGAGGTCTAGCGATCGCGATAGTTTAGAATCTAGGTCATCGTAAATGTGAGGAGGGTACAGCATTCACAAGGGTTTGGTTCAGGTCGAGTAAAAATTGAGACATAAGTGACCATGATCGCGATAAGCAGCTAGGACCTGGGCAAAATTTGGAATATTTCACTTTTGAGAGCTCGATCTATGGCAATTTTTGTAACGCCCCAATTTTCTGAATCGGAATGCTACACGATGCCCATGATGCCGAGGGACCACAAGCTAACTCATGACTAATATCTGTACCTGTACACTACATATATAACGTAATAATGCAAAAAACATGAACATGTAGGCCATAAGATTCAACTGAATAAAGAATCTATCAAAACATAATATCCATATGGGTGAAAGATACCCAAAACAGCTGAAAACTGAATCAAATCTAAACATAAGTCTAAATACTGAATTTGAAAGCTTCTAAGTACTTTCTGAATAAGGAGTTGAAGGAACATGTCTCTAGCTAACTCCGTAAATTGATAACGGACTAAAATAATAATGAATAATCAAATCATATTGTCCTCGAATAAAGAGGACTCACTGAATCTCTACGACTGGAAATGCTACTGCTACTGCTGATCTGGAGCTCGTGTCTCTGAACCTATGGTGTAACATGAAAAGAAAGCACCATAGCAAAAATATGTCAGTACAACTGGAGTACTAAGTATACGAGTGAGGTAGGAAAATGCAAAGGGTTTACATGCAGGAATAATGCTAATTGACTGACTGATATGAACGTAAGTGTAAAAATATGCATACATAGTAACTGTAATCGTAGGTGCAGATAGCTAGTCCTGTATGCTAATACATGGTTTACTGAAGGCTAACATGACTGATACTAAAACTATGATAACATAGGCGATTGTATCTGATAATCCTGAATCTGATGGAACTATCTGAGTTTCATACTGTGATTAAGTCTGACTGTATCTAAAAGTCCTGATGTACTGAAATCTGAAGACCTATTTGAGTTCTTTTACTGAGACTGATTCTAAAACTGTGGGAGGTAGTTGTTTAACCAACATTCCCCAATAACTCATATAGCTAAGTTGGGGTCCAATCTCTACCCCGAGTAGAGGGGTGTCAATACCGCGCCACTGGTAAGGACAGTTGTGGGTGACCCTTACCTGCCAGGTATTCGAAAGGAGAATAGTGGGAACCCTAAACTAACAGGTTAAGCCACCTCATCAACCCTAATCTGATAGGCTAAGATGTCTCAACCTACGCTGGCTACGTAGTTCTGGAACACAAGGATGACTGCTAAGAATCATACCCTAAACTGGTAGGTGATTTCCCATCCTTGGGTTCACTCGTGGCTAACTTTTACTCCCATCTGAAGAGACTAAGCATGATTCAACTGTACATGGACAGATTAACTGACTTTCGTTGACTGGCGGAGTAGTACTATTATCTGAGAGTTAACTGAGATCATGAGATTTCTGAGGTTTCCTGAGTCACATGACTGACTGAGTTCTATAGATTATAGCTTGACTGAGATTATCGTGACAACATAACATAGCTCTAGGCACACAGCTATGTTTTTTGGGTACGAATACCCCCACGACTTGATAGAAGAAAATTGACGCACATGACATGACTTGATCACAAGATTTGAGTCAACAATTCATAATATCATAAGTAGGGGATATCATATTTTATATAGTTATTCAACATCTTAAACATTGTAGGGAATGAATGGATATATTTTATGTACATATTATATATCTCCATTATATTACATGCTTCATACCACCACAATAGCAACACATGAAAAGTACGGGATTCATATTAAAGTATATAGCTAACATAGACTTGTCATTTAGACATCATAGATTCGTACAAACATGAATTTCTAGCATCCTAAGCATTTTATCAAACACCTTGCATGCATTCTTTAAGGCATAGGTTAGTTTCATACTTGCACCATATTAAACCACCTAAGGTTCATAGTTTTCAATTAACAAACATATATATTCCATGGAAATACCTTTAGACATCACATTAAAACTTAAACAACAATCGTAAACATGTACATACTTATACCACCACAAAAAGTTTACAAAATAATATTTAAAACATGGTTCTTGAGCTCTATGAATGGATTGGATCCATAGATTAACACTACACATACCTTAGAAAGGAAAATTTGAAGATTTGTTGGAGAGTTCTTGAATTGGAAAACTTTAACTCTTGATTCTCTTGGAAAAAGGCTTGAATCTTGCTCTTTGAGAGATGAGTTTGATGGAAAATCCTATTCTTGTGGTTGAGAGTGTAACAGAGGGTTTTTAGGATGCTTAACTGAAGAGAAATAGGAAAAATTATGCCTCTTTAGGGTTATAAGTCGTGAAAGGTGAAGGAAATAACCAAAATACCCTTATGAAATAAATTCGCAGTTGCTGAAAATCATAGCTGATGACATTTATGACAAGACGTCAAAAAATGTGACAGGCCATCAAAAATATTATCACACATGACCTGGAATAGATGGTTTCTGCCTAAGCCTAACGACATTTATGACAAGGCATCAAAAATGTGACAGGACATCAAAAATGTCATCACACAGAAGCTGGATTCTGCCTAAGGCTGACGCCCGTCGTGATAGGGCGTCACAAATATGGTAGGTGACCACGAATGTCGTCACTTAGGAGTTGGTTTCTTCCTAAGGATGATGACCGTCGTGATAGGGCATCATAAATATGGTAAGCTACCATGAATGTCCTCACTTAGGAGCTGGTTTCCACCTAAGGATGAAGACCTTCGTGATAGGGCGTCACAAATGTGGTAATCTACCACAAATGTCGTCACATTATTTCCAGCCAGACATGCTGGAGTAAAATAGGAATAACTCTTTGCTCCGATATCCGATTTAGGTAAAATTGGTATCATTGGAAATAAAATTCAATTATATATTTTTTGATAGATCATGAGCTCAAAAATACATAGTATAATGAGATATATGCTCGTTTGAAGTTGACTATACCAATATCCTTCTAAAGAATTCAATCGGTAAGGAATGTTTCGATTCTTCTAATAGTTGGGAGTTATTTGAAGCCTTAATATACATCTAACCTAATCATAAAACTATAAAAGAACCATGATGTACTATGCATGAGCTTGGTACATGGCTCTAATATTGATTTGGATGATAAAACGATGCATACATTGATCATGCTCAACTGGCACATGATTTTAGGACTGAATTGAATTCTAAACTGAATATAGACCAACTAAACATGCATATCTGATGCATGGCTGATAAGCTAAACTTATGAATGCAAGATAAGCTCTGCACTGATACTTGATACCAATTTTATACTAGAATTTTTACCATATCACTGAATAAGCTTAAGGAAAATGGTTACCTCGAGCTAAGTCTGAATTAGTGGAGAAAATATGAGGGTACTTGGTTCACATGTCTGCTTCTGCTTCCTTAGCCTACGAGTCTGATAGTTGAGGATTTCAACTGGAATATCTTCATAAGAGAGGCTATTCTGAATGTCAGTGCTCTGAATAGGGACTATAACTGCTGGGTCACCTATGCACTTCTTGAGCAAACAGATATGGAAGACTGGATGAACTGAGGCTAGATCTGAAGGCTATTCAATCTCATAGGCTACCTTGCCGAAGCGACTAAGAATCCTAAAGGGACCGACATATCAGGGACTGAGCTTTCCCTTCTTGCTGAATCTCTTCACTCCCTTCATGGGAGAGATCTTGAGATAGACATAGTCATCGACCTCGAATTTGAGATCCTTTGTACGAACATCCGTATAAGACTTCTATCAACTCTGAGCATCCCAAAGTCTTTCTCTGAACAACTGAACTTTCTCTAAAGCATAGAATACTAAGTCAAGCCCTATGACTGTGGCCTTACTAACTTCGAGCCAACCGATCGAAGACCTACATCCCCTACCATAGAGAGCTTCGAATGGAGCCATCTGAATACTGGACTGATAGCTGTTGTTGTATGTGAACTCAATCAAAGGCAAGTGGTCATCCCTAATTCATTTTAAATCAATTGTACACGCCCTTAGCATATCTTCTAGAGTCTAAATGGTCCTTTCTGCTTGACCATCTGTCTAGGGATGAAACGTTGTACTGAGATGAACTTGGGTACCAAAACCCTTTTGGAATGCTTTCCAGAAGTGAGAGGTGAACTGGGTACCTCTGTCTAAGATGATAGATAGTGAAACACCGTGTAATCTGACCAACTCCCTGATATAGAGTTTGTCATAATCCTCGGCTGAGTAAGAGGTACGAACTGGAAGAAAATGAGCTGACTTTGTCATTCTATCTACAATAACCCAAACTGAATCATGCTAATGACATGTTCTAGGAAAACCCGTCACGAGGTCCATGTTCACTGATTCCCATTTCCAAGTATGAATAGTGAACTCCTGTATGGAACCACTAGGTTTCTGATGCTCTATCTTAACCTACTAACATGTAGAGCACTTAGCCATAAACTCTGCAATGTCCCTCTTCATCCCACTCCACCAATAGATATCCCACAAGTCGCGGTACATCTTAGTAGCCCCGGATGAATAGAATATTGCGCAACATGCACTTCTACAAGAATTATCGGCCTTAAGTCATCTACACCGGGAACACACAGACGACCCTGAAAATAAAGAACACCATCTCCCCCTTGGGAGAAAAACTCTACTTCCTGACTCTAAACTGACACTTTTAGCTTGACAAGGCTAGGATCCCTGTCTTGCTTCTCTTTCACCTCTGAAAATAGAGAGGACTATGAACTACTCTGAATACGTACACCATCCTCTGAAGAGTCGACTAAGCAAATGCCTAGTCTGGTAAGCTGATGAATCTCCTGAGCTAATTTCTTCTTACTATCCTCAACATGGGAAACACTACCCATGGACAGTCTACTGAGTGCGTCGGCCACTACATTGGCCTTGCCAGGATGATAAAGGACACTTATGTCATAATCCTTCAAGAGCTCTAACCATTTTCTCTGACGAAGATTGAGATCTTTCTGGGAAAAGACATACTAAAGGCTCTTATGATCTGTGAAGACATCCACGTGAACACCGTATAGATAATGCCTCAAAATCTTTAAGGCAAAGACAACTGTTGCTAAATCAAGCTCATGAGTAGGATAATTCTTCTCATTGGGCTTTAACTATCTGGAGGCGTAGGCTATGGCTCTACCATGGTGTATGAGGACATAACCTAAACCTGCTTTGGATGCATCACAATATACTATGAATCCATCGAAACCATCGAGAAGTGCTAAAACTGGAGCTGAGGTGAGTCGAGTCTTCAACTCTTGAAAACTCTTCTCGCAAGGTTCTGACCACGGAAACTTAACCTCCTTCTGAGTCAATCTGGACATAGGATATGCAATAGAAGAAAATCCCTCAACAAACCATCAGTAATTGCCAGCCAAACCCAAGAAACTCTTAATATCTGATAGAGAGATAAGGCGAGGCCAGTTTTTTACCACTTTGGTTTTCTGAGGATCTACTCTAATGCCATCACTGGAAATAATATGGCCAAGAAATGCTACTGATCTTAGCCAAAATTCTCACTTACTAAACTTGGAGAACAACTGGTGATCCCTAAGAGTCTGAAGAACAATTATGAGATGGTCTGAATGATCACGCTCTGTGCGAGAATAGACCAAAATATCATCTATGAAAACTATGATGAATGTGTCCAAGTACTGCTTTAACACCCGGTTCATCAAGACTATGAAAGTTGCAGGGGCATTTGTAAGACCAAAGGATATGACTAGAAATTTAAAGTGACCATACCGAGTACAAAAAGCTATCTTTAGGATGTCACATTCTGGAACTCTGAGCTGATGATAGCCTGATCTGAGGTCTATCTTGAAGAAATAACAGGCACCCTGAAGTTGGTCAAATAATTCGTCTATCGTAGGTAGCGGATACCTGTTCTTGACTGTGTCTTTATTAAGCTGACGGTAATCAATACACGTTCTAAGAGAATCATCTTTCTTGCGCATGAATAAGACTAGCACACCCCATAGGGATACACTGGGCCTAATGAATCCCTTATCTAAGAGATCCTTCAACTGATCTTTCAGTTCCTTGAGTTCTATTGTTGCCATTCTATATAGAGAAATAGAAATAGGCTGAGTATCTAGGAGAAGGTCTATGCCGAAGTCTATTTCTCTTTCGGGAGGACTTCCTGGAAGATCTTTGGGAAAGACGTCTGAATATTCATTAACCACTAGGACTGATTCGAGACTGGGAGATTTGAAACTGGAATTCTTAACATGCACGAGATAATACACACACCCCTTAGAAATCATTTTTCTTGCCTGAAGGTAGGAAACAAGCTGACCCCTGAAAGACGAAGTGATACCCTTCCACTTTAGGATAGGCTCATTCAGGAACTGAAATTGAACTATCCTGTTTCTATAGTTGACTATGGCATAGCAGGAATGAAGCCAATCCATGTCGAGAATGACATCAAAATTAGTCATCTCTAACTCGACTAAATCTACTAACGTGGATTTCAAAAATATCATAATCGGGCAGTTCCTGTATACCCATCGAGCTATGATGGTTTTACCCACTAAGGTAGAGACTGAAAAGGGCTCTGCTAAAATTTTAGGACTGATTCTGAAATCGCCTGCTATGTATGGAGTGAAAAAAGATAAGGATGCACCTAGGTCTAGCAAAGCATAAACATGAACATGGAAAATCTGTAACGTACCAGTAATGACATTAGGAGAATTTTCCTGATCCTGTTGGTTCTGAAGAGCATAGAGTCTATTTGGGAGTTGCCCACTAGTAGCACTAAAAGTGGCACCCTGCTGGTTCGGGTAACTGGACTAAGCTGTGGAATGATTCTGCTGACCCTGAGGGCCTGGGTGAGGACACTCCCTAATCTTGTGGCCTGGCTTACCATAACCAAAGTAGACATCACTACCGGCTCTACAAATACCTTTGTGGTTCTTACCATAAGTATGACACAGGGGGTTTGTTCGGGCACTGCTAACACTGCCCTGAGATTTAGAGCCTGGTGCTCTGTCTCTGTTGCCATCCCTGAACTTTAGCATTGGGGCACTAGCAGAGGAGAGGGATGGAACTACTGACTTAGGATGAAACTACGAATGATTTCCTACCTCTGATTTGGGTTGAGCAAAACTGAAACTGCCTAATCTTGCCCTCTTGTTCTAACTCTCCCTAGTCTTAACCTTATGTTCCTCTATCTGTTGAGCGTGGGTCTTAAGCCGAGCTAAATTCATATCACTGTCCATCATCACAGACCTACACTCATTTACCATGCTATCATTCACCCCTGACATGAACTTTCTCATCTTAGCCCTGTTGTCTGTAACCACAAGAGAGGCATATCTAGATAGCTGCTACTGAATTGAAAATTATGTTGGACAAAACGACTGCTGGTAGTCTAATATAGGCAGCTATAGACTGAGCAAGAGCGGTAAATGTGGTCCTGAACTCCGCATGAGAAACATGTTCGCCCAAAGGATCTTCGGGCTGAGAAGATGGCTAATTTCTTCTCTTTAGAGGCATTATTCTGAAATAAGTGAAGAGTGGATTAAATTGAGAGACTGACTTGAAATTATGCTTACTAGCACGACATAAATACTGAAGAAAGGGAACTGTTCCTAAAACTTCTCATAGCCTCCTGTACATAAATGCGGCACGCAACACACCCATATACAAGATTCTACTAGATGCGGCTTTCAGACTTCCTAGGACTCTATTGAACCTTAGGCTCTGATACCAAGTTTGTAACGCCCCAATTTTCTGAATTGTAATGCTACACGGTACTCAAGACCCCGAGAGACCACAAGCTAACCCATGACTAATATTTGTACCTGTATACTTCATATATAACATATAATGTGGAAAAAATAAATATGTAGGCCATAAGGTTCAACTGAATAAAGAATCTGTTAAAACATAATATCTATATGGGTGAAAGACACCCAAAACAGCTGAAAACTAAATCAAATCTGAACATAAGTCTGAATACTGAATCTGAAAGCCTCTAAGTACTATCTGAATAAGGAGTTGAAGGAATATGTCTCTAACTAATTCCGTAAACTGATAACGAACTAAAATAATAATGAATAAATCTAATCATATTGTCTCTTGTCAGGTTCTCAAGGTTAGTATAATCATCTTTTATCTCAGTCCAATCGCCCGAATCAGTAAGGAGCCACTTCCAGTGCCACCAGTGGGCAACGCCTAAAGAGTATCTATGCACTTTAGTCCAGACAAGATCAAGAAAGTTCTCCTGATGTGGTCACTGGTGTATTATAGATCTTCCATTTATATATGTATACCTTATTAGATCCAAGATCTTCTTTTTCTTTCATAACTCCCTACATAGTAGTCGACTTCAAAGTCAAACCAAAAGTCTTAACAAAACCATTCTCAGTCTCTACCCTAGTGGGTCAGTCTATCATAGCCCGGAGAGTATATAGAAACTGTCCGATTATGATATCATAGAAAGTCACTTCAGTAGACTTAATAGAATTAGAGATGAAAGATTTTGTTGTTATTCTCTGCATAGATTGGCTCAATTAATGCTATGCCTCAGTTGAATTAGAAATAAAATTGGTCATTTTCAGTTTCCAAATGAATCAGTCCTTGAATAGAGGGGTAGTACTACAGCGCTTAAGGATCAGTTAACTTCATATCTTAGAGCGAGAAAAATGATATCCAAGGGATGTGTCTATCATCTTGTGCGGGTCAAAGAATATAGTTCAGAGACTTCCAGTCTTGAGTCAGTTCTAGTAGTAAATGAATTCTCAGATGTGTTTCTTGAAGATCTTCCTGGAGTTCCTCCCGTTAAGGAAATAGACTTAGGAATAGACCTTCTTTCAAATACTCAGCCCATATCTATTCTTTCATATAGAATGGCTCCAGCAGAACATTGAGAGTCAAAAGAATAGTTAAAGGATCTCCTAGATAAGGGATTTATCAGACCAAGCATTTCTCCGTGGGGCGCACTAATTTTATTCGTGCATAAGAAAGATGGTTCTCTCAAAATATGTATAGACTACCATCAGTTAAACAAAGTCACAGTCAAGAATAAGTACCACTTCAGATTAGGCTATCATCAGCTCAGAGTCAAAGAATATGACATTTCCAAAATAGCTTTCTGAACCCAATATGGTCACTTCGAATTTCTAGTCATGTCTTTTGATCTTACAAATGCCCCAGCAACCTTCATGGACTTAATAAATCGCATTTTCAAGTAATAACTAGATATGTTCAGTATAATCTTTATCATTGACACTCTTGTCTATTGCCGTAGAAAGAATTATCACATAGATCACCTTCGAATCATACTTTAGACTCCCAGAACTCATCAAATTTTTCCCAAATTCAGCAAGTGAAAATTTTGGCTAAGCTCAGTAGCATTCCTTGGTCATATTGTTTCTGGTGATGGCATTAGGGTTGATTCTCAAAAGCCCAAAATGGTGAAAAATTGGCTAAAGCCATTTCTCTATCAGATATCAGGAGTTTCTTGGGTTTAGCTAGCTATTAACATCCATTTGGTGAAGGGTTTTCTTAAATTGCATCCCCCATGTCCAGATTGACTCAGAAGAAAGTCAAGTCTCAGTGGTCAGATTCTTACGAGAAGATTTTTCAGGAGTTGAAGAATCAACTCTCCTCAGCCCCAGTATTGACTCTACCAGATGGTTTAGATAGGTTTGTTGCGTATTGTGTGCATCCAGAGTAGGTTTGGGTTGTGTCCTCATGCAGGGAGGTAAGGTCATCGCCTACACCTCTAGACAGCTTAAGCCCTATGAGAAGAATTATCTGACTCATGATCTTGAGTTAGTAGTTGTAGTATTTTCCTTAAAGATTTGAAGGCACTACTTGTATGGGGTGCATGTAGTTGTGTTCACAGATCACAAGAGCTTATAGTATGTCTTTTCTCAGAAATACTTCAATTTATATCAGAGAAGGTGGTTAGGGTTATTAAAAGATTATGACATGAGTGTTCTTTATCATCCGAGCAAGGTCAATGTAGTAAGTGATGCTCTCAGTAGGTTGTATATGGATAGTGTTGCTCATGTTGAGAATAGTAAGAAGAAGTTAGCTCAGGAAGTTCATTACCTTTCTGACTAGGTGTCCTCTCAGTTAATTTAGCAGAGGGTAGTGTGTGGGGGCAGAATAGCACAGAATCCTCTCTAGTTTTGAGATGAAGGAAAAATAGGATAGAGATCCCAGTTTTGTTAAGCTAAAAGAGTCAGTCAGAGATCAAAAAGTAAAAGTTTACTCCAAAGGGAGAGATAGTGTTTTGCGTTGCCAAGGTTGGCTATGTGTGCCAAGTGTTGACTACTTGAGGCATCGAATTTTCATAGAAGTGCATGGTCCATGTTACTCAATTCATCTAGGGACCCTGAAGATGTACCATAATTTGTGGGAGATGTGTTAGTGGAGTGGGATAAATAGAAATATTATAGAGTTTGTTGGTAAGTGCTCTACAAGTCAGCAAGTTACTATTGAGCACCAAAAACCTAGTGGGTTCATGCAAGAGTTTAGTATTCCTACATGGAAATGGGAAGAAGTGAACATGGACTTTGTGATGGGTTTGCCTCGTACTCATTAACAACATGATTCTATATGGTTTATCATAGATAGGATGACTAAATTAGCTCACTTCTTGCCAATCCAAACCTCAAATTCAGTCAAGGACTATGCCTAACTCTATACAGAGAGTTGGTCAGGTAACACGGAGTCCTAGTATCTATTATCTTAGATAGAGGTATCCAGTTTACCTCTTATTTTTTGAAAGCTTTCCAAAAGGGTCTTAGTACCAAAGTTCATCTAAGTACACCCTTCCACCTTCGGACAAATGGTCAAGCAGAAAGGACCATTCAGACTCTAGAAGATATGCTAAGAGCATGTGTTTTTAATTTTAAGGGTAGTTGGGATGACCACTTGCCTTTGATTGAATTCGCATACAATAACAGCTATCATTCCAGTATTCAGATGGCTCTGTTTGAGGCTCTCTATGGTAGGAGATGTAGATCTCTAGTTGGTTGGTTCGAGGTAGGTGAGGCTACAGTAGTAGGGCATGATCTAGTGTTTGACGCTTTAGAGAAAGTTTAGTTAATCAGAGAAAGACTTAGGGTTGCCCAGAGCCAACAAAAATCTTACGCAGATGTGAGAAGAAAGGATCTAGAGTTTGAGATCGGTGATTTTGCGTTCTTGAAACTCTCTCCCATGAAAAGAGTAAAGAGGTTCGTCAAGAAGGAAAAATTCAGTCCCCGATATATCGGTCTTTATAGAATTCTCAGTCATCTTAAAAAGGTAGTATTCAATGCATCCAGTATTCCATGTCTCCTTGCTAAAGAAATGCATTGGTGACCTAGTAGTCATAGTTCCTTTAGAGGACGTACACATTCAGAATGATTTTTCTTTTGAAGAGGTTCCAGTTCAGATCCTTGATCATCAGATTTGCAGATTGAGGAAAAAAAACTTCCCTTAGTCAAAGATCTTTAGCGGAATCAGTCCGTTGAGGGAGCTACTTGGGAAGCAGAAGCAGATATATGGACCAAGTATCCTCACCTCTTCTCTGCAACCTCAGATTCAGCTTAAGGTAATAGTCTTCCTTAGCTTTCGTCAGTTCTATATTTAGTTACAATTATAAACATTGTATCCGTTACTGTGGCATATTCATTCATGCATTCATGAATCAGTTCAGACATGTACTCATACATTAGATATGCATGTTGAGTATGAAAAATTCAGCTTATAAGTAGCTTCAGTCATGTATTCCATGCATCAAATATGCATGTTGAGTCTACAAACTCAGTTTGTCGGTAGTTCAATCATGTATTCATGCATCAGACATGCATGTTAAGTGTGTCAACTCAGTCTATCAGTGTTTCTTAGCTTAATCGATCTCATTCAAGCACGAATGTTCCCAAGCGGGAGATATTGTAATACCCCATATTTTACTAGCCTAAACTAAATCTCAATCCATGAGTTATATGATATAAAATTTTGAAATACTCAGTATTTTTCGGTTTAGAGGCTGCCATTGTGTAGGAAATTCAATTAGCTTTCCAACGATAAAAAATTTGGCTAAATTTGATAACCGGATAAGAAGTTATGGCTATTTTAACTTTCAGTCGTTAAACATCATCATTAAGGACAGTAACGCATCACGA
Organism: Capsicum annuum; assembly: GCF_002878395.1. NCBI lineage: Eukaryota > Viridiplantae > Streptophyta > Magnoliopsida > Solanales > Solanaceae > Capsicum > Capsicum annuum. The sequence goes on from NC_061121.1 coordinate 202,120,324, forward strand.
AGTATGCCAAAATGGAAATTGTCAAATTCCAGTAAGGGGCCATGATTTTACCATGTCACGCCACCAGCCATTTTCACAATTGTCCTTTTCTAGCATTCCAACACGATGAGTCCTGATTTCAGAATCAAAGGGACACCACGATTCCACCACATCGCGCCAAGCCCCTAGTTCTCATTTGTCGTTTTCCAGAGACACAGCGTGATAGCGCCGCGTTGCGCCAGCGGTCCAGGTTGAGAAAATTTCATGAAAATTAAAAGTGACGTCCAGGGTTAAATTGGTCTTTTCCCATGATTTTAATCCGCCTAGATGTGAGATTTAAGCCCTAAAAACATTTTAAGTCATTCATTATTCAATCTTTCCCCCTAATTAAAGCATTCTCTCTCAAGGAAACGAACCTTAACTTTAAGAATCTCTTCAAGAACCTTTAAGAATTTACTTTCCAAGGTATGTTAGGTGTTCATCTATGAGTTCCTTTCACCCATAGAGCCAAGAATCCCTTTTTAAAATCTACCAGTTTATGGAATTATGAATTCTCATGTTTGAACTTGATTGTATGCATGTCTATGATGTTAATTGGGTTGTTAATCAATGATTATTATAAGATTCATGGAATTAGATTAGTATTTATGGGAAATTGTATGAATTGCGTGCTAAACTCATGAAATGGTAAGTTTGGGCATAGTAGTTGCCATGTTTATATGTCATCCATGACTATGTGCAACAAGTTGTGCTCCCCAAGTGTTTGTTAGAATGTCTGTGTGAATTAAATAGTGCCATTATAACATGATAGTATGTATTCCCCATTCATGTATAAGTAGATTCCTTATAAGTGTTTAATTTAATGTCCCTGTGGATAGATTATGAACAAGTGAACGATGTAATGTTATTCAAGATTATGCTATGCTTAACTTTTCATGCTATCGAGTCCTATGGGTATTTAATACCTGATAATTTAGGTGTTTACCTAGAGGCAGTGTCAATTACAGAATAGTATCAGTCATGTCACGATCAGTATTATTCTCAGTCAGTTTCAGAACTCAGTAGGACTTAGTCTATTACAGAAATTAGGAAAACTCAGTAATCTCAGTATCAGTCCAGTTCAATTCAGTATAATTAGTTCAGTGTCTTTCAGTTGGGAGTAGGATTCAGCACCGAGTGAACCCAAGAATGGGGACTCACCTGCCAGCAGAGGGTGTGATCCTTAGATACAATCTTTGTATTCCAGAACTACGTAGCCAGTGTAGGTTGATACATTAAAGCTGCCATTTGAGGGTTGATAAGGTGTTTTAACCTGCCAGGGTTCTACCATTCTCGTTAAAGTACCTGCCAGATGAGGGTAACTCTCAGCTTGTCTTATTTGGGGTTACAGATCGGATCCCAAATTCATTTATCTTATCTTATTTGGGACATGTCGATTAGATAATTACCTCCAACAGTTTGTCTCAGACTTCAGAATAAAACTCAGTCAGTTCTATAGAATCAGGACTGTCAGATACATTCAATTAGTATCACTAACTTAAATTATCAGTTACTCAGTTATCAGAATTTAGTACTTAGCTTTAGATAAGCTCAGTTACAGTATATATATACATATATATATATATATATGTATGCACAGTACTGCATACCCAGTATTTACCGTAGTTTCAGTTATCCATGTACTCTCATGTTCAGTTACTCCATATCATACAGTCAGTTATTATTCATGCATATGAGCCCTTGCATTTAGCCTTACCTCATCTAGAATATCAATGCATTTCACGTACTAATGCATACTCCTTATTTTCTCTATGATATCTTATATCAAAGGTTTGAATGCTCAGGTTCCCGACCGCACATAGACAGATTCAGATTCAGCCAGCAGTAGATTTAGTAATGAGTCCTCATCATTCGGGGACATTTTTTCATTTCATTATTTAGTAGACTCAGTATTTTGGTAAATGGAGTTAGTTGGGGGATTGTTCCATCAAATCCACTTTCAGACAGTTTTAGATTAAAGGCTTTTCAGAATAGTTTCAAACAGTATTCAGTTTTATAAATTGTTATTTCAGTTGATACACTTTATCAGTATTTATCGATTTTGAACCTTATGGCATTTCAGCCTATTTTCCGCATTTATTAGAGTATCATGTTTCAATGCTCACAACAGATATTAGTTATGGGTTAGCTTGTGGTCCCTCGGGGTCGTAAGCATTATGTAGCATCCGGGGTACACACTCGGAGCGTTACATATATTTGGTTAGATTGGATGCTTTTGGTGTTGATTTGAGGGAGTTGGTCTTTTGGTTGAGGTTTTGGACTATACTTGGGCTTGTAGATCCTTATTTTAGAAAAGTTGAGATGTATCATAATGAAGTAAAAATAGTTATCAAAAGCTAATTAATTGATGAACCAGTCTAAAAGACTAAACAATATCACAACATATTAGGAGAACTACTAGAAGTATCAATTGTGTAAATGCCCCTGCTATGACCTTCATAGTCTTCTTGGATACTTCAAAACTAGTTAACTAGCTCATGCTTGCTAGCCACATGAAATAGATAGTTTATACACATACAAGAAACACATATAACATATTTATAAGCAGTCCTGTCAACTAGCCCAATCCGGTTCAAACCGATATCGGCCCAGTTATTGTTACTAGTTATTGGGTCAGTCTGGTACCGGTTCAGGTCTTGATGGGCCGGTTCAAGCCCAACAGTATATTCTCCCAAACCAGAATGGGATCGGCCCACTTAGCGTAAAACCAATTTTGACCGACCCAAATCGGTCAAAATGTAAAAAAATGAATTTACATGTTTTTTTCCAATACATACTCTTTATACACACCTATATACATTTTAAATATGTTAAACAATAAACTTATAACATATATACATTATATATTATACTACTTTAGAAACATATACATAGGTATACATTAAAAATATATACTATTTTAGTCTATAGAGAATATATACACATATATATGTATAAAATAATATATATACTACTTGAAACAATATACATACAACATATATACACTATATATATACTACTTTAGAAAATATATACATATGTATATATTAAATATATACTAGTTTGAGTCTACAGAAAATATATACACATATATACATACAATATAATATATATACTACTTAAAATACTACTTGAAATAATATACATACAACATATATACACTATATATACTACTTTAGAAATCATATACACATGTATACATTAAATATATACTAGTTTAGAGTCTAGAGAAAATATATACACATATATACGTACAAGATAATTAATATATATATACACACACACACACACACACACTACTTAAAATACTACTTGAAATAATATGCATACAACATTTATACACTATATATATACTACTTTAGAAAACATATACACATGTATATGTTGAATATATACTACTTTAGAGTCTATAGAAACTACATCTAAAATTTGCATATATACACAAACTAAAATTACCTTATTACATTAAATCCCAATTTGGTAAAGTATATACACAAATCCCAAAATAATTACATAAATTTCCTTTTTTTTTACTTTCTCTCTCATAAACCTTATACATCTAAAAAAAAGTAATTTCTTCCATATTTTGCTTCCATCTGCTCCCATTAGACACCCGTATTCTCCTCCATATTTGAAACCCTTTTTTCACGGTAAATTTCAAGTAATGTGTACTTGGAGGTTACCAAGTTGTAAGTTTCCAAGCTTTAATTGAGTTTACTGATTTACTTTATTTTTTTTTCAACTTTACCAATTCAGGATTTTTACATTTATTCTTCGGTTACATGTTGGCTTGTATGAAATTACCGTATTTTGAAATCATATTCAAGTTTTGTAGTTTGATTTTTTTGTTTTTCTACATATACTACAAGTTAGATCTTTGATTTTATTGGTTTGTAGTTGCTTCTGCTAAATCAATATAGTGTAAAATTGGTAATGGATTCTCGTCCTAGCTTTAGTTTAGGACTTAGTCAGTTAGATTCTCAAAAATAAGATATTTTCATTGATTTTATTCCTGGTACATTTGATTACGAAGAACCCGATTTCGCAGAGAATCGTTCAAAGCATCGGAACTACCCGGCAACAATGAAGAAATTGAAGAAAGTGGCCAGTTCTAGATCAAAGAAGTCAGTTTCAAAAGCGACAAGTAAAGAAAAGGTTGATGATTTTGGTCGACCACGTCTTTCGAAGGTATTGATTATACATTATACATTACTTATTTTGGAACACTAATGTATAATATTACTATTCTCATATATACACTCAATATGTTATACATTGGAAGTTCTTATTACATAGAAGAGGCATTTTCTGTTTTATGTGGTATTATATAGTAGAAAGTATTTATATTGTATAAGGTGTCGTTATACATTCTGACAAGCTTATATGTCATACATGTTTAAGGTGAAAAGGTGTAGAATGACATTATACATTACTTGTTTTGAAACACTAATGTATAATATTACTATTTGATATATATATTCAATATGTTATATATTGGAAGTTCTTATTACATATAAGAGGCATTATATGTTTTATGTGGTATTATACGGTTAGAAAGTATTTATATTGTATAAGGTGTCATTATACATTCTGACAAGCTTATATGTGATACATGTTTAAGGTGAAAATGTGTAGTTTGACATTATACATTACTTATTTTGGAACACTAATGTATAACATTAGTATTCTGATATATATATTTCAATATGTTATACATTGGATGTTCTTATTACATATAAAAGGTATTTTATGTTTTATGAGATATTATATAGTTAGAAGTCGTATAAGGTGTCATTATACATTCTGACAAGCTTATATGTCATACATGTTTAAGGTAAAAATGTGTAGTCTGACATTATACATTACTGTATTTTATTTTTTAATTGTATAAGTTCCCCTCATACATGTATAACTGTTGTGTAATTAGGGTATTTTTTTTATTTTTTCAGGGCATGAAATAACGTATTGACAAAGTCTCGGATCACCCATTGCATATTAGCAGCTTATGTAACCGTGCCTTTGGTGAAGACATAAAGACATATTTTGGAGAAGATGTTTAGAGGAATTTAGGAATATGATTTTAGGAATATTTCTTGACTTGCCTCAATGCAACTGGATAGGCCAGATTTCAAAATGTCTTCTTATGCTAGAAATCCAGCAGGATAATAAGGACGAGATTCATGTATGGGTGCAGGGGAATATCCTGAAATTTACGATGCTTGAATTTGCCATTATCACCGGTCTTAAATGTACCGGTGATATTGATGAGTATATGTATACTTCATTGGCAAAATCCTCATTGATGTCGAAGTATTTTCCTGACACTGTAGGTGAAATAACTAGGTCAAAACTGATAACACATATGAAGATGGGAAACTTCAATAACTTTGAAGATGCTCTAAACCTTGCACTATTATTCTTTGTTCATACATTTCTGTTTTCTTAGCATCACGAAGTAAACATCAGTTTAGTTCACTTCCAAATGGTCGGGGATGGTCGGTACAGATACTTTCCATGGGGAAAGATTACATTTGAAAAATTGATGACCTCCTAGTGGCAGGATTTCAGAGTCGCAAAGCAGTTATATTCATTAGGCGGAATGCCACATGTTCTAAATCTTTGGATGTTTGAGTGTTGCTCTGAGATAGATTAAAAAACTACTTTGCAATGAAGAAACATCATCCCAAGAAAACTCAACTGGTCTGTAGAGTGTACCAAGCCTAAGTATGAATCTTTTATGTTTGGCATGTTCAGTAAGGTAATTGTATAACCTGTTAATTAATTTCAGGTTGAAGTCATTTTATTGACGTGCTAAGATTGTCTTTTCAAATTCATTTTTTCAGTATTCTTACAAGAATTTACAACCTACAAGCAAAGAATTTTGTGGTTTGGATTTGTCCTTTTCCGAAGATTTTGAGATATTTGATCAACATCTGTTGCTCGAACGTTTAAAAGGTCAGTCAATGAAGATCAACTATGTGTTGTCACTGCAGCAGAAGACTTTGATGATTTCAGCACTATACCAACACAGGAATTTCTAAGAAAGGCTGGTTTAGCGTTACCTGTATCACCTGAACAAGAATCGAAGAGAAGAAAGAAAGTTATGTTTCAGGAAGTTATTCCAAGGGTGACGGATGAAGAGAAAAATACATGTGCTCATTGAGTACGTTATGTATCAGGTATGTTTTCTAAAAACTAAGAGGAATCAACGGATAAAGGGAGAAATTGGTGTGTTTGAATTTGAACATCGTCATTAAGGAGAAATTGGTGTGTCTCCTAAGTGTAACCAACTCAAGTCTATTCTTTCATTTTCCACAACGCTTGAAGAGACTTCAAATTTTACTTTAGATATATGTAAGTTAACTTTTTTATTGACATTTTTTTAAAAGCATGAGGTATTTCTAATATTTTATTTTTTTCTGTACGTTATAAGGTTGATAAATAGATTACTGAGATGAAAACACTAATCTCCAATATACTTGCTGAGGTCGTTAAAGCTTTGAAAAAAGAGAAAAATAAATAATCACTGATATAAAATATTATTTCGTTCAATTTTCTATTACTTTGATGAAATGGTCATACATTCGTATTATTCATGTTATATGGGAGGAGAAAATTATTGATCAACAACAAGGTCCTAAAGAAGGATCAAAAAAATATGAAAGTCCATATAAGGAGGATTTGCCGGTACTTTTTGTCAATTGTGTTGGTGTGTCACTATAAATCTATATAACTCTCATAACTAAACCTATTTTTGTTTCGATTTTATGCAACATGAAGATGAGGACAAGGGACCAGTCATTAAAATCAAAAATGATAAACCATATGCACTTCAACCTTTGGAAACAGAGATCCAAGAATGTGTATACACACATACTAAATGTCCAACAACAACTGACGTTCAAAGTAAATAGAAGGTAAACTAAATTAATATTACGTATGTAAATGTTAGTTATATAATAATATTCCTGAATCGCCTTTGATATACATAAATGTTATGTGTTTTCGAATGGATATTGATGTGTATGATTGACATTATACATATATAGGATATGTATAAATATAATTATACATCATACACAACACTAACAGATAACAAATTGTTATCACTGATATAAAATTATTTTTCATTCACCATTATATTACTTTGATTAAATGTTCACACATGCACATTGTTATTTTATACAGGATGAGAATATGGTCAATAAAGAAGAAGGTCGTGAAGAAGAATTGGAAAACAAGCACAGTCATGATATAAAATATTTTTTGGTATATTTTTGTCACTCATGTTTGTTTGTTACTCTAAATTTGTCTATATAAATGTACCACTAGTTATTTTTAGAAAACGGTTTATAACGTTCTCAGTTGAATATCAATATGTTAAAATTCTTTCATTTTGGATGTTATAGTATCATTATACATTCATTTGAATGTATAATAATATGTTATACATTACTAATAATATTAGTTTCTTCAACAGAATGAATGTTCTTTATGAATATCCTCATACATATGTATACTATTTACAATTGGTTATATAATAAGATTGATGAATCACCTTAGAAATCTAAAAATGTTATGTGTTAACAATTGTATTTTGATGTGTGAGACTTATCTTATACATATATAGAATATGTATTTATAGATTTACACATTCATATGCAATTCTTATAGATAACAATTTTGAATTACCGGTATGAAAAAAAAATTCATTCAACTTTATATTAACTTGATTAAATGTTCACACATGTTGATTGTTATTTAATATAGGATGAGCATATGGCCGATAAAGAAGAAGGTCGTGATGAAGAATTGAAAAAACAGCACGGTCGTGATATGAAAGATTTGTCAATAATTTTTTGTCACTCATATTGGTTTATTACTCCAAATCTATCTACATAAATGTACTAGCTGTTATTGTTAGAAAAAAGGATCATGATGTTGTCGGCTGAATATCAATACTTCAAAATCTTGATTCTACCATGATTTCTGACTTTGTTGTAAAGTCGTACTCTGAACTAGTAATATTGATCTTTATGAAAATTGTGTGATGATGATTTTTTGATAACATATTATTTATTCATGTTGGGTAAGGAAATTTACTTATGGAGTATCTAATATAAAATAGTCATTTTGTAAAAGGATATGAACTCATTGTACTTAAATATGGTGGATTATGTATAATATGCTATGTAATACTGTGTATGATTCCTCTGATACATACATATCTTAGGCATAAATAAAGTTATACATTCTTAAGTTTGTTTTATATATAACACATCCATGTGTGTGCATGTAGGATGACGTCAGTGGCATAATAATGGATTCGATTCAAGACGGTGTAGATGCACAATTATTTAGTTTGTCAACACCTTCAACTACAAAGTCATTGGATGTTGGTACACCAAATATAGTGATCAAAAGTCAGTGGACAATTTTCAACAGTCAGTTTTCACCTGATTTTTCGAATGCTCAAGTTAGGGAGCGTGAAGCCACAAAAAAAGCTCCTGTAAAAGGGGATCGAAAGAATCGAGGATTTTCAGGTCACCGTACATCACAAAATTTGATTCTAACTCTAAAAATGAGGGTGATTCTGATAATGAAGAGAAGTAGATGTATGCTTTTGATGGTTGTACCATTTACCAAGATTTGCCTAACCAGTTGATCCTCGATTACTCTCAGTGGCTTGAAGTAGGGTTACTGAAATATCCTGCCGGCAAGTGAGTAATTTCAAAACTTTTTTTAATTTTTGAGAATACTACGGCAGCATAAATTTTTGTGATGTTTAATCCTTGTTAATTTTGCAGGAAACAAACGGACAATCACTATCTTAAAAATGCTTCAGAATTAGGTTATCCTCACTTGGACTTTGTCATTGCACAGACACAGTCAAAAAATTAATTCTACTTGATGTCGCAACACAAAACATGTTGAAATGATGAGGTAAATTAAACTAAATTAGTTTCATATCCTAAATGTGGTTACTATTGAAAACTTTACTATAATGTCATATAATATATGTTACTCTTTCAAGCTTGTGTTACTTATAGAATCTGCTTCAAAAACTAGCATCATATATTTGAAAATTATGTATAATTATGAAGTTTTATCTGAAGTACTATTACTGAAATTGGAAAGATGTATAACATTTAGTATAATGTTCCATATTGTAGTAAATAGAGCTAATATAGTCAATGTGTGTTTCATACATTTCTAGCTATGCATAATACCTTTTCATACATGTAGCATCTTTTATTACCATATATCCAAAATCTTATGTATAATACCATATAGCACCTGTTATTGTTAGAAATTAAACATTAACAAGATAACATGCATGTTTTAATTGATAAAAAAATACATTTATTATTACAACAAGCACTAGAATATTACATCATACATAGAAAAGGATATATAATTAGTTATCACACATTTAGTGGCAGTAATTCATACATTAATGTGATTATCAAATACGTAGTAAGAACTAAAGAATATGCTATTTTCTTTCACTATTTTTTTATATTTTACCCTTTTTAACATGTACCACTTAGATGTGATATCAACCACTTGAGAAAGAAATTGAAGTTGCAACAGTGTGATAATTATAGATATACAATAACCATCTGCTTCTATAAACGATATATCGATAACAAATATAGTCAATATTATCCAGCGGTTCAAACAGATCTGATATCCATGCAAGAAGACTATGCAGAATCTTATGTTGTGGCTAAGAATGAAGATGTTATTATAAATACAATTAATGGATTTTGTATTCCTGCTGGATTACCATGGCATATGATTGATGAGGTATATGTTCCTGTTAACTGTGGCAAAAAAATTTACTGGATATTAGCTGTAATTGTGTTGAAAGAGAGAGTGATACTTGACTTATTGTCAAGTAAAAAGAAAAGTGAACCATCAAACAAAATACAAAAGTTAGTAGTGATGCTGCCTACTTACTTGTTAGATAGTGGTTTTTTTCAAAAGACAGAGCGAACTGGTCAATACTAGAAGCGTACAAAGGGAAGCTTGGTCAGCAAACTGGTCTTATCAGTCAAAACCCATTTGATGTTGAATATGTTCAAGACATACCACAGCAAGCGTCTAATAGTTTGTAAGTGAATTTTTTTTAATTTATTTTTACATGTATAATCATGGTATAATTATTGAACGGACTGTTCCTTCACTTTATTTTTAAATCAGGGATTGCGGGGTCTTTGTGGCTGCATATACTGAAATATTAAGTGAAGGGCATCAAATGTATTCATGTGGGTTTGATGCTGGAAGTCAACATGCACGGTATACTTCATTACTATGGCATTACAGAGTGACAAAGGCACAGGAAGTTACATGAGTGATAATGACGATCCTCCTCAGCCAAGGAATAGTTATCTCCACTCAACTGATGAAAGTGCAATTGTTACTTTAGAGTAGCACTTTTTTTATAACAGTCTAATTATGTTTTTAGTAGTTGATGTTAAATAGTTACATAAATTATATTTTTATGGATGTTGAATTTAAATTTATATTTTATGGATATCCTTATTCTTCTTATACATAGTTCAATATAGTACACTACATTGTACTGATACTAAATAGTTTGGTAGTTAATGAGTTTGTCTTACCTAATATTATATATAACGTATAACAACAAATTACACATTAATGTGTTATTGTATATGTAATACATTGTATTTTTACAAGTATGTAAATTCTGTTATATGTTAATAATACATTGAACAGGTCTCTCACACTTTTAGAATTATGTATTACGTAACATCATACATGTTGTCACACGTTCATGACTTAATAAAAAATAACAAAAATATTTAACAGCATACATATTTATAAAGTATAATACTACATCGTACATTATAAACATACTGCTAAGGAATTTTACATTTATTGATTAGTTAATGTATCAACCATTAAACGTATTATTGACAAGAAAATATGTGTATTTTATAACAAAAATAATTTATACCATACATACACCCTAATGTATAATCCATACTCATACACATAACATACAATGGAAAGGCTACTTAAATTTTCACAAATTTTGTTAAATGAATGTATCATTTCTTATGTTGTTTAATCAAAAACTAGTACAAGCGCTCAGTTAAAAGTCACTTGTGCTACTTTAACATCATAAATATTATTCAAGTATAATAGTATATCATACATCAATTATATATGAAACGGTATTGGGTAATTGTGTATTACACAGTACGTTTCAACAACAATTTATTGTAATAGTTCTCAAATTACATAGTATATACACATAAATAACTATGCTATAATTATAAGTGATAAGGTAACAAAATATGATCTTTGTAAACTATATTAAATGGTTATGAAAATGTCAAACATTTATTAAAACCTAAACATCATATAACATTTAAAAACACAAATCAAAGTTCTTCCAACGTATCAGCGAAAACTAATTAAAATGATTATTCAATTGAAATCAAACCAAGCATAAGCATTTCGAACAATAAATTGTCTTCTTTAGGATTCCTTGGGAAAGTAATTTCACGTCCTATGGTTGTGGCCTGCACGCCCGCATTTACCGCAATATTTCGAAACTTGCAGTAAGTCATTCACTAGATTTCAAATGTCTTCCTTTATTTGGTCTATCCGGAGATCTTTTGTATTTGGGTGGCAGAACTTCTTTGTCATCAACAAATTGTGGAATATTTCAATCCTTCATGTATGGCATAGAAACTATCGGGAGTTCATACATCTTGACAATGGTGTTTGTCCTGTACAATTCTGAGCAGTAACGACCATACTCTTTTACATCAGCATTTTTAGTCTTTAAAATGGCAATTGTGTGTGCACAGGGTATTTCATCAATTTGATACCAGCCACAGTTACATGTGCCATGATAATATCAATAATATACCTCCTTCCTAATTCATATACACCGTACAGATAACTACCAGCCACCTTAACCTGTTAGAAATGAATTATTTAATATAGATAATAACATAAAAATTTATAATGAATAAAAAAGACATTTAATCTTATAAATATTCTAATACATACCGTCATCCTCTAAGCCTTAACCCCATTAAGAGTAAGAATTTATTGAAATTTTCTCCCGAGTGTTATGTTTGTATAAGATGTAATTTCACTGTTCTAACAATTTCACACAGCAAAGAAAATTCTAACTTAGTCAAGGAAACCTATAATAGGAATTTCTCTAGCCTCTACCAAGCAACCGTTAACACATTAGGCTATATTAGAGGTCATCATTCTACCTCTATTACAGGGGAGTGACATCGAGATCATTTTCCATAACTAGCTTCTTCCAGATATTCCTTAACCCTGTTATCAACCTTACCAACCTTTGACATAATGTATCAAAATCTTATTTTCTATACGCTTTAGTCATGGAATAATAAAGGTCATTAAGCCTATCTTTGATTTTTTTTAAAATATTTGCAAACGTTTTTCCATAAATTTCAAATACAAACTACATAGGGCACATTAGGATAAACAATGCTCATACCTTTGATGATACTCTTGTTTCTATCCAATACAACACACATATTGTCCTGTGTAACACCCTAACTTAGGAAGAAGTCCCACATCGGCAAAACACAGGAGGGATGCTAGGTATATAAGTGAGAAATCCTTACTCACTAGTGACGCATTTTAAATCCGTTCGGGCCTAGGCCCAGAGCGGACAATATCACTAGTGGGTTGGGCAGAGACAAGGGTATCTCGGGCCTGTGTGGTTTGGGATGCCCAGCGCGGACAGGGCCTCAGGTCGGATCGTGATAGAATGGTATAAGAGTCGCTCTTGTGTCATCCTTGTCGATGTGGGCTAGAGTTCAAACTGAGTGTAGGCAAATACCGGTAAGGCGGGGCAAACCTCATTCCTGAGTCTAGTTAAATCCCATTCGGTGGGGCAAACCTCAGCGAGGACGTTGAGTCCATACGGGGGGTGTATGTAACACCCCAACTTAGGAAAGAGTCCCACATCGGCAAAAAACAAAAGGGATGCTGAGTATATAAGTGAGAAAGCCTTACTCCCTAGTGACTCGTTTTAAAGATGTGAGGGCCTGGGCCCAAAGTTAACAATATCACTAGTGGGTTCGGGAGTTACAAGGGTATCTCGACCCTGTGTGGTTCGGGATGCACGTCGCGGCCAGGGCCTCGAGTCGGGTCATGACATCCTATTTCCTGAATGCTTCACTAAATTGATGAAAAAACCAAATCCATAAATTGTCATTCTCTAAATTCACAACACCGTAAGCTAATGAAAGAATACATCCTAATAAAAAAATCAAAAAAATATGTGTAGGTCAATAATATATGTACCAATTTTTCAAGTCTATATTTATTATAAAAACAAGAGCAATGTATAATCACTTCTAATACATAAAGACTGTACAATGAAAAATAGAAAAAAGTTTGAAACTATTGTATAATACCTGCACCATCAAGAGTGCTTGCAGATACAAATGTTCCTTTGTATAGACCGCTTAAATGAGCACCATCTACAACTACAATAGGTCGGATAAATTCAAAGCCCTTATCATGAGATGTAAGGCAATAAACAAGTATTTAAACTTGTTATCTAATGTATTATGCATCCGAATGTGCAATCCTGGATAAACCTGGTTCAACATATAAATACAATAGGGCATTTTCTAATATCTATCAGCTGGTCCACCCTAAGAATCGCAATTGCCTTCTATTTTGTTCGCTAAGCCATCATGTAGTTAATATCAACACCGTAAACAACCTTCATATCTTCAATTATGTCTGCGGGTGTGTGTATTCTCTTGTAATTAATTAATTGTGGTGCTATATATTCACTCACAAAAGTTATTGTCGTAACCAAATTATTCAGTACTCTATCACTAAGACTCCATGTATGTTCCAAATCAAATTTTTTTATCAGAATGATTTTCGAATGATTCATACAAGACTCCTTGAGGACCCATTTACAGTCTTTGTTACGACAGTGTAGTACATAGTTGCATCAAATTTAAACATGTACTCAATGTACTAACATACTTATAAAATAAAAAATTTTAATAATAATGCTAAAATTGCCATGTTACGGTTTCATTATACATTCGTTCGAATGTATAAGTACATATTGTACATTTTTAATAAAATAGATTTTACAAAACAAAACATTCTTCCATACGCAATTCGTTCAAAACATCTATTACAAAACAAAACATCTATTAAAGCATCAACAAATAAAGATAATATTTTGGTTCATACCTTTGTTTGTCAGATCGTTTAGAAAAGGTGTTGAAGCCATTCGATATCAGATATTTTTTCATTACCAATACCAGAGTTTGTTTATTCTTATAAGCTGGTTAATCTTTATTTCAGTGTTCTTGCAATCAGTAATGAAATTTTTCACTTCAAATTCTAGAACGTATGATTAATACTGATTCTATGTTTCAGCAACTGTTAAAGCAACAGAATCAGATTCACTACCTTTAATACATAGTACTGCCCATGTTTCACTATCAAACTCGATATCCTTATTCGATTTTTTGAAAGTTGATATACACAGTGAAAAACTAACAAACCCCATAAATTATTTCTTCAACTCAATGTAAACACTCACTCCATTAGCATTCCTTATGATAATTAGAGAAGAATTACCATCAAGAATGTATTTCACTTACATTTTTTTACGAACTTCATCAATATTCAATTCCATCGCGATCGTCGCAATCAATTTCAAAAAGTTAATAATTTTGAAATTATAATTGCATCGCTATTGTAGGATTTATAACTAATTTTCAACTCCCAGACACCGGAATGACGCAACAATATGGGGATGTTGATATTTTTTTTCCTAGAATTCAAGAAAGAAGATGACTTTTTTTTCAAGAACGTATATTAACAATGAGGAAAATTAACAGTAATGTTTAAGAGTTTTTTCAAATTTAAATTACAGTCACTATATTCAATCATACACGACACAATTATAGGTATTTAATGGTGTTATTTAAGGAATTGGAAGATATTTTCTGATTACTCATTTCATAATTGTAGGAAAAATAGTTTTATCATACATCCCCACAATGTATAACAAACACCCAAATGTATAAGTATATTTTGTAAAATAGGGAGAGAGAAAACCTAAAGGGATTATCTGTTAATAATTTTAGATTACACGAATTTCTGTGGTTTATACAAACTATATACACATATATGTAGAATATATACTACTTCAAATTCCACTTGAAAGATATATACATTACATGTTATGGTACCTTAGAAAATATACACACATATATACATACAATATTATAATGTATACTACTTAATATAATTCTTGAAGTACTGAACATATATTCAAAAATTTACAATTTTACATACAACACTTAAAAGATAAACTTTAAGTATTTTTATATGTCAATACTAGTTGTCTAAGTAATATTTGCTAATATTATTTTTATTTTTTCATTATATATATATATATATATATACATATATATATATATTTGTTATGTTTATTTTTTAGTGTAAACTTTGATAGTAATATATTAAAAGTATTTAATTTAAACTAGAAATTTGATTTAAATGAAAAAAATAAGTAAGAAGTGAATGAATATTGTATTTTATTGATTGCAAAATGATTCAAAAGTTATAATTTACATGAATGAAAAATCTACAAATTTTGCATCATTTTTCAACTCGTGCATGTTAATATTAATGGGAACTAACATAGGAAAGTCAAAATCAATGAGGCAAAGGCTAAACCATGCATTGGACTTGATTATGCTCAGTTCTCTCTTGAATTCATAATTTTTTCAAGATTCTGTACGTCTTTCGGCTCCTCCTCCATTCCTTGAATTCTTCGTTCCGCTCTAATTCAATCTCTAAGGCAAACTAGAATATTTATAGCATTGCTTCCCAATGATTGTCGGTTGTCTCCAAGTTGTTGTCGATCCTAACTAAAAGTGCTCTTCGATGCAACAGTTGACATTGGAACATTCAATATATTTCTAGCTAATTTTCAAAGCACTAAATATTTTCTTTCATTATTCTTCCACCAATCCATCATGTAGATCTTTGCACTACGATCCTCTATTGGTTGTCAAAGAAAATACTTAAGCTCTTCCTGAGAAGTTGTTCTATGTGATGAAGATTGCACCCTGTCCCAAATATTTAAATCAAAAAAGTAATCAGGATAACTACTATGTGTCTGCCTTTTAGAAGATGTTGGATCCTCGAGAGCTTGAGGAGCAACAGTTGTAGTGATATTTACCTATACGGCTTCATCAAGTAAATCGACATAATGGTTATATAATGCTTCCATATAACTGTTCGCATCACTCATAGCCATAAACAAAAAAAGGTTCTTCTTCTTCAGGCTATATTTCTAAAGCATTATAAATAATAGAACTAAATTCGGCCATAGTGTACTTCATACATAAATTTATTATAGCACCAATCAAATAAATTGGGGGAAACGGATAAAAATATTTTTTAAATTGAACAATCATAGCAATGATAGCTTCTTTGTAACCTTCTTTATTCTTATATTTGTTAAGCAAACAAGAAATAAAGGCTAAATAAGCTAAAATATTACAAACAGTAGGATAACAAGCACTAGAGAATTTAATCGTAGCTATATAAAAATTTTTCAAAAATTTAACATGATCATCCATTGCGGCCAAATCAGAATCATGTACCATACACTCAGGAAAAGAACCAGAATATTAATTAAAAATTATTGTAATAGAAAATTTATAATCAAGACAAGTTTTTAAATAAGTATAAATAGGATTTCATCTAGTATCACATTCTTCAGACATAAATATTGTTCTAAGTCCATTTTGTTCACATTTGGTTTTAAATTCTCTCACTTTAGCTTTTCGATTATTTCCTTAAATAAAGCCAATAGCAAGACGGACCTTTTCAATGTAAAGCTCAAAAAATTCAAGATCATCTCTTATGATTAAATTATATATATGACAAGCACACTTTACATGAAAAATTTTGGGTAACAGCCGAGAAAGTTCAACTTTCAACAAGTCAACATCAGCCTTGTTGTTAGATGCATTATCAAAAGTTATACATAAAATTTTTCTTTCAATACATAATATTTTTCAACTTTAGAAATAGATTTAGAAATAATTCTTTCAACGTGTCTACGATCTTCATCATACAAAAATGCTAGAATACATTTTTGCATAACAAAATTACTATCTATCTAGTGACAAGCATTTGTTAAATAATCATTTTTATTAATAGGATGATCAAGATCAAAAGTAAGAGCAATTCTACATGAAATATTTTTTAATAACGCAGATAAATAATAAGTATATTATGCATGGAGTCTAAAAATATCGGGTTGACAAGTATTTCTAGGAATACCTGTAAACATAGGATTATAAATTGTTTGAATATAATAAATAAAAGCATCTGAAGAAGCAAAAGTGAAAGGCAAACAACCCACAACTATCATTTTTGCTATTTCTTCCTGGTCCTTCATTTTATTGTAATTCTTAACTAATTGATCTGTTGTTGGGTTTAATCTAGTTTTTGCAGGCCCGCTAACAACCTCACCACCTTGTTCAATACTTAACTCTCTTGCGTGTCTATCTCTTAAATGTCTCATCAACAAACTCGTACCCCCTTTATTGCCTCCGATTTTATGCTCATATATAATTTCACAAACATTGCATTGCATCTTAGTTTCTTAATCTATTTCCAAAAAAAAAATTCATGCAATACTAGTTTTTCTATGAGATCTAGCAGGACCACGACGGGAAGGAAGATTAACCGATTGGGATCTAACATTAGCATTTTCAATTTTTGGTGTCTCACCAATATTTTCATCATATTCATCTAAATTAATCGCTTCTACTTCATTATCTTCTTCTATACCATAATTTTTTTCATATCGTGAGCACCTACACTTATTTCTTCCTCAAAAGGTTGACTAACTGGTACCGGAGGTACACGGGTATATATAGTACTTGAACTACCTCTACCGGAACCGCCACCAATTCACTTTTTACTACCACTACCACTTTTGGAACAAAATATTTTGACACTTTTATCGAGGTTTCTTAATTTATCCATATTATAAATTAAACTAACAAAAATATTCAAAATACACAAAAATAACAAAAATAAATATTCAATAATTAATACACTAATTAAAAATTTAAGGTAAGAGGTGGAACGACAATACCAGATTTTGAAAGTATCCGAAAGTTGCGACTATAGAAAACTTTCACTTGTATTTGTAATCGCAAAATTAAAAAGTAAAATTAACTACTTTAGGAGATAATTAATATATTTGAGAGAGATTGAGAGAATGAGAGATTGAAAATGTGTGAAAATGATTTGAAATTGTAGGGTATTTAGAGAAAAAAATTTGAATTAATTTTTTTTATATATATATAAATTGGGAAAATGGCCAATTAGCCGTTGGAGGTCCACAACGGTTGTAATGTCATTGGGCCTCAACGGTCCAATTTGGCCCTTTTCCAAATGGCTACAAACAAAAAAAGGGGGAAAATACATATAATAACATACCTAACTATTAAATTATAATAAAATAGCAACACTTTCTCCTAATTACATTATGTGTCATGTGTAGCATTATTTTAAGTGGTCCCTGCTTTTTTACAGCCTAAGTAATTGTACAATGCTAAAATCCCCCTTTTAACTCCTTCTTCTTTCTCTTTCCTTAATTTCAAATTTTTATTCCTTTTTTTTTTCGCCATTAACCTTTACTCCCGCGTCAATTTTCTTACCTTTTCCATGATTCTTGCACGATCTATGATAAGGATTTTCTTTCCCTATTTTAGGTAACTATTAATATCATATTGCATGTTAGCATTTTATTTTTTTAACCTTTTTTTCTACTTTAATTCATCTGAATTTCAAATTTTAAGGATTTAGTGTTTTAAATGAACACACAGCAAAAAAACCTACAAACAGTAGTATAAGGAATATGAATTTAGTGTCTGATGCACCATCTTTTAGCCTTCGATTAACTCAAGAAGATTTAGTTAATAAAGTTGTGTCAACACCTTTACAGTTAAACAAATCTGAAAAATCGAAGGAGATTAGGTCAAAGTTTCACAACGACGAAGTGAAAACAACTGAAATTATGAAAAAAAAAAAGTATTGAAGAAAACTACTTCTCCAAAGGAGCAAAAAACTAAAAAAAATAGTACGAGAAGAAAAGGAAATCTAAAGAAATTGAAGACGATGTTGACATATCTTATTCTGATGAATCTGAAGAAGAAAGTGAGGAAGAGGTATTTTTTGATTTGAAAATGTATTTTTTTGACTGTTAAGTATTGTGTTCAAGTAGTTAATATGTATTTTATGTTATGATGATATTTAGGGATTGTATAAAGCTGATTTGTGAAGATGGTAGTATAACTGTGAAAATATATTGTTGAATTAACTACTCATGAATAGTATTTGGCTATATGTATTTTTAGTATAGTTGATGTGTATTTTTTTTCACTATTTGTTGCAGTTTTTATATGATTAAAATACATATTCATGTTATATGTATTTATTTACTGATTTAATAATTTTTACAGTTTAACTATTCATGAACAGTATATTGACTATATGTATTTTTAGCATAATTGATTTGTATTTTTTTAGTGTTGGTTGTAGTTTTGATATGGTCAAAATACGTATGCATGTTACTTTTAGTTTAACTACCATAACAGTCTATTCGATATATGTATTTTTATTATATTTGATATTATCAAAATACATATTCGTGAACAATATATTGGCTATATGTATTTTTTTTACTTGATATGTATTTTTCAGTGTTGGTTGTATTTTTAGCATAATTGATTTGTATTTTTCAGTGTTGGCTGTATTTTTAGCATACTTAATTTGTATTTTTTTGTGTTGGTTGTAGTTTTGATATGGTCAAAATACATATGCATGTTCATTTTAATCATAATTGCCTATTAGGTATATATATTTTGATTATATTTGATATGTTTTTTTCAGTGTTGGTTGCATGTTATATTTTTTTTTGTCTGCTTGAATTTTTTTTACAGATTAAGAAGTGGTAGTTTTACTTTGTATGGGTGATGCGGGATGAAATATTCATAGTCAGAAAACTTTCAAGATTTGCACCACACATGTGCTCGTACAGTGACAATGATATTTATGGAAGCATGCGCGCAATTTTAAACAAGGAACAGTTTAAAAACTTTTGCGACAATAACATTTTTGGTTATTTTATGAAGAAGAAACAGTGTGTAGTGCAAGCACAGTTGTGCAGATGCGTTATGATGCTTGAGGTGAAGGGTAGTTCTTCTTCTGGGATTCTGATTCGTGCTAATGGCACCTCTCTTAGTTTTACTCCCAGGGAATATGCCATCATAATTGGATTGAATTATATTTCTAATAGGTATGACTTTATTTTTTATGAGGGTATACCAAATAGGATGATTGAGAAGTATTTTAGTGGGGCAGAAATTATACAGAAAAGGCAACTATTTCTAGAATTCACAAAGAAAGTATGGGGGGATAACAATGATGAGGATGCTGAGAATGTTCTGTATTTCCTACATTCATTTATTTATCTAATGTTGAAACTGTGGTTATACCCCGTCTTCATTTCGATTTAATAGATAGTGGAAGATATAAGGATTTTTCATGGGGTTGTTTATCTTTTGAAGATTTGGCAAGAAGTTTGAATAACCGGTTGAAAGCTGGTGGTAAATTTTACCTGATTCAGGAAATTTCACTGGCTATTCAAGTGTGGCTTTATGAGTGTTGTTCAAATGTTCCATCAAAGATTGCGACAAAGGTTGATAATCGAATTCCCTGATTATTAAATTGGAAGACCATTTCACCTCGTCCACGTTTTGAGTTTTTGATGAATGTTATGTTCAAGGACAATGGCAAGGTTTGTTGTGAATAAATATATATGTATTGATATGTATTCTATAGTCTACATATATTCTTTTTCATTTATAATTGTTTAACATATATTCTTTAACATATTTGTAAGTTGTATTTAACAACATAGAGCCAACTAAATTGGAATTGGCAAATCTTGAAATACCACAGAAGGATGTACCTGAAGATGAACGTCAGTTGATTCTGGTGATGACTTCCAGAATCTACCACCAAAAAAGATCAACGAACATTCTAAGAAGAAACAAAAGGTTGGTTCATCAACCCTAGTAGTGAAGAAACCTTCAAGGAAAAAGAAACTCAATATTGTTGACGAGCATACCCAAACGAGAACACCAGCTCTTCGTGCTACAAATGCTGCTGAAATGAAGACACCAATTTTCAAGCCAATTCCAACACGACAGGTAGTTTCTTCAAAAACGATGAAAGAAAAGAAAACTGCTAGGGTTATTTTTTCTCGAGCACAGCCAAAGGCAGATAGTTATGTAGAGGAAGTAGCCGTGTCAAAGTCTAAGAGACATGTTGAGAAAGAAGCCTTTATCTCTAAGAAATTTTTTGATGAATTCCGCGACGAGGTCATTTTTTTGGTCAAATATTTTTTTAAAATTAAAAAATCTGTGTTTACTGATTTTGTATGAATATAGGTTTGTGCAGAGTTTAAAGGAATTCGTCAATTAGTAAAGAAAAAGTTTAAAAAAATGCTCAAACCAATTGAACAAAGAAAGGTAAAAGTTTTATTATTATATATTCAGAGTAGTAAAAAATACATATGCATAGTATTTGAAAAATACATATGCAGTTTATTGCTAAAAATACATATGCAGAGTATTCCAAAAATACATATGCAGTGTATGCAAAAATACATATACAGTGTGTTTAGAAATGTATTTTTAGCATTATGTATTTTTAGTGGGTTGATATATACATATTCAGTGTAATCAATTATTAATAGTTTATTCAACTTATACTTGTAGCAACAACATGAAGATACAAATCTTGAAGCCCAACAGATGGATTATGCTGGTGTCGAAACATCATCACAACAATTCAGTTGTAGCACTACTTAAAATACATATTATGTTACTTGTAAATACATATGCAGGTGCTCATATGTATTTTTACTATTTTTTTTACTATTTAACAAAGGATGTGTTAAACTTTAAATTGCATATGTATTTGTATTACATACACATGCTAAATTTAGTATACAAATAGTTTGAATGATCTAAAATTTATGGGTTTAATTACTGCAGCAAATTGATGTTTGCTTCTACTACTTGAGGAAAAAGTCAAAGTATGACCCCAACAGGTCTTACAAATTCAGAACAGTAGATTGCAACTTTATGAACATAATTAGGTATGTTCGTGATGCTTATTCTGTGGATGATGCAAGTATTACTGCGAAAGGACAGGCAGCCCATCTTAATGAATATTTCGTATGCATACAGTTGTGCCATGGCATACGGTGGAAGATATTTAGATTCCAGTCAATATAAAGGAAAAACATCATTAGGTGCTAGCAATTTAATCCTTCTCAAAGAGGTGCATATTCTTATATGATTCATATGAATCATCTGGTCACTATCCAATTATTTTTGCTAAGATCAAAAAATTAGCTACGATTATCCCATTGTGTCTCCAACAGTGTGATTTCTATGTTAAGAAAGGAATTCAGGTTGAAAACCATTCAAGATACAAAGACAAAGACTCGTAAGATATGTTTGATGTGTTATTTCAATAGAATTTGCCTCAACAATTGAGTGAAAGCTTATAAGTTATTTAATCTATGTATAACAAAATTGTATGTTTGTTAAAAATACATTTTAGTTATTAATATGTTCTTCCTTGTTTTTGTAGGGATTGTGGTGTCTATATGGTTACATATGCAGAGTGTCTTTCTTATGGTCAAAAGTTCTTGCGAATGAGTTCGATCCTAATGCACTTCGTATAAGATATGTTGCACTTTTGTGGGACTATGGGACCCTAAAATAAGAAGGAAACGCTCATAGTGTCGAAGAACCTGTAAGGCCTGCAAGGCAAAGTAGAATAACTAGTGTCACTGAAGTTTTTGATGTACGATGGATGATGGATTGATTACTTTGTATAGTTTAGAAAGTGGTTTATTCATATAGTTTCTGATTGTACAAACTAATTTTAATGTTTTGAAGTTGTTCTAATTGTAGGTTATAATAGTACTTACTTTTTAACTGAATGAAATTAATTCAGTTTCAAAATTCAGAAATGAGTATTTTATGCAGTTCTACCCTTTTATGTGTGATTTAGTGAAAAAATACATATATAGTGTTCATTATATGATTAAAATACATATGTAGTATTAATCAGGTGTTTGTAGCTAAAAAAAATACATATGCAGTGTTAATATTAAGCATTCTAAAAATACATCTGAACAATAACTAATATGTATTTTAGTATGTTGTTATTTATATTCAATATAAAGGCGAATTTGAATTTAACATAAACTGAGTTTTTTAAGCAGTTCTAAATTTTATTGTGAGATTTTACTTACAAAATACATATACAGTGTTGACATTCTGCTAAAAAATACATATGAATTATAAATCAAATATATTAAGCCTAAATATTCATATGCAGTGTTAAGATTAAGGATTTCAAAAATACATATTGATCAGAAGTAATATGTATTTTCATATGTGTTCACTCAATATCATTATAAATGAGAATTCAAATTAAAGTTTAATTTGATCTATTTATGCAGCTCTACATTTAATTGTTAGATATTAGTTACAACATACATATGCTTTGTTGATATTTTCCTTCAAAATACATATAGATTATACATCAAATGTATTTTTAGCATATAAATACATATGCAGTGCAAAGACTTTACAATTCAAACATATATTTGCAGAATATGGCATATGTATTTAAATCTTTGAACAATTGGGAACCAAATACAAACTTGATTAATCAAAGTTTTCAATTCTAATCTAAAATATATATACACAATGTTAAAAAATACATAGCAACTGTAGATTGAAAATACATATGCAATGTTCAAATTTTAAAACATATACATATGCAGTATTCAGATATTAGTGTGTTCAATTGTCAAATGATGCATAAATGTATTAACTAAAATAAAATCGTTCATGATTATAAAAAATGAAAATAAAGTTTTAAGAAATAATACGGAAGAAAAAATGTATCATTTGTGATATTTCCTACAAAAATGCCTATTATGACCCTTAGCCCCACAAGCAGCGCATGAGTTGATGTTCTTCTTTTCAAACATATCCCGGCCTAATTTTCCACGATCCTTCTTTTTAGGTCTGCCTGGAGGTCTTTTGAATTTTGTAGGCAGCATAATTTCACCAATTACACTTCTCTGGAATTATCCAGTCATCTATGTGTAGCAACGTGTAGATGGGAACATCATATGTCTTCAAAACAGTTTTTGGTTTAAACAAATCACTATAGTATGGGCCCTTCTCAAAATTCTTTTTCTCTAACACCGCACAAGCATGAGCACATGTTATCTCATCTAGTTGAAATGCATTACATGAGCATTTTTTTCCTTGAGTAAAACAATGAAGTTCTTTTGTTTATCGTGTACCGGATACAACTATTCTGTGGCTGGAACAACCTGATAAAAAAAAAGTTAAATGCAATGCTAAAAAAACATGAATTTCATATTCTATGATATGTTGTAAGCACACCAGTATTTTGAAGAAAAAATACATATGCCAAATAAAATACATATGCAGAGTACATCATTTTTATTGAGCATCCAAATACATATGCA
Organism: Capsicum annuum; assembly: GCF_002878395.1. Classification (NCBI taxonomy): domain Eukaryota; kingdom Viridiplantae; phylum Streptophyta; class Magnoliopsida; order Solanales; family Solanaceae; genus Capsicum; species Capsicum annuum. The sequence continues at coordinate 202,145,042 of NC_061121.1, forward strand.
GTGTTAATAATATTAATGCAAAAAATACATATGCAGAATACATATTATGTTTTTAGCTGTTCATATTGTTTACGTTGTATATCTTTTCATTAAATTTTAAATGAATGGAAGGTATTTTCATACTTATGTTTTCATAATTATAAAATCCACAAAACTAAAAGGTCATACCGTCATACGAGTACACAAAGCCTCGTTCTCTTTGAGTATGTCATTAAAGTTTCCAATGAGTGTTCTAAAGGTATATGAAGATTCTTGCCTATTTTCGCAATTTCATTTTACAAACAGTAAACAAAATTCCTCAAGAAATTCATAAATTGGTAGTTCTCTAGCTGATACAAGTACTCCATTTATTGACTCCACAATATTTGAAGTCAATGTCCATCCACAGTGAACTATTGCATAGGACCTAGCCCACTTTTAATAACCAGCTAATTCTAAATATTTCTTCACCCTAATATCAACTGCCTCAACTTTTTTCATTAACATGTGGAATTCTAACTTTGAATATGATTTGGCCATTGTATAAAAGATCTCCGACAACGCATCGTGTGACTTTCTGTAAAGTTTTTTCATATTTCTCCATAGATTCCACATACATGTGTAATGTGGAACATCTTGGTACACATTACCAACAGCCTTTATGATGCTTGGATTTCAATCAGACACAACACACAAGTTTTGTCTTTCCCCGTACGCTTTCTTTAGATTCTGAAGAACCACGTTCAGGATGCATCATTTTCAAAATCTATCACACTATATGCCAAAGGAAATATATGAACTGTACATATAAAACAATTTTGCAAAATCAAATATAAATACATATATGAACTGCATATGTATTTATTAAAAAAACAGTTAAATAAAATTATATATTTAATCAAATAAATGGTATCAATTACATATACTAAAATGTAGACTCACATTACTATCAAACATAACTAATTTTGCATGTTTCATTCATGAAACTTTGAAAATATATGTAATATTGTACAGATATGTATATATATATAATGGAGATATGTATTTTCAGGTGATACTCATAAATGCAAAAAAATACAACCTGTTATACAATGTATTTATTATAAAATGATACTAACCTACTACATTCATTGTACATGCTGTTACAAATTTCCCAATATATATTTCTCTCAAATGACTAGCATTAACAACTATGACTAGTCTACAATGATTGAATCCTTTAATGAATGCATGTAGAGCGATAAATACATACAAGAACGCATTATCATCTTTCTTCTTCATTTTTATATATGACTCTGGATAGATAGTATTCAGTACATATAAGTATGATGGCAGTTTCCCGTAAGATGTTAATGGCTTACCCCTCAACTCTTCTAACGCTCTTTCCTTAGCCCTCCAAAAAAAGTGCATGTCAAATTCATGCCAACTCTTCCTTCATGTCATTTTTTATTTTCGTCGCACTGTCTTTTCGCTTGTGGTTTTTGAATTTTATTTTTAACCATACCACCTACCAACATACTAGTAGCATGCACCTTTGGATAGATCTTGTCCTTCACCGGGCATGTATGTTGAGGTGTGAATTCCTTTTCTAAACATTCCAGTTTCTCCCATTCTTGATGCACACATTAAAAACTTGCAGTTTCTTGATTTGCAAAACAATGTATACCTGCATTAATCATCATTTAATACATTCAAAATACATATAAAACTAATATTAAACAAGATCAGAGTGATATAGAATGTACATACATTTTCTTACTTGACCTTTTACTTCGCGTTTGAAACTTCTCCCTAATTGAATAGTCCTTCATGACTGACTTTAAAAAAAAAATCTCAAGTAAACCTGGTCTTTCTCAACATGATTGTGATGTGGGTCTGAGATAATCACCTCATCAGTATCCATCTCAAATACATTTAATGCTTGTGTATCTTCAAAAACCACCAATGCTCCTTCATTTGTTGTATTTATCACTGTTTGCAAGTTGTTATAGTTAATTCTTCTTTCAGGAACACATATAGATGAACTTGCCAAGTTGCTCCCTACAACTTTCTTCAAAATACTTACATATAAAGGAAGACAATTCATGTCTTGTGTTTATTTTTTCTGCAAAATAAACACCTTTAAACCTATATCATTATGTATTTCTATCTGTCCTGCATTAGCAGTGATTTGATATTCCACTAGAATACGTTTGCTGGTCAAATCCACACTTAAGTGAGATGACAAATCATCGTGCAGCTCTACGAATATTGCTGATGTGCTCAAAAGTATAGCATCAGTGACATACTCTTTGTAGTTTTTTTTCATATGTCCATCGACCAGAGTTCTTCACAAGGACTGGTATGCTTCTCATTTCTACTTGATTTTACCAAAAAATAAATAAATATGCATATGTGTCAAATGTCACTTGTTATAACACATATTTCCATCTTTAAACAAATTTTGTTTAAACCAAAAATACAAACACAGCAAAAGTTTTCAACCAAATACAGAAACTTCTGAATCTAACGGAAGTAAAATAGATATACAAATACATTTTCATATATACAGTTAACATTAATCATCTGGAGGAAAATACATATGCAGATACAGTTATACAAATAGAAATGCATTTTCACATATACAGTTAACATTAAACATAAATACATATGCAGTGTCAACATTAAGCATATCAAAAATACATATGCAATGTTAACATTAAACATAACAAAAATACATTTGGAGCATACCTAATTTGTATTTTGATATGTGTCAATAAAATTTCATCGCATTCAGCAGCTAAATTCTATCATTCATTGATCTAGGATTTCAGAAAATAATTGAATAAAATTTAAATCAAAATTTGTTTAAAATATGTTCATAATCAGTTATACAATTAAGTAAAAATATTCAACAAAGCTTCACAATTTGTTCAATTATTAAAACAATCAAAATAACGACAAACGATCCTCAAATAAATAGTCTAATACTGAAATTTTAATATATGAAACAACTCCTAAACTAAAATTTTGCAACAAATAGTTGAATTCCAAAGGTTTTTGTTATATATGTTGAATTTACTCCTGCATTGCTTCTATCTCGAAATTCGATTACAAATTTTTCTTAAAAACTAGATAGGAGCTCCAGTAATGGTTGAAACAAAAAATTAAACCGAAAAATATTAATTATTATGTACCTTAAACAACAGTGACGATTGAATTTACAAATGATAGTTGAATTCGAACAAATTGAACTGAAGAATGTACAATTAAATTTCATTCATACAAATTAAAGCTTCGTCTCAATAATGCTGTTGATTTCGAAGAAGATTCCGTCGAATTTGATTCAACAACAGCAATGGTTCGATTTCACAAACTCAGATTTGCTTGCTCAGAAATTGATCAGAAAAAACGAACAACAGATTTTCATATTGCTTGCTATTTTTCCGAATGAACTCGTTAATGTGGAAAATGGAAATTTGAATTCCTTTTAGTGTTGTTAAGCTGTAATGGAATTCTTTAACTTTAATGGGGAAAATACGTGAATGAAGTTGTTTTTATGGAAAAGGATTCTTCAAATTTAATTAATTGGTAATTATACCATATTTATCTCAACCAAATTCAGTTATTTAAGGGAAGTAAAATTAGTTATATATGTATTTTAAAAGGAACAGTTTTTAAAAATACAAATAAAAAGTTATTACAAAAAGTAATTATGAAACTGTTGTTATAAAATCGACAATTAGGACCTTAAGTATGCTATTTATGAACTTTGCCCAAAAAAAAATTTAATAACTAATCCGGGTAACCAGTGGTTCTGATGGGCCGATTCACCGAGCCTGTCAGCTGAGACGATCCAGCCCGGTACCAACGACCCAGTAGCTGAAGGACCACCGGGCCGGTTCAAACTGAGTCGGACCCTCTAAACGGGCCGAGTTGAACTGACCGAAACGGGCCAGCCGGGCCCAATTGGCAGTTTTATTTTTAAGGAAAGGCAATCAAATTAAGATCAAAGTCTCACTTGCCTCGAAAATGAGAAGCTTTCCTTTATTTATTGAATGTCCAAAATTCTTATCTAACAATCTATGTTTCCCTCAATCTTTCCAAAATAATGAACAACTAATTCAAATTAACCTTCCAGAAACTGATTCCACACTTTAGGACACCTCGAAGTCAGCCAATCTTTGATCAACTCAAAACTACACCTTGGGTCTATAGTTCAAAGTACAAAATAAATTATATGAACATGTAACCAGGAGTCATGTAATCTAATTTCGTGATCAAAATTCTATTTTGATATGGATTGATAAATAGAATTATTAAATTTTCATATCTAGGTCTAGATTTAAAATTTTCAATTATGTCCTCTTAAAATCCATGATGAAGCAGCCCAAAATGCGTTGGAATCATATTAGGACTACTAGTGTAGGAAAATCATTCCTTGAATTATAGGTTGAGTCTGCTTCCATCTCGTTCCCAATCCGAGTGCTTCTTGCCCAAAAACAATAAAAATTGTTGCAGAAATTCACAACTTATATACTGGTGGACCCTTCTTCTTCGTGATGAGACACCCCACTACAATCACGATTTAAAGGAGTTATCGCCTACGTGATCATGACCTATCCCTCGTTGCCGTGATGAAGCTTTGAGCAATGATTGACCCGACTCTCCTCTGTTGTGGGATTGTGACTACTGTAGCGCACACGATTATGAAGAACAAACTCACCAATTTTTTGCGAATGTGATGAAGGAAATTGCACCTGCAAAATTTGCAACAATTGAAATATAATAGTTGGTTTGGAGCCATCCCATACCCCTGAGGTTACAATGTAAATCCTGCCAACAAGTCATAGATAATACTATTGACTTATACTCTATCCGTCTAAGTTTACGTGACACCATTTGATTTCACACAAAGCATAATAAAGAAATGAAGACTTTTGAAAATTATGATCTAAAGCACTATTTGACTATTTTAATTATAAATTATTTCATTAAGGCTAAAAATGGATTCTAAACTGAAATTATTTTTAATTATAAAAATGTGATATTCTTTACTAGATGGAATAAAAAGAAAAATATGTAACATAAATTATAACTAAGGTAGCACAAAATTTCAAATTGTGATTTGATAAATAAATACTCAAAAAACTGAGAGAGACGCTTGAGTTGTTACAACAATGTCATGAAAAATCAGTTGTCCTCGAGGCTAACATGTAAGACTTAGAAGTACTGTATAATGAAAACTAGTACTATTTGGTTTCAAGATGAATAAATTTTAATGAGAATCTCTCTCATTTACCATTCATGAACGAATCCTCAACCCAAAGAATAAACAGCTCTTCCTTTCTCTATGAAATGAGAGCATTTCAATTAAGGTAGGACATAATAGGCTAATGAGCTAACACACAAATACAAGCAATCTAATGACCAATGATCTTAGCCGAAAAAGTAGTATAACAATAATAATGCTGCACAAGATTTTTTTTTTAAAGGAATAAAAATAAAACAGAAGCGGTCCAGCTAGATTTTGGCGGAGAATGGTGTCGTTTAACAATCAGTGCACGACATACGTGAATATTTAACATGGCTGATGCAAATACTCCTCTTTTTGAGGAAAAAAAATATTATAATTGGATGCAAACATGCATTTAGTTTTCATCATGTTATTAATTTGTGCTTGACATAAAATATATTGGTAATTATATCTTAAATAAAACTTAATAAAAAAACTCCTTCTTTAACCAGGGGTCTCGGGTTCGAGCTTTGGGTATGGAAAAATCCTTGGTAGGAAGCGCTACCCCCCGAATGAGGCTTTATCCAGCGCGAATCCAGATTAGTCAAACTCCAATACGGGTACCGGACACCGAATGAAAAACCACAAAAAAAAAAAAAAAGTGTCAATTGTTATTTGAAAACTCTGATCAAATCAATCGAACCGAACCTAACCTAACCTAACCGATTATTAAGTTTTGAATAGGTGTTGGTATATTAAAATTGTACAGAATGATTAGGTTAAGTTTTAGATATATATTATAAAAGAACTAAAAATCCGATTATTAAGATTTTAAATGAAATTGTAGGCTTCGGTATAAATTAAAATTGTCCCAACTAAGTAGGTTAAGTTTTAAATCTTATAAAAATTAAAATCATAACAAGTTGATTTAAAAGATTCCCAAATTCTAACCTATAAATTAAAATCTTAACCATTGTATTGTATACAAGTCCTTATTGTATAGATTGTATTCAACCCTTCCTAGGAGCTTCCATGTGTTTTATATCCTCATAGACTTGGATCCACAATATTAGAATAGAAGGTGAGGAGTGCTTACGATCTGAGCAGCAGCTTCATTTTATTTAATTATAATATGTTATTATTAAAAAAATTATTATCTTACATAACAAATAAGCAACATCTTCCTAATGATACTGACTCCTGACTTTTTGAAAGAAATATCAAGAATTAACTGAACCTATAGGTTATGAATATCGAAACAAAAAAATAAAATAATTTGAACAGTTTAAAAAATTTAATTATAATTATATAAAATTAAAAAAAAATCAAATGCAATATATATTTTTAAAAATAATTGATTGATAAGAAAGCTAGTGGTTCTAGGCTATAAGCCATGGGGACCACCTTTAACAGCAATACAAGATAAAATTATGAAACTACTCTTGAGGTCTGATCATTTTTCATATCTCGTGTATAGCGATAGCTTTAGTGCAGTAACTGGTCTAGCTCTTTAATTGAATCGGACAATTAACGGCTCTTATCGGTGAATAAAACTCAAAACTTCTTTTCAAGATTTGCTATTGGCGTGTTCTGATCACGGGTTCTCATATCTTCAATTTTATTGGCTAGAAATCCACAAATATTGATTTCTTTTTTTATTTCCTGTCTAAATTTTATGAAAAACAGAGAAAAAAGGCACAGCTGTGGTCTGTGTATGTGTATTTTGTTGTCTTTTAACAATCACAACAAAATTTAAGAGGTCCCATTTTGCATGCTCCAATTTATATGTGGATAAAGGTTTCTAATTCTTTATTTGTTTTAAATATTCCTTTTGAATTACCCCACACAGGCACACACCATGGAGCGTAACATTTGGACAGATATAATTTGATCATATAGTTTGTGATAAATGTTTCCATATTTGCACAAATGTTTCTTCACCTTAATTCGAAAACAACTCCAACTTTTTTAGTGCTTAGAAAAAATCAAAGAAAAGAAAATGTAACAAATTATAAAATATAATTTTCTGTACTATCTTTCAATTAGGTAGTTGGAGAAAATTTCATCTGATTCTTTTCTTCAAGTATTGGTTCATGTTAGCGATTTTGTCCTGATTTTCTTGTCAAGTTTAAATTTTACTTTTCTTGAAAGAAAAATAAAAGTAATACCATAATTACTTTTACTTTTCCTGAAATAAAAACATAAAATTTGTCATATTTGGTTAAGCTCTTTCTTGGAGAAAAGGTTTTAAAACTTTATAAATAAAAGACAACTCTTCTCATACCACAACACAAGAGCATCCACAATGTAGTCGTTAGAGGAGTTTGGTTTACTGGGAGATTTCTCCCATAGGTTTATGTTTTTTCAAATATTAGTTTTTAATATGTAGGTAGCTCGATAGAATCATACAATAATATGTCATTTTAGTATGTTTTTCTTTGTCATCTGAATTATCGTTCAATGATTTGCAATTAGTATCTTCAGCATGAAGCCCTCTCGATTTTGAACCCAATAAGTGATATCAGAGCTTACAGTTCAAAGGTCCAATGATTTGCTAAACGAGGTTTAACACAAATTTAAGGCGGTTCAAATCAATTTACAATCAATTTAATGATAATGAAGATTTTTTGTCCAACTACATGTGGAGAAGAAGTTTTAAGCATATTTAAACATTCCTGTTGCTGCATCTTTAAAAATAAAATATTTATTTTTAATTCACTTTTAACCATGGCAAGCAGCAGTGTTGAAGATTATGTAAAGGACGAAGATCATACACGCGAAGAAGGTGAATCAAATTATGTCAAGAAAATCAAGCCAAAAAGGGGAGATTTGTTAGGGTTTTTACCCTAATTTTCTTACCAAGTTTAAGTTTTACTTTTCTTGAAAGAAAAAATAAAAGTAATACCATAATTGTTTTTACTTTTCCTGAAAGAAAAATATTAAATTTTTCATATTTGACTAACCTCTTTCTTAGAGGAAATGTTTTGGGACTTTATAAATAGAAGACCCCTCTTCTCATACCACAACACAAGAGCATACACAATATAGTCGTTAAAAGAGTCTTGTTTAAAGGGAGATTTCTCCCATAGGTTTATGTTTTTTCAAATATTAGTTTTTAATATGTAGGTCATTCGACTAAATCATATCAATAATATGTCATTTTAGTATGTTTTTCTTTGTCATCTGAATTATCGTTCAATGGTTTGCAATTAGAAGCTTCCGCATAACGCCCTCTCGACTTTGAACCCAACAGTTCAAGGGTTCGATAGCTTGTTCTCACATTTATTTAATTTATATTATTGTATTTTCATTGGAGGATCTGAAGTTTAATCTTGTATTTGAATTTGACAATATGATCAATTTGATTTATTTGTCATGCCACGTTTCTGATTATGGTCACGAATGATTTTTGATTGCTTGAAGTTTGTATAAAAATACTTGAATACAACTAGTGTAGATCTTGATTACTTTTATATTCATAGGTTTCATCCTTCTTATTATATTATATACTTCTGATCCAGTGCTTTCAAATGATATATTCCTGTGATCCTTATATATCTAATACTCCTATGAGATAGAGTTAATAGTGAAGTATTAGCCCTTTCACATTGATGCAATCTCATTCAAAGGCGAATTTAGGATTTTCATAACATGAGGACACTATTAAAGAAAGGGGAAAAATGAATTTTGGGGGAGACTAGGAATTGATCCTTGTTTCTTTAGGTAAATAATCCAACTTTTCATCTAAGTCATTTTGTAACATGGGTGTCATCGGATAATACTCGATTAATTTTTAAAAATATATACATAAAATTGCTAATTTTGCAGAAAAATCATGAGTTCACGTGCATTATAAATATCATAGTAAATTATTCCCAAGCCTCATTAGTTAGAAAACTACCTAAGTTGACAAGCTAAATTGGTCCTTTACTTTAAATCCGACTAATTGAGATTAATAATAAACAAAACAATATTACCCTATAACAATAATTAATTTGGACTAAATATTTTAGATTTAATATATAATTCAAATTTTCTTTATTGAAGTGTAATTTATTGTTTTTCGAGCATAATATCTATATTTAAACAATGAATTTTAACACCAAGTTCAAGAACAATAGAGAAGTTCAAACAATATTTTGCAAAATAGTAAAACAAACATTTAGAAAGAGATGAAGACAGAAAGAATCAAGTCCACCAAATTCACGTTCTGTCCTTAAGAAATTTATTCTCCTCAAGTACCCGATGTTAATGGAATATATCCTCCCAAAATAAAATGATTCACTCCATCAAATAGTGGTAGCTCATATTTGTTGAACTTCAAACACACCCAATGATTTGTAATCACACTTCAGCTTTTAGAAAGAAGAAACATTTTTCACTTCAAAATTTCACAGCAAAGCCTGAGGAAAATCAGGTATTTATAGCCATAAATAATTGTTTCTGAAAAGAAATAAAGGTTCATGAAAAAGTGTAACTTCTTAAAATATCGAGGCGACCTGCGGACCCTACCTGCGGTCGTTGATGGGGACCTGCGTCTGCAGGTCTCCATCATTCTTAAAACAAAACGTGACATCTCACATGCGGACTTCACATGCGTCCCAAATGCTGACCTGCGCTCATAGGTCATCGTGTCACATTCAAACAGTGCCTCGAACAATCACATTCCTTCAAGGTTCATTATGACATACGTTTTCACATACTCGGTTGCATCCGCAAATGGAGAAAAAGTTTGTATTGGATTTTCTTGGATTAAAACATCACTAATTTACAAGTTTCAAATGAATTTTTTCCAGATAATCTCTCGATCATTTTTTAAATTCAAATTCAAAGCTAAATGTGAAGTCAAGTCGAGCGAGCTACAACAACGACGATGCTAGGCTTGTCTTCTTCTTGTCTCACTATCCACACAAAATGTTTTTTAATTTAAGCATAAAGAAGTTCTTTTCTTTCACCGATGTGGGAGAACACCTCTTTCTTGAAGTGAATACACTTTATTTTTTCTCCATTTTTCTTTCTTCTAGTTTCCATTCACTTTCATCACAAACCCAACATAATTTCTTATAGCAAGACAATAGTTTCTGTCACTATGCGTACTAACAGTTACAACCAAAATGATAATATACTTCAGCAGGCGTTTGTACATGTGATTTCATTTCATGATTTGAACTCATGAGATGAAATCAGCATTTAGACATGCGATTTCATCAGAAGATTTTAAATCATGAAATAATATCTCAAATTTTCCAAAAACCTTGAATTGTGAATTTCATATCATGATTTCATCTTTTTCAAATACAAAAATTAATCCACAAGCTTATATTTGATAAAAGGAGACCTCATTATTTTAAAATTTTTACAAAAAGATGCAAGCATGTTCGGCATAAAGAGATTATATGTACTATGAGAATGAATTACATTATAGAATAATTAGTTACTGTAACATCAATACTATCCATTATTCATTTGTGTAATGCAAAGAATAAAAAGAAAAATGCATATGTTTCAGAGGAATTGAACATACACTTCTACGTTACAAAGAAGATGAACATACCTCTTTCAGAACGTAAATTCTATAACTTGTGTAGGAAGGACTTTTTAATGACATTAATGTTCACCATCAATTTCTCAAATTCACTCATCCTTTTCACTTTCAATATCCGATATAAGGAGCATCTACAGAGAAAAGAAAGAACACCACAATAATGAAAGAAAGAAACCATCTTCCTCTGATCCTCTTTTTCTTAAATTATTTTGGGCAATTGATTTGTGCAACCTCCAAACTTTCAGCCATGAATACATATGTTTGAAAGTAGTCATGGAACCTTGGGGAGCAATCGGCTAGAAAGATTTACATCAAAAATGGATCAAAATCCTTTTCAAGATAGTGGCTTGCCACAGCACCATAATTGTGACTATTTTGTTACTACTATTAATTTCAGTTTCATAGCAATGTTGTAGTATTTTTCTCAATAATCTAAAAGCAGTTTTTTACATACAATATTGATAAATGACTATTTATTTTAACATAATTTTTTTTAATTTTTTTTAATTTGTCAAACCTTGAGTTATTGGATTAAAATAATTTTAAATATTGATCACATAAACTTTTGATTTTCTTCGAACAATTAAAAGTTGATTATATTTTATTTAATGAACCTCCTAATGATGGTTCTAACACTATTATGATTGTTGATGAAGCTGCTAAAAAAGTTTGAGAAAGATAGCAAAAGTACTAGAGGACATTTATTGAGTCATATGACTAATACTTTATTTGACTTATTTGTTACTTAAAAATCTGCTAAAGAAATGTGGGATAGTTTGTAAAACTCAAAATAAGGAGGACAAAATGATGTTCAAATTGATCTTGCTGAGGGTGATGAAGTGATCACTATAGTAGTCATGGAGGCAAACTTGATGGCTAACAAAACTGACTGGGTGTTTGTCACAGACACTTCAAGGCATTTCTGCGCCAATAAAGAGTTGTTCAATGACTTTGTGGAGTCTATTTATAGCGAGTGCGTCTGCATAGGTAACTCCACTACTGCTGAAATTATGGGTAAAGTAAATATTTTTCTTAAATTAGCTTCTGATAAAACATTAGTCTTGAATAATATTTTGTATATTTTCTCCCTCTGTAAAAACTTAATTTGTGAAGCGTTTCTCAATAAAATAGGCCTTAATTTATTTTTGAACTGAAAAAATAATTATTTTTCATGGAGGAGACTTTGTTGGGAAGAATTATCTTAGTGGTGGTTTATTTATACTGAACACTGTTAAGAGATTGTCAATGATGCAAATATTTTCAGTTTTGCTTATATTGTTGAGTCTATTAATTTGTGACATAGCAGAAATGGTTATGTTAATATTGTTTCTATTAAAAGATTTAGAAAAATAAAATTAATACCTGTGGTAAATATTGAAGATCTTTCTAAACGCCCTATGTATTTAGAAGAAAAGCATGTCAAGAACCCTTCAAATCTGTTACTAGTAGAAAAATTGAATTGCTTGAACTAGCAAATTCAGACTTAGCAGATTTCAATAACATTGTTAGCAAAGGTGGAAAAAAGTATTACATTATTTTTGTTGATGACTTTTATAGGTAAACTAAGGTATTTCTCCTTAAGTCTATAGCTGAGGCTGAAAGCATATTTTTGAAATTCAAAACAGAAATAGAAAATCAATTAGTTAGAAAAATCAAGAGATTTAGATCTGATAGGAATGGTGAATGAAGTACTAAAATTCTAGAAAATTTTTGTGAGAAAAATAATGTTGTCCATGAGTTTAGTGCTTCCTATACTCACCAACAAAATGGTAAAATAGAACGAAAAAATAGAAACCTTAGAAAATCATAAACTTTACACTTTCAAGATCAAGTCTACCTGACTATATCTGGGGTGAGCTATCCTATTTGCATGCTATATTCGTAATGGCGTTTCTTATAAAAATTTAGACAAGATCTTATACTAGTTGTGGAAAGATTTGTCCCTACATTAAAAATTTTTACAGTGTGGGGATGGTTGGTTAAGGTTGATCTACCGGATTTTAAATGAATAAATGATGACTCTAAGACTTTTGACTCTGTCTTTATTGGTTATGCTCAATATAGTGTTGTATATAGATTTATCTCATTAAATGATCATTTTATTTGTGAATCTAGAATTTTGAATTTTTTAAAAATATTTTTAATCGAAAAATGATGTGACTAGTGATGTGCAAAATAATATTTTTATATCTATATCTGTTAACTCTCATGTTATGTCTTCATCTGATTTTATTTCTAATGATCATGAAATGAACTTACAAGGAGTAAAAAACATAGAATTGAGATTAATTTTGGTCTTGACTTTATTACCACTTTAATTGAAAATTTTGATATCAATGATTTAAATGATGATTAGTGTCTATTAAGTTAATAGAAAAATACCCTAAGACTTATGATGAAGCAGTGAGTTAAATGCATGCAATATTTTTGAAAGAGACTATTAAAGTGAATTAAATTCTATAGTCTCCAATCACATTTGATACTTGTATGACTTGCCTAAAATTTATAAATTCATAAATAGCAAGTGGATATTTAAGAAGAAATTAAGACCTGATAATAGAACTGATAAATATAAGGTTATACTTGTGATTAGTTATTTTAACCAAAAAAGGTATTGATTATTTTGATACTAATTCTACTATGACTAAAATAGCAATCACTAGGATTCTTATTGCTCTAACCATTATTCATAGTTTAGTGGTACACAAAATGTATGTTAAAATAATATTTTTAAATGGTGATTTAGAGGAAGAGATCTATATGACTCAATCTGAGGGTTTTGAGCTTCCAGGACAAGAGGATAAAGTATGCAAATTAAGAAAGTCCTTATATGGACGAAAGCAAGAACCTAAGCAGTGGTATGAGAAGTTTAATTTCATATTAATGAAAACTGACTTTGTTGTTAACTCATCTGATATGCGTGTTACTCCAAAATTATAGGATTAGATTGTGTTATTATATATTTATATGTGTATGACATGTTAATCTTTGATCCTAGTGTGAATATTTTAAATAAGATTAAAAAGTATATTCTAAATTTGAAATGAAAGATCTTGGAGAAGCTGACGTGATTTTAGGAATTAAAATCAAAAGAACTATTAGTGGCTTCTCTTTATATTGGTTTTATTATATTGACAAGGTTTGATTGTTTTGATGTAGTTTCAGTGAGAACTATTTATCACCCTAACATACACTTAAAAATGAATAAAGATTCTAGCATTTATCAAACTAAATATGCTAAAATAATTGAGAGTGTGCTATTTTTCATGAGCTATACTTGGCCTGGTATAGATTATATTTTTAGTAGATTGAGTAAATATACTCATAATTTCAATAGTGAACATTGAACGCTCTTCATCGTTTGTTAAGGTGATTGAGAGGTACTATGAATTGGTGTTTGTATTTTAATAATATTTATGTTTTTAGAAGGTTTCTGTGGGGGGGTATCATATAACAGACATACCCCAATCTGAGCTAATCAAGGTCCAACCTGTAACCCCAGTTGGAAAAGTGTCAGTACAGTGCCACGGGTACTAACACTGGTTGTGTGGATCCACTAAACTGGTGTCCCGAAGAACTAGGGAGTCACCCTCTACAGGCAGGTGCTCTCATGATATATACGTCAACCTTCAACTGGCAGGTAGACATCTCAAACCTATGCTGGTTACGTAGTTCTATAACTCAGAGATTGCTACTAAGGGTCACACTCTCTACTAGCAGGTGAGCCCCAATCTTTAGGTTCTCTCGGTGCTAAATCCTACTCTAATACTAGTACTGAACTGAATTAAGGTTAACTAAACATTATTTCTGATAGTGCTCATCGTGATCATATCAACTAAATAAATATGAATATTCATAGTTTAACTGAATCATTACTTAAAAGATCTAAAGTCATGTAAAACACGTAGGTATTGGATGTTCATAACCCTTTGATGTCCAAAAAGTTTAGATTTTGTTCTTGGGAAGGAGAAGGGTTTACATAAGGGTTTGATGATGAAAAGTGAGCAAATAATGCCCTTTTGATGTTTTAATCCATCACTTGGGTGCTTGGGGGCAAGAAAAAATGACTACAACGCTCTTTGAGCTTGTATTTACGGATGCAGGAAAACGTTACTCCGCATTGAGGAGCTAGATGCGGTAACTTAGTCCCGCGTCGTGGCGCTATCACGGAAGCTTACTGCTTCTGACGAAAATGATCATAACGTTTGCTCGGGTATCGGATTAAGGCGAAATTGGTATTTTGGAAAACTAATTCAACTATCTACAATTTGGTGGGTCTTAAACTGAAAAAATTCACATATATACAAAGTTATACACATTTAAAGTTGACCCTTGTTGAATCGAGTATCAAAATTTGAGCGAATCAAAGGCTATTAGCTCAACTTTGCTCTAAGTGATTTCTATGACATTTTTCACCTCGAAAGCACTTCACACACTAGGATAAAGATCATGACACATGTATTCAAAGATAAATCATGAGATTAGAGTTTACACATGTAGAAATAACGATTCGATTCCTAGAACAAAAATACGAGGTGTTACAACACAATACAAAACAATTGTCTTTCTTCTATTCTTCTCAAAATTCTTATAGTAAAACACAACTTTATTTTTGTGAGAAGTTCAAATAAGTGAAACTTGAACTTCATATGTTTTGTAAATTTTTGAGGAACTTTGTAATCATTCCAACAAAAATTAATTAAAAATGTAAATTTCTTAAGGACATAGACCACTCTATCAAAGTCATCAGACTATTACATGCCTTGTTTTCGATCTCCATTCTAAAAAGGAGTATATGTATAATGTACAGAACAAAGAATTTTTTTTGAAAAAAATTTGTACATGAAAAAACTTTTTGAATTATTGTTTTTTCTAAGATTTTTTTTTGGTATTTAGTTTCTTAAATTCTATTTTTTTCGAAAAAAAACCTTTTAAAAAGGCCAAATACGTCATTAGGCCCTTCATCTTGGCACAAACTTTTACTTTGGCACCTAAAGTGGAAGTTGTTTAGTTTAAGCACCTAAATCAGTCACCAACTATGTCATTTTGACATTTTTTGACATCAGCTCTAGCGCGTGCATCTCAATCGCTGTCAACATGGATTAAACAATTAATTGATTTGTGTCATCTCATTTTAAATTGTCACATCATTATATATACCCACAATTTTTTTTTAAAACATCAGAACACATAACGAGGTGTCCAATGAATTAATGACACGTATTTTTTTTTTACCAAATAATTATTAAAAAATAAACCACAACGTCTTGCCCACCCAACCTTCTTTGAGGTTAACCTCCAGTAATGGAGATTGAATTTTCCAAGAATGATAAACATACCTCCTCATTCTCTAAGGATGATAGATCCGCATTAATAACTTGGCGAGTTTCAGATATAGCGGAGTCGAAACTATGCTTACCAAATCATTCTACTGTTCATTTTTATTGTTACTCATCTGCGAATACTGAGGAATTGCATTACATTTTTCTGAAACATAAGTCAATTCTTTTCTTCTCGCTATTCCCCTTCATTTTAGAAAAAAAAAGAAAAGAATATTCTTGAAGATTTAATCCAGCATTAAGTTCAATATTTGCTAATATTGAAAAAGTGATTCATGCCCAATCAAAACCTGGTTATCTTTGCACTAATTTTAGTGCAAGAAAAATTAGTGAAAAATAAATTAAAGGAGCTTGAGTTTGGAAAATAGTGGGATAAAAATTTGGAAAGAAAGAAGATGAAATTAAATAAAAAATGAGCCAAAATAAGACTGTTACGCATCCAAAAGTAAATTTTCTACACTCAATTTGTCATACTAATAAAATATGTTAAAGTGACGCAATTTATAATTAATTTAGCTATTGAAAATAAATACCATCCACTTAAAATAAAATAAAAAATTGTATAAATTGAGATGTTTGTTTATGTATTTGGCCTTTGAAAAACGTACTCACACAAATATTATCGAATGCATGCTTTTGCCAGCCCACGCGATGAGCTATCCCAGAGATACAGAGACTCATATGACCAACCATTTTTTGCACCAAAGTACATTAGCATCTTTGCCGGTCGATTACCCCTCTAGCCCCCATATCCCCATATTTTATACTTCATTTTCTAAATTTATATGTATATTTTTCTTCTTTAACCAGTGCACTTTTATATTTTTTTTATTTCTAAATAAGTGATATATTTATCTTGAACACATTAGTTTCTTAATAAATTATTAATTTCGAGAAGATAGAGTGTCTTTATTAATTCATCTATAGTGTATATTTTAAAAAAGATGTAACTCTTTAGCAGTTTTTTTATTATGTAAATTTTTCATTATTTAAAGAGGGTGAAATTAAAAAGATATTAAATATATTTTTTGATTATCTAAAATATCACCTATTTAAAAAATGAAGAAAAATATTTCATAATAATTTAATTTAAAATATCAATTTCATCCTAATAATTTATAGTCACTCAACCACCATTTTAAGGCCACAATTTATTTTTTTTTAAAAAAAATAATCATATTTTTAAAATTTCTTGGTCAATTAAACTATATTATTTACATTGTGGCATAAATTGTCATTGAGATGTACTTATCATATTCGAATTATAGAAAACATATTCACTGTACTTTCTGCCGCTTTCCTTGTACAACTTACTAGTATATTCAATTTCTTTCTCTTTCCTGCAGTTCCCCTTTTTCTTCGGTTGTTAAATTTCCATTCTCCTTAAAGGTTATATCTTTCCTAAGTTTCCACACACAGGCAGTTTTTTTCTTAGCGTGCATTTCAGGCAAATATATATTAATAATGTTCCTAAAAAGGAGTCTTTTCTTCTTTGAGGAATCAATGAATAGGCTATTTTTTTCAATGAATTTCAAATAAGGAGTCTTTAAATGGTTTTCTTGAATTGGTTTTTCACTTTGAAGTTTATGTCATTTTTTTTTCAATGTCAATTGCTTAGTATATAGAGTGAGAATCTGCTGTTTTTCTGTTTCTTTTTTTGGTCATTAGGGAAAATCCATAAAAAGGGTTGTCTTCGAGATTGTTGTTTGTTGTTTTTGGATTGTGATACTGTTGTTTTGAGTTTCTTTGTTTGCTCATTAGCGTAAATCCAATAAAGTGTTGTTTGCAAGATTGTAGTTTGTTGATTTTGGATGTGAGTTGTGAGTTTTTTCCTCTAAAATCTTGTCATTTTTTCAATTTCAGTTGGCTATTTTATAGATTTTGTTAGTGTTGTTTTTGAGTTTTATTTGCTCACTAGGGAAAATCCACAAAAGGGGTTGTGTGCAAGATTGTAGTTTGTGAGTTTTCTCTTAAAATTTGTCTTTTTTGTCAATATTAGTTGGTTAGTATATAGAGTTTTTCGGTTTTGCTTTTGAGTTTCTTTTTTGCTAATTGGAGAAAATCCACAAAAGAGGTTGTGTGCAAGATTGTATTTGTTGATTTGGATGTGACTTGTGAGTTTTTTTTCTCTCATAAAAATGTCATCTTTTAGTGGTTTAGGTATTGGTTTGAGTTTTGTTTTTGGATGTATCCTCATGGGACTTGTAGCAGAGTTGTATTACTTGTTGTGGGTAAGGAAAAGAATCCCAAAGAATGAATCAGAGGATGAGTACAATAGCACTTATGCAACTGAGCTTTCTCATCTTTTTTGTTGGAAGCAGCCTAATTGTGTAAACAATGTTGCAAGCCAACAACTAAACAACACAATGAGAAATCAAGAAATGAATGGTCAAGATCAAGACTTGGAGTTGGGGAATAGCAAGGATTTGTTGTTAAAAGGTTATGGTGAAGATAGTGTTGAGTCTGAGTTAATGAGGTTGCACAATCTTTGTGGACCTCCAAGATTTCTCTTCACTATTAAGGAAGAAACAAAAGAAGATTTGGAATCTGAAGATGGTAAATCTAGAGGTGATAGAAGTAGAACTTGTTCGCGAAACAGAAGTTTTAGTGACCTTATCCTTACGCCTTTGGCTTCACCGCCCGTTAAGAGTCAGAATCTTGATTCTTACAATTGTCAAGGATTCAATCCTCTCTTTGAATCCTCAACAGAAAATGAACTCAACAGACTAAGATCTTCACCCCCTCCAAAATTCAAGTTCCTCAGGGATGCTGAGGAGAAACTTTTAAGAAGATTGATGGAATTAGAAGCAGAGAAAAGGGTAATCAAGAATGAGGTTTCTTTTCAAGATTCCGCAATGAAAACGTCCTGTAATCCAGCCGAGGAGAAAGGATCATTCATTTCTTTTCAAGATTCCGCAATGAAAATGTCTTGTAATCCAACAGAAGAGAAAGGGTCATTCATTTCATTTCTTGCAAAGAGCAAAATGAGGGAGCCTCTTCAACAATTACAACTCCACCACAACTCTACTTGTGTAAAGGTACTTCCATTGGCTTCTTCACCTTCAACCTACAAGCCACTTGGTAATGAATCTGTTATGCTCTAGATTTCTCATTTCAAGTTTAGATGGAGAGGTTTAAATTTCTTTATTTATTTAGTTTTAACCTCTTGTATCTATTAACCAAAAGTACATTAATTACCTCCTCTTGTATTAACTTTAGTTTTTCAGATAGAAATTAGAGATTTCATTGTATGTTCTGTGGACTTCTCATCTGTTCCTTTATTTAGCATTTAATAGTCCTTTTTTTATCTGGATATGCTGGTTCTTGGTAACGGTTTTGCTAACTGAAATAAATAATTTTTCCGATGGAGCCTTCTTACCATTGTTCTTTTCTATTCATTATTCTTTTTATCACCAAAGCAAATAAACATACACCAAATGCAGATAACCGAAGAGATGAATCTGTTGTTAGGAATCATTAAATCCTATAAATAGGTAACTCTACATATTATGTCTAATATGATAAACTGAAAATTAGATTAATAGAGTGCTATAATCATTTAAATTGTACTAAGAATGTAATAATATATACTCTTAACGCTAACTCTTGCATTATTATTTTGGATTTTTATTTTGGATGATTATGTTCTATGGCTAAGCCAAAAATACTCCAGCGAATTGAAAGGTTAATTCCTTTATCTTTGTTGCATATCAACGAAGAAATGATCTCGTAGGGTTACTTATAAATTGAAGAGAAGAAAAGGACATCTTCAGAGCTCTTTTAAAAAAACATAAATTAAAAACAAGCTTGCTAAAGCGCTACAAAACCAAATCTCCTCTCATGAACTAGCATCATGCCACATTCTGATATCCTAATTATATCCCCTTGTTTATTTGTTGGCATTTTATAGTGGGGTGCGATAATTTTGCAAAAAGTTTTAGTTCTCTTGATAGTATGATTTCAGGAAATACTTTCTTTAGCTATTCTTATCATAAAGGCAGTTCGGTGTACTAAACTTCTCACTATACGCGTGATTCCAGAAAAAATCAAACTATAAAAGTTTATTGTATGCAGTCTCATCTTACATTTGCATAAAGAGTTATTTTCACGGCTTGAGCCTGTGGCCATAGTCACATGGAGGCAACTTCTCCTAGATTCCCTTCTTAGCTAATTCTTATCATATTATGTGATTAGGTTGCTCAAAAATCACCAACACAAAACAACATTTTAATTACATGTTTGACTGTTCCACATTTCACATTTTTCTGCTAAATACTGCTTGATCATTCTTATTAGAAACTGTTTATCCATAAACATGTAACATGACCAAGATTAGGACAAATAGCTTTCATTTCATTTTCAATTGATTCCTTAAAGAAACATGCTCTTTCTCTCTTTCAAGAAACACTTAAACCATTTGTGAAAGGAAGTTTCTCTTGTTAATTCAAATTGTACCATCAGGAAAATTAGAGAGCACATGGGAAGCATTAACATAGGACATAGTTAAATTTTACATTGGCATCGCCCTTATGTTCAGACCACATGAAAAAGAAAAAGTTCTGAAGTTGAAAACAAGTTATGTTATGTGATCTGTGACTCTTTTGTGGGGAAACTTTTGCCAATAAAACAAGAAATGTCAATGTCATCACTCTATTCATTCAAAAAAGTGGTCACTCACATATTAAAACCAAAGTTCAACGTCAAAATTTGTACTTATTATCTCTTTGCAAGATGGGAAAGAGTAAGAAATAAGGCTAGAGTTGTGATCCTATTTCTTGAATGAATGGTGGAAAGCTGAGAGCATAGTTTTCCAAAATTTGAAAATATTTGAAGATTAAATAATATCTCACCATGATTTAAAAAAAAAAAAAAATTGTTGGAGTTCAACTCCAGAAAATAGGTTTGGGTATAAAATTCTGAAATTTTAACTTAGAAGTTGAATTCAAACTTTTCAAAAATTTGAAAAATAACAAAAAACTGTTCATTTTTTTTTCAGTGCAATTTACTTATAGAAATTCAAAAACAACTTCAAGTTATAATTATGACTAAACACAATTTTAATTGTCAGAGAATATCAATTTTCACTTAGAAAATAAAGCTATTTTCTTTTAAATTTCAAAATAAAACATGATTAAACACCCACTAAATATTTAAAATACGATCAAATTTAAGGCGAAACAGAGATTTAATAATCAAAATCTATGGGGAAATATTAGCTTAATTTTTATGACTAGGACAGGACTTATTAACAGATGTGGTCCATTTTGTGGGTAATTATTACTCCTACCTTATTAGAGGAGCAATTAAAAAATTGGGACCACAGCAAAAACTCTTTTGGTCTCGTCACATGCAACTATTTTTGCTGCATTCAAATTTGAATTACTAATGATGTGTAGTGCCAAAAGGCCAAGACTCTGACATGGTTTTATATCTTGGGATAATGACAAAAGCTTTACCTATTCAATTTCTGTCACTAAAAATCAATGGACAGGATTCTTGAATATGTATGCCAGAATTCTTAGGCAGATGATACCAATAATTAATAAAGAAAAAGTGATTAAATATGCCTCTAAACTTTGTGAAAATGTTTAAATATGATCTCCGTTATAAGTTTGGTTCAAATATGTTTTTGCTATTAAAGTTTAGGAGCAAATATACCTCTTTAAATATTATTTTTTTAATTTTTAATGATCACATAAACAAGTAATTGTCACATCACAAAAAATAAATTTATCAACTTTTTTTTATACCCGGACCCGAACCAAGATCCTACCCAGCACCCCTTTTAACCTCAAAGAAGAGAAAGGAAACAATGTTAGTTCTTCCGCCATTGACGTTCACCACTGAACAAGCGTATCTGGTGCAAGCCTGCACAAAGGAGGGCCAAGAGAACCACGGCACGAGTCTCGCGCTCGTGTCAAAGGGCAAGCAGCTATGGATATACTCAACAATTTTGAACAAAGATGGAATAAGCAAATTGGCCCGTCTTTGCTCATTCCCATAAGATCCATTCCAGAACTAAACAATCAGCCAAACATGGCTTCTACTGATCGGGACTGGAACGTTCAAGTATCTCGATCAATTGATCATGTCTCCGCGTGCCCTTTGCCTAGGAACATGACAGTTGAAAGAAGTATTCATGAAGCTTATGTTGAAGCAATTAGGCGAGCTGACAGATTTATATACATCGAGAATCAGTATTTCATCGGTGGATGCCATATTTGGGGGCAAGATCAACATTGTGGCTGCAGAAACTTAATTCTAATTGAGATTGCACTAAAGATTGTGAATAAAATCAGAGCTAAGGAGCGGTTTTCTGTGTATATTGTGATACCAATGTGGCCCGAACGACTGCCCGAGAGTGATTCAGTGCAAGATATATTACATTGGACTCGCGAAACAATGAAGATGACGTATAGAATTGTTTTGCTTAGTAGCAGTTAAGAGTTTTAGCTAATGGTAATACAGCTTGGGATGAATTGTAAAAAAATTTACTCGCATATGAATAAGCTCTCGTTCAGTGGTGAACAATAATGGCGGAAGAACTAACATTGTTTCCTTTCTCTTCTTTAAGGTTAAAAGGGGTGTTGGGAGTTGAATAAATTTATTTTTGTGATGCGGTAATTACTTATTTATGTGGCCATTAAAAATTAAAAAGAAAAAAAAAAGACTTGCAAATTTCTAGCAAATTATTTAACGTTTAAAGGGGTATATTTATTCCTAAACTTTAACAACGAGGGCATATTTGGACCAAACTTATAACGGAGAGCATATTTGGACCTTTTCACAAAGTTTTGGGGCATATTTAACCCTTTTTCCGTTAATAAATATACCATGTAGCAAAAATTATAACGCCTAAATTCCTATTAAGCAGGGACGGACCTACGTGGTTTTCAGAGGTTCACCCGAGCCCCCTCGGTAAAAAATTACATTGTATATATAAGGTAGAAAATTTATATTTATGTACATATTAATTTTGAACCACTTGAAACAAGATTGTTAAATAACTTAGTTGTATTACCTGCTCTAGTAGGGGCTCTTACTTCATACTTCACCCACATCGTGGGTTCGATCCCCGCTACAGATGTGCGGGCTGTCTTTTTTGAAAAATCTGTCTGTGTACAGCTGCTGCCATGGGCTGTTTTTTCTTTGAAAAATCTGTCTGTGTACAGCTGCTGCCACGGGCTGATTTTTCATCTTTGAAAAATCTGTCTGTGTACAGCTGCTGCCACGGGCTCTTTTTTCTTTGAAAAATCTGTCCTGTATACAATTGCTATCACTTGAAGAAATCTGTCGTGACTATATACTGTTACATCCCTTGAAATTGTATGTTATTGACTTATTCACATATTTATATTTTCATTTTTCAATTTCCTGAAGAAAATTTCTGGATCCGTCCCTGCTAGTAAGTTGAGGTTAGCTTATATTGAATCATCATAATTCATGTTGCTCCATTAAGCCCCTCACGATCTATTGATTATAATGAGTACGTCCCCACGTGTTCTTGATTGTAGGATTCAAATTGATTAGTTTTAACCATATTACAAATAGTCGAAACTCAATTAGGAGCGACTTGTATTTCTACTATTATAGTTTCCATTACGGGTGGACAAAATCTTCTCATTCACCAATATATGCAATTCTTGAATCAGACCTGCCAGTGATGTGGTTATCGGCCAAGTAACTGGTAAATTAAAATTAAAACTAGCACAATTTACAGTATTAGAATACTTTGCATAGTTTGCATCTGATTTCGATAAAGCTACTCAAAATTAGGAATTTGAAGTTGGTAAAAAGTACCAATTTTCAAACGGTTATAGGTACACGAATACTAATATGAAAGCATATAGTGGAATTGGGATTCTGTTGGCTAGCTGGTCGTGTGCACTTTTGTTCCCACACAAATTATAAGGCATTGCTGCTGAAATTGAGGATATGGTAACAGATTCCAGCTACTGGGAGCCACAAAACCAACATTTGAACATGACTATAAGAGCCAAGTTGTGGCCAACTTCATGCAAGAATTTAGGCCAAGTAGAAATCTTGGATTGGCTAAAACATTGGTCATATATTGTTGGATATGAATAAAGGTGAAGACAATTTGTCCAAGAATCTGAATATGTTATGAAGTTAAAAGAGCTCGAGTATAGAGGGAATAAATCAGGAAGTAACTTTTTATTTTCTCCTTTTACCACAGCTGATTTTTAATTTTAATTAAATTAATCATGGCAGTCTATTATTCTTGTACTATCAATTAATATAAGATTTAGGAAATTAATGGATAAACTTTTAAGATTTTGTGCACTAAACTCACTGTAATAATCCATCAGTTTTAAAATAGTTGGTTCTTATTAACTTAGCATTCCCCTTAAGAAAAAATATTTGTTAGAGGTTTATTTTACCAAATTACCCTTATAAATTATTTTTTGAAAATATAAATTTTGTTATAAATATATTACCATATATAGTGAATGTCTACTTTACCATATATAGTGAATGTTTACTTTACTATATATAATGAATATCTATTTATGGAAAAGTTAAGAACCCCAAAGTAAGTTTTCCCTTATAATTAAAGGGGTTTCCTTCATTGTAATTTAACCCTCAAAAATTCCTCATGAGAAATAAGAAGTCTCCTCTCTTCTTTCCTTATTCTTCTTGTTCTTATTTTATATTTCATAACATGTTATCAATACGAGACTCTGTCAAACAAGGTGAGATTATAAATCTAAAGGTGATTTCAACATTAGTAATTCCTTATGTCATTTGTATTTTACTACTAATAACTATTGTTGAATTTGAGAAAAAATAATTGATTTGGAATCACTTATGCTCTTAATTTGTTCATGAAGAACAATATTTTTAAAAAATATGATGATGAATTTAAGAATCATCTCATTAAGAGGGTAAGACATTGGTTAAAAGTTTCAATGCACCCCAACATCGAATTATAGCCTAAGACGCCTTTATATAAAAAACGTTGAGTTTTAATCTCAATATACCATATTGATGATATTATGATGGCTAAGACAAAATAATGAGTGTTTGGTGAAAAGTCAGGGAACATATCTCATTGATATGCTCTATTCCATGAAGTGAATATGGAAGCAATAGATGATGAATTTGAAAGTTGACAACTTGCTTCATCCTTGAAGGGAATGTGGTAGTAGTGCATAATATGTCTGAAAGAATACAAGTGATTGAATAAACGAATACAAGTATGGAGAAACAATACGATAATAATCATCAAAAGTGATGATATGTTCACACACTTATTATAATTATAAGATATGTTAGAGGAACATTTTCTACATTATATGTATACCTCGATTTGCTTTTGAATTAACAACATTTTGAAAGAGGTTTTAAGTTGTCAATTTGATAGGCTTAAGTCATGATTATATTTCATTCCTGGGAATGAGAATTTTGATTGTTTTAAGCATAGATTCATTCCCTGGTGTGAATGCAATAATATTTAGTAAAACTTATCAATACAAACGTGGACTTGATTGTGATGGTACCACAACTCACCTCCGAAGAAGGTAGAATAATTGAGAAGAAATATTCTGCAATTTGCTCAAAAATAGTAAATATGATCTTTATTTTTGTAAAGTATCAAAAATTTACTAAAGCAAAAAGCACATGTAATGGTAAACTTAGAGTTTACTAGTATAAAAATTCATACATTGACATGAATGATTATGACATCTCAAAAATGGTATATTGAGTATTAGACATATATCGAAGAATTCGAAGATTCCTTAAAAATTATTCATGTTGTTCGTTCTCATGATAAATTGGTTGGATCAACTAATATTGGAATTGAATCCCTTAAATCTGAAAAGTATAAAATGTGAATATGGGCTCGTTCACTTATCATATGATCTATTAAGATGCATCGATATAAGATGATCACATGTGAGTTTATTGTCAATCTGCAGTTGACATTCATAAAGTTGCTTGGTCATTATAAGTTGAGTTAAGAGCATAATTTTTAGATTGTGTAATCAAAACAATTCATCTTGATAATGTTGGTTTGACATAAAATGTCTTTGATAAATAGATGAGCCATTGCTAATGAGAACAAAAGATTCATGTGTTGGTTTGAAATATTATATACAAAATTACTTGTATGCATCGAATCAATAAATTATGATTATTTCACGATCCGAGCCGGGACCCTGGACGTGACGAGCATCCCAAACCATCAAGGCTCGAGAGACTCCTGTAACTCCCCAACCAACTAGTGATATTGTCCGCTCTGGGCTCAGGCCCGCACGACTTTAAAATGCGTCATTAGAGAGTAAGACTTGCTTACTTATATACCCAGCGTCCCACCTGGGTTTTGCCGATATAGGACTCCTTATCCCAAGTTGGGGTGTTATAGATTAATTTCCTCTCAAAGTTGGTTCTGAGTCAGGAATCATACGTTATTCATTTAATAGTTTTGATGTGCGGTATACTATTAATGACTATACCATAATGCACAAAGATGGATTCTTCAAAG
The DNA here is from genome assembly GCF_002878395.1 of Capsicum annuum. NCBI lineage: Eukaryota > Viridiplantae > Streptophyta > Magnoliopsida > Solanales > Solanaceae > Capsicum > Capsicum annuum. Next base: position 202,171,627 of record NC_061121.1, read on the forward strand.
AAGATGAAGGATGTATGTTGGTTTTCCTAACATAAGGGGGAGATTATCAGCAGTTATGAAATATGTTAGAAATTGTCATCAGATCTTCATTCAAAAGATAATTCAAGTCAAATGCCACAAGCATCTTATATTTAAGCTATAAGTGCTCCTATTTTGTGTCCCTAAAGGACAAAAGTCTATGCATGCGTGAAGCGTGGTAGATCAATCGATTCCAAATGAAATAATTCTTGAAAACGATAAGGAACAAATAATCATAATAAGAAGGTAATGTACTCTTGAAGAGCCTATGACATAACACTTCATGAAATCTTATGAGAGGTGCAGGTACCTGAAAATAATGAAGCAACGAGATCTCAAAATATTATGTCACACTGTGAACCGATACGAAATAATGCATCATTAATGACATCTTTGATACAATGTTGGCAAAATATTATGAAAGATTATAAGGATCTGAATTCTACGTTTATTTAAGCATGTTGACGTATAAATATAAGTGACATGAAAGGATGTGTCTTGATAAGCATATAACTTATTTAATTTGCAGTCCAGACACTTGAAGATGTCACACATGAAATACTGAATATTGTCACTTGACAAAAATTATATGAAAACTTTTAAGGATTCAAAATGTTTGAAGCATATAAAAGTTTCTGGGAAACTTATCTATAATCCTTATATTGCATAAATTTGTAATTTGAAAATTATTGAAACTCTTGAAGATATTTCAAAAGCAATAGATTATTTGCTGGAATGAGAAATATATCGAATTAAATTAGTTATATATCTTAGTGCAATTGGTATACTAATGTATCTTGTAACTACTACAAGACCCGATATAGTCGTTCGATCAATTTGTTAGCAAGGTATAGTTCTGCTCCTATTATGAGACACCGGAATGAGATCAAACATATGAGCTTATTTTATTATAAAGATTGTAGTCCTGATCTTGATGGTTATGTTGATGTTGTATACTTATCTGACCCGTATAAAGCTCAATCTCAAATAAGCTATGTGTTTATATATGGGGACACTGTCATATCTTGGAGATATACAAGACAGTCTATAGTAGTCACTTCATCGAACCATGCTGAGATAAGAGCTATTCATGAAGCAAGCCGAGAATGTGTGTGGCTGAGGTTTATAATATATCTCATTCGAGAAAAATATGGTTTTAAATGTGACAAAGTACCCATGATTCTATATAAAGATAATGCAACATACATAGCATAATTTAAGGAAAGATTCATAAAAGGAGATAGAACGAGTACATTTCACCAGAGCTTTTCTATACACATGAGTTTCAAAAGAATAGTGATATTAACGTGCAATAAATTCGTTCAAATGAAAATGAGACTGATTTATTCACCAAGTCTCTTCCAACTGATTTATTCACCAAGTCTCTTCCAACTGCAACTTTCAAGAAGAAGGTGTACAAGATCGGGATGCGAAGGTTTAGGGATGTTATCATTAGGTGGAGTGAATACGCGTTGTATTCTTTTTCCCTTACGAGGTTTTGTCCCACTGGGTTTCCCTTGTAAGGTTTTTAATGAGGCAGCCTATATGCGTATTGTTGGAGATGTGTATTCTTTTTTATTCACTAGTGTCGCGCCCTATTTCGAATCGGTCGAAACAACACATGGCATATGATGGTGTGTCGTGACTCTTGGGTTTTGAAAATTAGTTTTTAGAGTCGCCAGCTAACTTTTTAGAAAAATTAGGAAAAAATCACTTTTTATGTGAAAACTTTATTTGGTCATTCGAAAAATATTTTGAGATTGTGAGTAAGGGTTTTGGTTACCTGAGGGGGAGGTATTAGGCACCCCTCAGAGCCTATCCGAAGATAGTCCTTACACTCAATTTAGAAAGATCTTAGGAAAAACTTTTATTTTGTTATTTGCTTTTAAAACTGTGATAAGAAAATTCTTTGTTATTATTTTTTATTTATTTATTACTTAGAAGAAAATTTAAGGTATAATAAACATGACGCTACCATGTATAAGGAGTTAATGTAATTTTTTGTATATATATGTTATATGAATATTTTAAAAATAAAAAATAGTCTTTATTTTTGTAATTGCGATAGTATCAAGGAAAAACTTTATTATCCTTAAATGCATAGAGTTGAGTATGTAAATAAAATTTTATAAAAATATTTTAAAGCGCGGAGTAATTTATTTAACACAACTATAAATATATTTAAAAATATGAAAGAATGTCAAATTTCACTCATATGAATTTAGATTGAAATAAGCGAGAAATAAGTGACAATGCATAGGTGTAACGAAGTTGAGATAATAATAATAGTAACATTAATAATAATAACGATAAATAGTGAGGAAAATCACGATACAAATAATAATGACAATAATAATAATATATTAGTAATTAAAATAATTATTATTATAGTATGATATAATTCGATCTTTGATCGGACAACCCTAAAATAATAATAATAATATATATATATGTGTGTGTGTGTGTGTGTGTGTGTAAATAAATATATGAAAAGTTGATTTAAAATTGACTACTTTTTGATTCGTTCGCCTTTATCCGGATCTAATTTTAAAAGAGAGGAGGGGAGAAGATAAATACGTAAATAAATAATTAAAAAAAATAAATTATACATGTATATATGAATATATAATTATAACCGAAAATTTTAAGATCTTTAAATTGGAGAGTAATCAATGGATCTGACTAAGTTGTGCTAGCCTAGTATTTTGGTGTTTTTGATGATGCAGCAGTGCCTGCTTGACTAATATTATTTGTGGTGGACTGATGAAGTAGACATGGATATTGGACTGAGTTTTGGGCCAATTTTTTGACCTATTGTTTGAAATTTATAAATAACGAGCTGGGTTCGGATGAAATAAATAAATTGAAGTTGAATTATTGTTAGCCCGGACGCTCTTTTTCTACGAAAATTAAATTTATCGATACTTTCTGCTATCCTAAAATTATTTTTAGTTTAACGTATACAAATTACAGACAGTATTTGTATAAGCGTCCAATTTGACATCTTTTGTGATTTAATATTAACAATATATATGTGTGTAGAAATAATAAAATATATGTAAAAATAAGAATAAAATATAAAATATTTATTTATATGACAATATATATATATATATATATATATATATATATGATCACAATATCACCTAAAAATAAAATTAAAAAAATGTGAATGCGAGCATCAAAAGATATTTTGTGATTTTGATGTTAAAATATTTAATTAAAATATTTTATAATATGATATAAAAAATATATTACCTTTTATTATTTAAAAATTTGTAGAAATGGAGATAAAAATACGAATCTTATTTCCTATTTAATTTTTAAAAATTATTTAGGGCCAAGAAACATCGGAAAAGTAATTAAAGGGAAAAGGACAAGCCAAAACTGGGTGTCAACAACTAGATTTTTTTTTCTACTGAGTTTTTTTTAGTAAGGTTTTAACGAGATACATTATCTATCAATTAGGCATTTAAGGAGGAATGTTATAAATATATTATCATATATAATGAATGTTTACTTTACCATATATAGTGAATGCCTACTTTATATAGTGCATATCTATTTATGGAAAAGTTAAGAACCCAAGGTTAGTTTTCCCCTATAATTACCCTCAAGAATTCCTCATGAAAAATAATAATCCTCCTCTCTTCTCTCTGTATTCTTCTTGTTCTTACTTTATATTCTCTCTCTATTCTTTTTGTTTTACTTTATATTTAATAACAAACTAAGTATATATACTTTGTTTAGTCATTTAGGCTGCATTTGTTTTTTTCAAGATTCAGAAGTCTGAATCTAAATACACATCTGAATGATTAAGATGTTATCTTTAGATTTGAAAATTGAATGATTAAGACTGTTTGTTTTTCAACATTTGAATGTGCAAAAAAAAATTATTTGTATTTATAAATAAAATAAAAATTAATTATATATTATAAAAGTATGTAATTTAATACAATAAAATTATTATTTGATTGAGAAAAAATATTTATGTTTGTTAGTGATAGTGGAGATGGTTTATAATGGTGGTTGCAGTGACAATGATTGATGTTAGTGATAAATAATATTGTTGGTGATAGTTGTGATGATTGATATTATAGTGACTGTTATGATGGTAGCGATTGATAGTGGTGGTGGTGGTTGTGATGTGACGCTACTTGATGTTAGTAGTTTGAGGTGTTAATTTTGTTGGCTGAAATATGAATACATGATGATTGATGATGTGTTGGTGTTAGTTGGAGATGTTGCTTGTTGGGATGGTGGAGATGGTTGCTAGTAGAGATAAATTATAGCAATGATAGTGGTTGAAGTGGTGGTAGAAGTGGCGTTACTAATGACAATAATGGTGACGACCAAAGAATGTGAGGAGGTTGTGATGTATTAGTGGTAGTTAGTGGTGGTGCTAGTTGTGATAGATGAGTTGGTTGGTAGTAGGGATTGGCCACTAATGGTTGATGATGGTGGTGCTGTCGACGGCGGTGAATATAATAGAATAATAAAGGTAGTAGGTGTGGTAGCGGTAGACAATAGTAGTTGGTAGAAATATTTATTATCAATAGTGGTTGTGATGGTGGAGGTGGTTGGTGGTGGTTGACAATGGTAGCAGTGACAGAGGTGGTTAATGGTGGTAACTGCTGATTATGAATAAAGTGGTGAATATTATCAAATATCAGAATATCTCTTCAGAGCTATTAACACTTGGTTCTAGATCTGAATGGTTAAAACCTATTCAAACCTATTAAGAGCTAAAATCTTAATAAAAAACAAATACACTTAATGGTTTAAAGTCTGAACCATTCAGATTCAGACTTCCATTAAGTGCAAACAAATGAGACCTTAATGATAAAGACAATATTGAAAGAATAAAACAAAATTCTCTTGATTTCATAAAAGAAACAATTAAATTAAAATAATTGTTTAAAAAAGATCAACTAAAATAAAAAGAAAAAAGATATTAAAACTATGAGAGAATCTTGAAAGTTATGAGTACAGTTAATCGCTTAACCGAAAAAGTATATCCGCTCTTGAAATATGTAGCAGTATTACTGCCAGTCTTCTTGTGAGGCAAAGGGTGTGAACCAAAGTGCACTCATATTTCGTTTTATATGTCACTCTGCAGAAGAGTTAGAAAAAAAGAATTAATCATGAATTTTCAAAAATAAGTTTATTTTAAAAAACATTAAGGTTTTTTATTCAAATTCACACACAAGAATACTAAGTTTGATTTGTACTCCGCGCACTACCACATAGAATCTTAAAAAAAATATACTTAAAATTTTCAGGATTGAGACGAAGGTTGTGTCACTGCCAATGTAATAATGACTCCTTATTTGAGTTACTCTTAAGCATCAAAATGTATTTGAATTGAATATTTATCAATTTTTTTTTAAAGAATTGAGGGTCAATAGTGTTAATTAAGACAATTTCAAACAATTTCAACCTCAAATGTTGAACACTAGGTGAGTTTAGAATGCACAAGCTACACATGAAGTTAATTAAAGTCTCACATAACACCATCAAAGAATGTGATGCAGCGGATGAGACTGCTCCTCCCTTAATCAGAGGTCTCGGGTTCGAACCTTAGATATGGAAAACGCTTTCCCCCGAATGGATCCCTACGCGACGCGAATTCAAATTAGTTGGACTCTAATGCGGGTACCAAACACCGGATGAGAAACAAAACAAAAAAAAGTCTCACATAACAAATCCTCACTTGTTAATAGAAGATTGTTAACATTAATAAGAAAACTTGATTTAGTTTTTGAAAGGTGAATGGAAATTGTAGCAAAGCTAATGCTTGCCAGTTGGAAGTGGGTTAGAATTTGAACAAGTCTAGCTTGCATTACGTGTTGAAAATTTTGGCTTTAATTTACAGCTTGCGTTGAATTGAAGAGTGGCGTTATGTTTCTTGCGACTTTTCGACAAAACTTGGCTTTAAAGTATAGAAACATGTTTGCGTGCTACGAGGGGCATCTTTGGTTGTCTTTTGTTTCCCACTCATTGTGTGTTACGTGCATTGGAGCTTGACTTTATCTGAATCTCGCATTGTAAGCCCTATTTTGAAGATAGAATTTTATTTTTTTTATATCTAAAAATTAAACTAAAAATCTGTGATTAAAAATGAAAGGATCCTAAACATTTCCACCACATCCATCATAATTTCTTCTTTGAAAAACAGTCACCTCTACAGGTCTACATCACATGCTTTATGATTTATCTAATTCAAGTGTAGACTGCTGGTAAATGGATATGTCATATGTCATAATTGAAGTAGTGGAATATTTGGGCCAAAACCAACATCCTTTCCACAAAATATGACACCCTAACTAGAATATATAGTTATTTAAAGATAAAAAGGTAACATATCAACCTAACAGCAGTTGGCCAGAAGTGTTATGTTGTGTATGTTTGATATCTAACTTTTGTTATTTATGATTGGATTTAACTTTGAGTCACTTCAATTGGAAATAAAATTAAAATATTTACTTTTTTTAAATAAAAGTTTTTCAAAACGATACTTTGAGGTTAATTTGTTATTTTAAATAGTGATTATATATTTTCGTATTTGTATATATAAGATTATATAATTTTTTGTTACTTAAACGATTGTTTTATCGAGAATCGTATTTTAATCAAGAACTATCTTAAAAATTAATTCAAATAAGTAAATCTCGATTTAAATACAATTTGTTCTTAAAAATAATTTATTTGTTAAATATAATTTGTTCTTAAAAATAATTTATTTGTTAAATATCTATTTGTTTTATTAAACCACGAAACTTGAAATTAAACCAATTACTAATTCGTATCGAATTACGATTCAATTTATCCAAATTATTAATTTGATTGTAGTTAAAATCAATTTGACCACAATTGCAATGTAACTAACCAATTGATTTTTAATTCGTTTAAAATGTAAAATACAATTAATTAGCTCCTAAACCTATCGAGTTATTTCATAAATAGCCTAATTTAAATCCTCACATATCATACCCTAATTTCTACCTAACTAGAATATATTGTTATTTAAAGATAAAAAGGCAACATATCAACCTTGACAGCAGTTGGCCAGAAGTGTTCATGTTATGTGTGTTTGACACCTAAGTTTTGTCTTTTATGATTGGATTTAAGTTTCAGTCACTTCAATTTTAAATAAAATTAAAATATTTATTTTATCAGATAAAGATTTTTCTAAATGATACTTTGATTTTAATTTTATCATTTTAAGTAGTGATTATATATTTTAATATTTATATATAAGAGATCATATAATTTTTTATTACTTAAATGATTAGTTTATCGAGAATCAAATTTTAATCAAGAACTATCTTAAAATTAATTTAAACGGATAAATCTCGATTTAAATATAATTTATTTCTTAAAAATAATTTATTTGGTAAATATCTATTTGATTTTATTAAACCCAGAACTCGAGATTAAATCGGTTGTAATTCATATCGAGTTGCGATTCAATTTAGCCAAATTATTAAATTTAGTTGTAGTTGAAGTCAATTTGGCTACTGCAATTGATGTTTAATTCGTTTAAAATTTAAAATACAATTGATTAGCTCCTAAATCTACTGGGTTATCTCATAAATAGCCTAGTTTAAATCCTCAAATCTCCTACCCTAATTTCTACCTATACAGCCCAACATCTATTGAAACTCAGCACACACCCTTTTAACTCCTTTACCTCTCTTCTCCAAAACCCACCCAATACAATGACAACAAGGAACAACATAAAAAAAAAACCGTAGCAACAATACAACATCCATAGTCTAAGCTCTCCAAACGACCTTAACAGCCACGAAACGACGTTGTCCAGCTCTCTCCACCCTCTCTCCAGTATGATTTTACGTCCCTAGAACGAGATTAAAACCTCGTGAAAACTTGTCACGATCCAAAATAGGCACGTGATGGCACCCTCTAGTACAGGTAAGCCTATTCCAACACAAAAACACAATTTAAGAATAAAGAAACGGAAGACCAGAGAAATAAACCCAAAATATAAATAAAGAATAAATAATATTAATGATATATCCCCATGTATGGTTGTCACTAATACAAGCCTTACATACAGATTTGTAACAAGTATGCTAAGATATCTTGTATGCGAAAGTAAGCACAAGATAGTAAGGAAAAGATCCGGGTAAGCTTGAAGTCCATCTGCCACTACCTTGATCTCCGCAATGTCAATGCAGTAAGAAATAATCTACAAAGTGCTACTCGATCCAATACATGCACTGAGTGCAAAAAACAAGAAAGGAAAAGAAAAACAAGTGCGAGTATGAATATCCATATGTACTCAGCAAGTATCATCGATAACTGATCCTAGTCCAAAGCGATGGCGAGAACCACCACTTCGGTTACCCAAGGTATCAAATTAATCTACAACGCATCAAATCATAATACTTAATCCTACCAGAGTAATCCAAAACAACAACCAACAACCATAGCAAGAATAGGGTAGGCACTATAACCTAGGTGAGTCAATACTAGCCACTTCATAATCCACAATTACAGAGAAACACTTATACAAAAGACTCACTACATAAGAAATACATTTCAGGTTTAATCACATGATGTCAACAAACAATTATGAGATCAAATAAGGAGAGAGTATATAAATATTCAGTAACATGCTATTAAAGGTCAAATATAACCTCACCCCATGTCTCATAATATCTCAATCCCATATCCATATAAGATGATGTAAAGTAATTTAATAAAGTGAAATGGATGCTCAAACACAATATCACAAACAAGTTTCTAACACAATAATATAGTACAAGAGCAAGCACTAAAACAGTATCAACCATACCAAGAAGGATAATGAAATATAATGTAGTGATGATAATGATAATGATATGATATGCTCGAGGTTATCGCATAACCTTCTTATACGCCTATCGAACAGAACTTTTAAGTAGGACCCATATGGGGGGGGGGGGGGGGGGGTTGCAACCCATATACTTTTGAAGACTCAATCCTAATCTCAATACCCATATCTCCTTTCCAACTCGTGGGCTACGACAAAAAGTTTTGTAAAAGTGTCTCATTTCTATCAAAATCGATGTTTCCTCAATAGTACCAATGATTATGAATGTATGTATGATATGAGGATGTAATGCACACAACTAAATCAGTATGAAGATCTCGAATCCATTCATCACATATACACGTAAGCTCAGAATTCACTCATATGTCAACTATCCATGATTTAATCTAAGCAATGTACCATTGAAATATTCATGTATGTAAGGCATCACTAATGTCATTTTAACCCCCAACTCGGGCATTATGTCAAATATCGGGGCATAAAATGTACCTATAAGGCTATAATATCAGATAATGCCCCCACATAGGCAACACACCGTGAATATCATCTCAAGTCACCAAAAACAATAATATAAACCCCCTTACGATTTCACAATATTAGTAATACATGAATAAGCCCCCAAACGAGCATACAAACCTAATTTATTACTCAAGTCCATAGATATTTCACATAAGTTCCACATGGCAACCCAAAACAAATACAAATCCCAATAACAAAATATTGTGGAACTACCCAGGCCTAGATTATTCATACATTAAGCCTTAACAATAAAATAACTCTAGGCATTATCTATGGTTCGATCATTCTATCATTTCAGTAATAACATAATTGTCTCCTGTAATTTGCTAAACCCTAATCTCATAACAAAGGTCGCTACACAATTTCTAAAGCCCTAAAGTAAGCATCGAATAATAATAATAATCCAAGCCTAGGTTATTAACTACAATCTATTCTAAGGATATCTATAATCAACAATACTAACTAACTAAGGCAATAAACTAACTACAATCCATTATTAAGACTCTGGTACCTGCAAAGATGCTCTCCATGTCATATAAGTAGGATACCCAACTTAAATGAATCACAGCATACTGACAATCAAGCAAATAACACATAAGTACTTTGAAAAAAGATCAATGTACATCTCAACATGTCTTAATCAAACATCCTCAAATCTAATTACTGTATAAATTCCTAACTGAAAGCTCAAATTCTTCGAAACATCTCCAATCAAGACCAAACTATCAAATATGATATTCCACATCAAAAGAAAGCCAACGATACCCTTATTGGCTATATTCAAGACGGGTCTAGAATGGATCCTGAAAATGAGTTTGAAAATAAAAAGGGTTAAAATTAAATTTTATTTTAGAATTGTGTTCTCCATAATTATATGAGTCTACAGCTAAAAATTCATATAAAAATAAATTAAAAACAAGGTTCAAATGAAAGAAAAATCATTTTCAAGCTTTACCAGCAAAAATTCTTAAACCCATTTTGAAATCAAGAATTTAAAGTCATTTTGAAGAATGAATCTAAGGAAAATGATAATTTTAATATTGTAAAACTTACCCATAGAAGAAATCTTAAAAACCTCTTTGGAATGACCCAAATCCAAGCTCTCAAGCCCCAAAAATGGTGAAAATGAAGTTTTGATTCTCAACTTAAGTAGAAATCATGAAAAGTAAAATAGTTCTTGAGAAATGGGAAAATGGAGTTTTAATTTGATAGATAATGATTATACAAGAAAAATACATCAAGAATCATGAAAATCGGAGCTTCCTAACTCTAAAAATATCAAAGATACGAAATGAATTTGGTTTTGGTCTTAAACTCAGCGATAGCTGCTAAAGCGACAATTCGTCCACTAAAACAACCTAGTAAAATGGTCAAAATACCTTAAAGCGGTTAAAAGACCTCTTTTGCGATCATTCAAATTTTCATCAACCGTTAAAGCGGTCAACCAGCAGCTTTAGCGTCTACACCAGCACGAGCAATTTCAAAAATTTATTTTTGATCTCCGAAACTCATATGGAACCCTATGAACATAATTTAATAATGCAAATTCATCATAAAACATGTTTTGAATCCAATGAAATCATCAAATTTACAAAAAATTCTGTTCGCAATAAATTTTTGTGGTGCTAAAAATTAACTGCAAGAAAAATAAAATAAAAAAAAATAATTTTATTAAATGAATCTTGTGAGTACAATTTTATTGTTCTCTTGATTATTTTCTCCTTAGCTTTTCGGTGATTCGAGGGCCTTCTGTAGCATGCTTCTCAAATACAAGATGATTCAGACCTCCTTAAGTTGTGTTTGATCTTCGGAGACGTTGTGCAACACTTCTTCATTTTGGGTTGATCTCCGAGAAGAACTCCGTTGACTACTCCCTTGAAGAGTTGTGTAATTAATGTTCTGACTTGATCCAATGCTTGCAGAATCACCTTAGAAAATTATGTCACCCTCATATTTATAGTTGTAGGGGGTAAGCAGTCCAGTAGAAATAACCTCTTCTGACTTATTCTGATTGGTCCATCAAATTATCAAGTTTATCACAAATGCTGTGTGATAAGGTTGCTTGTGATTGGCCAAAAATGTCATTTGTGACACTTGGCGATATTTCATTAATTATTGAACCTGACTTAGCTGCCACATTCTTTAAATGTGTGACCTCATCTTGTTGGTCTTTAATTTAACTGGGATACCACGTCATTTAACACGGGGCAATAGTTTGGGCTTCTAGATGGACCTTAAATTGAATTTAATGGACTTATTAACTTTGTAAAGCCCAGACTAATTTCAACTCAAACAAATATGGATTCAATTCATATTTTGTATGAATGTGATCTAATAAATTTTATGTGTCTACAGATTCCCCTTACTTCAAGGCTCGTCGAGGTGTTTGATTTGTCGAACCTTTTAGATATAAGAATTGAAGTATTTGTGGAGCTTTTTTTTGTGTGTGATTTAAACCTCGCAAAATATTCGAATTTGACGAGAAAAAATATAGTCGAACTCTTCAATTGTGTCTCAATTTCTTTATTGATTCGCCAAAGCTAATTAATTAATACACACTGAAGACTCCTTTTTTTTTGCAATACTTGAACATTTTTTTAAAACTCGACTCCTTAAAGTTATGATAATCAGGATAGAAAAATGTGAGTCCCTTGATTAGGAGTTTAAATTCTTTTTAAAACTAAATATATCAAAACCACATAAGATTCGAGCATTAGTCTTATATTGAATTTCAATAGGACTGAATAGTGATGTTATCTCACTTCAAAGAGGATTACGAATTTGACTTATTTTTGACACTTGGACGTCCCAGTCCTCTTTGAAAACAAATTATTCAACAAACTCCTAGTCAAAAACAAACTAGAGCTCTTTAGATTCTATAAAAAGACATCATCGCCTCATTAAATCATTCTAATTCAGCTTGAGCAACAATACAAATTACGTTCTTTTTTTTTTCACAACTAAATTTCTTAGCAGCTTGGAGTGTCGTGAAAAAAATTCATAACGCGTTGCGGAAGTGTCTAAATCATGAATGACTTGTGATACTGGGAAGTAGACTCGTAAAGCTACGTTATACGTGAAAATAATGCTCATATTTTATCCAAATCTGCCTAGGTATCCTTCTGAAACCAGACTTTAAGTTCTAGTTTGTCACTTTTTCATGTTTTGCGTAGCCTTACAAAAATTCTCATATCTTGCCTTAGAAACATCGAAATCAGAAGCGATTTTTTGAGTTGGAAGGCATATTTGCAAAGCTTCATCTCATGCGAAAACTACATTAAGATTTTGCTCGAATCATCCCAGATATTGCACCAAAACTGATCTTCTAGTCTTGGTTCGCTAATTTTATCAGCATTGTGCAGCGTCATGATAAATTTTATATCTTAACGCAGGAGTATCTAAATCAGGAGTGGGTTTCTGCATTGGAAATTAGACTCACACTTCTATGTCATATGTGAAAACCACCATTAAAGAACTTCTATATTTTCTTAGATAATATGCCAAATTTACAACCTAAATTTTGTTATATTCTTTTTTTCTTTATCAGATTTACCTTTTGATTTAATTCCTTTGACATGTCTTCAAATGCAGAGAGTATAACTTCAGTACTTCATGAATATGGTGAAATTTCGTGATCGTACGACGCCATATTCTCAACTTAAAATAGCAAACGGGATCAATTTTCACCGTGCCGAATCAAGAAGTCATGTCATTGGCTCTGAGGGCTTCTTCTTCTCTGCAGGTTTTTGAGAGGTAAAAATAACTACCAAGATGAACAAGGTGTCCCCAGATTGGCGTATTTCATCTTTGTGATGTTGGTGGGATACTACTTGAAGCACGCACCTTCTTTGCGGCTTTGACGATGTGCTTATCACTTTGAAGGACCACTTTTCATTTCTCTTTCCTATCAAGGCTTTTGTGAACAATGTCATTTGTTTATCCACACTTGTTGATGAGTATTCAGCTGGCAGTTACTTGATGTCCATATTCCACATTCATTGTTGTGTTAGAAGTAGTTATAACTTCAACAAGCAAGTATTTGGTGTCATTCTTATTTTTTAACTTGGAGAACTGCAAATTATTGGCGTTGGTAGATTTAGGAGACCCTAAAGCAACTCAAGAATCATAAATCAATTTCCAAATAAAAGAGGACTTAAAACTTTGGGTGGTTGACGTCAATGTTCACTATGACAAATTAAAGAATAAGACACATTGTTTTCTATATCGTCTTGAACCATCACGTTGTTGGAGTTTACACGCCAATCTATATAGCAGGAAGAAACGCCGTGCAATTAGCACTGTGTGGGCTGTATCATCTCCACCATCAATTTTATTTTCTTGGCAGGTTTTATGTTTTCCAGTTTTAAGCCTCTTCGGGAGAAAATTCACATCTCGATACTAGAGCATCCAAAATACAAGCCTCTTGATTGTATAGATACCAAACAAAAATGGCTATGACGTATCCAAAAATTGAGGAAATTTTCCTTCTATATCATCCCAGGTAAGTTTTTGAAGTTGCAACCAAATTTCTGATTTTTTTGAAGTTTCCACCTTTGCGCGCCGACAAAAAAATCATATCTTGCCATAAGGGTGGCCAAAACATGAGATTCTTGATTAATTTGAAACTATACTCATAGTCTGCAACATATTTAAAATTCAAATAAAAATTCCTCCTGGATTGACCAAAATTAATTTTTAAAGTTTACTTCAAAATCTGATTGTATCACTCCACAACTTTGTGCGCCCTCGTTGAAAAATTTATATCTCGAGGTAGGAGCATTGAAATTGCAAGCCACTTTTTTCCGTTAGAAAGACAACTCCCAGAACTATAGTTCTTGTCAAAATCATGGCCAATGGATTTATATATATATATATATATATATATATATATATATATATATTGATCTGAAGTTGACCAAGATGACTGTCATGCTTGCTCTCCAACTTTGCACATCAATGGTAGAAAACTCATAACTCAAAATAGGTGCGCTAGAATCATGAGTTTTTTTTTTTTTCTTGTAAATAAAGCTCTCATAACTACTATCCCTGTGAAAATCACAATCTTACATTTTGTGGATTTATTCATATATATCGTCAAAATTGACTAAGACGACTATCGTACTTGTTATCCAGCTTAGAGCGTCGATGGTAGAAAATGCATAACACAAAATAGGAGCCCTTGAATTAAGGGATTATTTTTTCTTTGGAAAGAGGGCTTCAAAAACTGCAATTTATGTAAAAAATCATGGTATTTATGATTTTTCACAGATATGTCTTCAAAGTCAGTTCAGTCGAAATCTAATGATCTACTTTGCAGTTTTGGGTACCTGTGTTAGAAAATTAATAACTCGACATAGGAGTATTTGAATCAAGAGCCATGTTTTTCATTTTAAAAAAAAACTCCAAGATCTGACATACCTATAAAAAATCATGGTAAAAAACCTTTACTAATTCGTGTATAAATGCCTTTGAAGTCATCTAATTCAACCTTACTTGACATTTTTTTCTTTTTTCCTTTTTTTTTTTGGCCATACACAATTTAAACTCATGTAGGACAGGAGAAACATGCAGTTTATGCTCGTGCCTTAAGGAGGGTTCCAATTTGTAGTTTTAGGCTCATGAGTCAAAAAGCATTTCAACTTACAGTTTATGCTCGTGCGTCGAAGAACAATTTGGCTTGTAGTTTAGGCTCATGGGTCGAGGAGTATTTTGACTTGCAGTTTAAACTCGTGTATCAAAGAGCAATTTGACTTGCAGCTTAGGCTCATGCATTGAGGAGTAGTTTGACTTGCAGTTAAGTCTCACGCATTGAGGAGCATTTCAACTTGCAGTTTAGACTCGGGCGTCAAAGAGTAATTTAACTTACAACTTAGGCTCGTGCAACCAGGAGTATTTCGATTAAAGTTTATGCTCGTGTATTGAGGAGCGATTTGACTTAAATTTTAGGTTTGTGCATCAATTAGTATTTTGACTTACAGTTCAGGCTTGTGCGTGGAAGAGCGGTTTGACTTTCAGTTCAGGATCGTGCATCAAGGAGCGATTTGACTTGCAATTTAGGCTCATACATCGAGGATCATTTTAGGAAAAAATTATTGTAATATAACTTTTCTCCCAACCCTTTGGGATGAAGTATTGTTGCACTTCAATTTGATATTGGATTTTATGGGCCACATTTATTGAAGAAAATTTGCACTTGATTTTGTGTCGACTTTTAGAAGTTGGAGTTTAGAAGTCCCTTGGCATTTTTTTCTTTTGTGAGTGATCAATGTACAAGTATCACATTTCTTGCTATTGGGGAAGTCATTTTTCATGGACTTTTGTTGTTTTCTTTAAGGTTGGAACATCAATTGGGTCAAAAAGCTCCCAAATTATAGCATGACGATTCCTTCAACTTTTGGTGATGCCACATAGCTCATGGGTGTAGATTTTGAAATTGAACCTTTCTTATGGTCCTATTTGGCTCTAATGTGGGTTGCATTAACTGTATCATTATTATCAGTGATGATTTTCCCTTCCCATATTAATGTCATGACCTTTTCCTTCAGGATGAAACATTTAATAGTGTGATGACTAATAACTCAATGAAATTTGTAATACTTAGGATTTTCTACTTTACTGGATTCTTAATTTCACTTTGACTCAGGTAGTTTAATGATTTCTTTGGATAGTAATTCGTCAAGAATCGCTCACATGTCAGAGTTGGGAAAAAGATACACCTTTACTTGTAACTCCTTCAAAGTTGGTTGATTTTTCACTTCTTGTGTTTGTTGATTTAGAGCTTTCTCTTTAAATTTTTGTCTTATGATGGCCTTCTTAGAACTCATACTTGTCGCCATAGATTCCCTAATTTGATCTTCTAACGAGTCCTTGAGTCTTATGACTTCTTTTCTAGGATCAAAGACAGGTGATGTCATTTCATGATTTCAATGCTTAGCTCCATGTCATGTGCGCGCGTAACTAATTTTTTAAAAGTTCGGGGTCAAATTCCTTGGAGGATATAATGCATCCCTTGAATGCAAACTTTAACTGCAAAGTTTTAGAAAGTTGATCCTTGCTATCAAAGCTCAATGCTCCCTCATGATTGATGTAATCCACTAAAGGATCATCTTTACTTTGTCTTGTGTTTTTCATCTCCATCATGCTGACTATACAACGGGTGCTATAGAAATAATTTAGGAATTGAATTTTTAGTTCCCCTGTAATAAATTGATTCAGACTCCAAGTCTGTGTACCAATCAAAGGCATTTCCTTTTAAAGAGCAAAAAAACTACTTGATAAGAAAATCACCATATGTACCACACAGGTACAAGTCTCAACGAAATAAGTGATGTATTGCCTTGGCTTTTCTTTTCCATTAAATTGTTGAAACTTTGGTGGTGGATATCCAATTGGCATTGGTAGGCCCTTAATTCACTTAGAGTATGATTTGAGTATCCTACAAAATTTTGTGACAGACCGCCATATTATGCCTTGAATGGTGTTTGCAATCATATTTTACAGTTGTTGAAATATTAGCGTGACCATTGAAGAAATAGATTAATGATTGTCAATTGACTTGATGAGAGATTCACCATCAAATTTTTTTTGCAGTCTTAGTTTATAACTTGACTCTCTAGGGTTGTAGAGATATAGCTTGCTCATAAGTTGGGTGATTTGAAGATCTTTCTCATTAACAAACTTCTTCAAGGCTTCAATGATCTGCTCCATCATTGAATACTTCTCATCCATTACAATCGCATCAACTATGAAAGTTTTGACTTTCGTTGAAGTTGAAGAATTCATTGAGTTCTCAGATTCTCCAAAGTTGAAAAAAGTTTCAGACAGTTTGTTTAACAATATTGATACAAGGTTGCCCTCGGGGGTAGTAGTTACAACTAAAATTTAAGATTTTCTCATTTTTGTCATCTTCAAAAAGGGGAAGTTCTAAGATCTATCCAAAGCACAAGTGTCACGACCCGACCCCAGGTCTGTCCGTGACAGGTATCTCAAGCCCACCATGAGCCAGAGACCATCCCCGTAGCCTAACCTCAAGAGCATAAATATAACAAATAAAGCGGAAGCCAATCAACAGTAATAAGAAGATGAATAAATAACTCACATGAAACTAAGAGTCAAAATACAATAACCAACCGACATCTGTCCACGAAAAACTTTAAAGCTGAAAATACCAAATAAGTTGGGACATGCCCCCAACTAGGAGCATAAGAATCCAAAAGTACTAAGACTATAAAGAATAGACAATAAAATAATAAGACCTTCCTAAGAATGGAAGCTCACCGCTTCACACCAACTCAAGAATGCACCACATCATCTAATGTTGCACTAGAGCAATAGAAAAATCTTTGATCCCTACTTCATGAAACAGTGTAGCATTCTAGGACGGTCAGTGGGATAACCACTGGCATGTAACTCAGGGTAAGTGATAAAATAATGTCATGTTCAAAATCAGTCAAAACCACATACATACATTCATATATACATATATAGAATGTTGAGATAGGGTAGAGGGTCATGAACATAAGAGTTTTAAAACTATTAAATTGGACTCTGTAGCTCGATCCGTCCTAAAGGAACCTATGGGCTTTATGGGTTCAGATCCCCCTGTAAAAAAGACCCCAGTGCGTGTTAGCCGTACGAACTAAGGAAAAAAACAAGGGAAAACTAAAGCCTATATATATATATATATATATATACATATATATCAAGTGCGCATCAAGCACACGGTCATATAGACCCCCAGCGCCAGCACATGTGGTTTCTAGTGTTCGTTTCCCCCTCCCCGGGGTTTACACCTTCTTGGTGAGCTACACAACCTCTTTAAGCCCAAATTAATATAATTTGCACATAAGCCAGTCTATTAACCAGGAGTTATTCATTAAGGCATTTACCACTTGGTACCGTCATACTAATATGTTTGCAAGCTAAATTAAACATGCCAACCCAATCCACATAACCACATTGACTCCCCAGCCCCATTTAAAGATCCAAACTATGGCCACCAAGGCCATCCAAATCCATTTATCCATTAATGCAATGCATTATGTTAAAAAAAAAACTAAACCATGTAATTTTCCATGGTAAAAATCAAATTTACAAAGTGGGTTGAGATCATACCATTATAAACCAAAATTCATTCAATTTGAGGAAACCCATGTCCCCATTCAAACCATTTAAATAATGTACCAATTCAGCCCCAAAACATCAATGTAAAGCATGAATAATCAATTAAAAATATGAGACAAGTAATTCAATTAGTAACAACCAAAACCACTCAACACAATTTCAAAATCCACAATTTAAATCACATGAAAATCTATTTAATTCATGCCACAATATAAAGTTAAAGTTTGAAAAAGAGAAACATGCCTGAAACACACAAGAAATTGAAGTCGATTTGAAGTTTAGAGCCTGGATGATGAATTCTCTGTGAAGCCCTTGAATGGTCTTGGGTTTTTAGTTTTAAGAGAGTATGGATAATTTTGATCTTTGAAAATTGAAGAAAAATGGCTTATTTTATGTTTAAAGGTCGTACAAGGGGTAAAAGACCAAAAGCCTCTCACACAAAGTGGATAAAATAAAACTCGATAAAATCAAAACACTATCGTGGCACGCTGTTATCGCAGAGGTAATCTTCTATGCCATTCTGATATCACAGAGGCTAACCTCCATGACATGATTATATCGCGAACCCTCACTGTCTCGGGGTCTCAAAATGACCTCTAACCCCTTCCGAAAATTCCAAAACTTTTCCAAATTACCCTTTTAGAACCCCTAATCAAAATTCAAGTCAAAAATTAATATTACGTATGTGGGAAGGTCAAAAATAAAATGATCAAAATTTTAAAAGGTCTTACATTATCCCCCCTGCTGAGTTGGGACACTTTTAGCACGAGACTAGCAAGATGCACCAAAATCAATTGACAAACCCAGAAAATGACAAGAAGAAAATGGAACTCATACCTTAAATACATTTATCCATATCAGGAAACAAGAATGTGTATTTGGCCTTCATTTCTTCCTCAGCTTCCCATGTAGCCTTTTCTACTTTTTAGTTTCTCCAAAACCGAAGCTATATCCTTGGTCCTTAATCTACAAACTTGCCTATCCATTATCTCAATCGGGACTTCCTCATAAGACCAAGAATCTGTAACACCAACATCTGCAACAGGAACTATCAAGGAAGGATCATCCATACACCTATTTAGCACAGACATATGAAACACAGGATGAATGGATCCCAAACTCGTAGGCAAAACCTAACTCATAAGCAACATTCCCAATTCTCCTCAAAATTCGATATGGACCAACGTAATTGGGACTAAGCTTTCTCTTCTTCCCAAACCTCTAACTCTTTTCATAGGAGACACCTTCTGAAATACCTGATCACTTACATCAAACTCCAATTCTTTTGGTGACTTTTAGCAGTCTTATGTCTTTCTCTAATTACTTTCACCTTTTCTATAGCTTGGTGAACCAAGTCAGGACCAAACAACCGAGTCTCACCATTCTCAAACCATCCAATATGAGACCTACACCTCTTACCATAAAGAGCCTCAAAAGGGGCCATCTGAATACTCGTGTGATAACTATTATTATATACAAACTCAATAAGGGGTAAATGATCAACCCAACTTCCCTTAAAATCAATTTCACAAGTCCTTAGCATAACCTCTATAGTCTGAATAGTATGGTCTACTTGCCCATCCATTTGAGGGTGGAAAACAGTGCTAAGGTTTATATGTGTACTCAAATATTTCTGAAATAAACACCAAAAGTGAGAAAAAAACTATGTACCTCTATCTAAAATAATTGACACTGGCACACCATAAAACTTCACAACTTCCTAAATGAATAACTTAACATAATTCTCTCCTAAGTAGTTAGTCCCCGCAAGTAAGAAATGAGTGTACTTAGTCATCCTTTCCACAATGACCCAAATCAAATCATACAAATTGCGAGACCACGGAAGACCTATAATGAAATTCGTATTGATCATCTCCCATTTCCATATAGGAAACTATATCTCTTTAGACATGTCACTAGGCCTTAAGTGCTTAACCATGACTTGTTGACAAACCATACACTTAGACACGAGATTTGCTATATCTTTTTTCATATTATTCTACTAGTAGATTTCCTTTAAGTCATGGTATATCTTAGTTGAACCCGGATGAATTCTATACCTGGACTCATGAGCCTCAGTCAAAATTCTTTCTTGTAGCCCATCTACATCAGGAACACATAATCTTCCTTAATACCTCATAATACCATCTCCTTTAATCTCGAAACATAACCTTTATCTAACCCATATTATCCTTAATCTACATAAGTATGGGATTCAAAGCCTGCTTCTCCTTCACCTCAGCACCAAGAGATGATTTTACCGCTTCTTGAACAATAATTCCCCATCATTAGAGTCTAAAAAACAAACTTTCAAGTTAGCCAATCTATAAATGTCTTTCACCAATCCTATTTTATCCCCATTAACATGGGATAAGCTCCCCAAAGACAACTTGGTAAGAGTATCAGCAACAATATTAGATTTACCTGGATGGTAGTGAAGACTCATGTCCTAATCCTTAAGCAATTCGAGCCACCACTTCTTGCTGAGATTTAATTCCTTATACATAAAAACTTACTACAATCTCTTATGATCCGACTAGATATCTACATGCACCCCATACAAATAATGGTGCCAAATCTTCAATGCAAAAACCACAGTCTCCAACTCTAAATCATGAGATAGATAATTCATTTTATGAACTTTAAGATGCCTAGAAGCATAGGCCACGACCTTACCATGCTGCATCAACACATAACCTAGTCCTACACAGGACACATCACAAAATACAACAAAATCATCAGTACCCTCGGGCAGCGTCAAAACTGGATCAAAAGTCCACTTTTCCTTCAACTTCGTTAAGCTACCCTCACAAGCATGAAAATACAAGAACTTAACCTTTTTCTGAGTCAATCTTATCAACTGAGCAACAATGAAAGAGAAACTCTCTATAAACCTCCTATAATAACCAGCCAAACCCAAGAAACTCCTAATATCAGTTGGAGTTGTGGGTCTAGACCATTTCTTAACTACCTTAACTTTCTGTGGATCCACCTTGATCCCTTCACTAGAAAACATGCCAAAGAAAAGTCACAACACCCTACCAAAACTCACACTTAGAAAATTTTGCATACAACTTCTGGTCCTTAAAAGTGTGCAAAATAATTCGAAGATGATTAGCATGATCCTTCTCACTCTTAGAATACACCAAGATGTCATCAATGAAAACTATCATAAAAAAATAATAAAAAAAAAACTTTCTGAAAATCGAAATCATAAGATCCATGAATATGATTGTAGCATTAGTCAACCTAAATGAAATCACAAAAAACTCATAGTGACCATACTGGGTTTGGAGAGTAGTCTTGGGAATGTCAACCTCCCAAATTTTCAATTGATGATAGCTAGAACAGAGATCAATCTTATAGAAACATCTAGCACTCAGAAGCTAGTTGAAAAGATCATCAATCCCATAAAGAGGATACTTGTTCTTCACTGCCACCATATTCAGTTGACGATAGTTTATACATATCTGAAAAGACCCATCCTTCTTTCGAATGAAAAACACAGGAGTATCCCACAGTGAAACACTAGGATGAATGAATCTTTTATCAAAAAGATTTTTCAATTGCTCCTTTAGCTCTTTTAATTTAGCAGAAGCCATTTTATAAAGAGGAATAGAAATAAGATGAGTATGCAGTAGAAGATAACAACATCTGTAGATACCTCAAATTCCTGGCGAGTAACAAGTGCATAGAGGCAATTTCGACTAGGGCCGGTACTAGAAGTAGCTCCCTTTGGTGCAGGAGCTAAAGAAGTGGAAACCAAAACTTTATAGTTCCAGTGGCAACCCTGGCTGAAGGATAATCTCGTTGTATATGACCTTGCTGACCATAATTATAACACTAATTTCTGCTTTCTTCACAATAACCATGGTGATGTTATCCACAAAAACGACTAGGAGGATAACATGGGGCTGACTGAGATCCACTATCCTGACACTACGCACCTTGTTTCTTAGGACCACTATTATCTTGAGACTGACGATCACCCGAAGTCTTAGTATAGGGAGCACTATCAGACGAATATGAGTGTCACGACCCGAGGCTACCCCCTAGTTATAACAATGGTGTCACGATCACAAGTGACCAAAAGCTAACTCATGAGTTGGTACCTGTTGTGAGCACTGATATGAACATATTGTCGCTCCCTATTTCAAAGCATATAGTGGTGTGTCGTAACTCTTGGGTTTTGAAAATTAGTTTTTAGAGTCGCCATCTAACTTTCTGAAAAAATTAGTAAAAAATTATTTTTCTGTGAAAACTCTATTTGGTCTTTCGAAACATATTTTGAGATTCTGAGTAAGGATTTTGATTATCCGAGGAAAAGGTGTTAGGCATCCCTCAGAGCCTATTCAAAGATAGTCCTTACACTCAGTTTAGGAAGATCTTAGGAAAAACTTTTATTTAGTTATTTACTTTTAAAAATGTGATAAGAAAACTCTTGTTATTGTTTTTTATTTGTTTATTACTTAAAAGATTTAAGGTATAATACACATGGCGCTACCATGCACAAGGAAGTAATGTAATTTTTTGTATCTATATGTTATATAAATATTTTTTAAAATAAAAAATAATCTTTATTTTTGTAATTGCGATAGTATCAAGGAGAAACTTTATTATCCTTAAATGCATAGAGTTGAGTATGTAATAAAATTTTATAAAAATATTTGAAAGCGTGGAGTAATTTATTTAAGACAACTGTAAATATATTTGACAATATGAAAGGATGTCAAATTTCACTCAAATGGATTTAGATTGAAAATAAGCGAGAAATAAGTGACAATGCATAGGTGTAACGATGTTGAGATAATAATAATAGTAACAATAATAATAATAACAATAAATAGTGACGATAATCACGATACAAATAATAATGACAATAATAATAACATTGGTAATTAAAATAATAATTATTATAGTATAACATAATATACCTTGTACGTGTAGTGGATGAATATACACACCTCACATTTCTATCTTGAAAACTCAAATATTGTTAAAAAATAAAATATAGCGCAACAATTAGAATTATTTATTGAAAAAATATGTTAAAATTGGTGGATGGACTCTTAAAAAATGTAAATTTTGATAACGTGTTTTCTTATTTGTTTTAAAATTTTATCTTTTATTGTTAACTTTTTAAGAGAAACATGGTGGTTACTATGTTGATTTTTTAAGATATATTGATGGTGAATTTTCAAAAGAATTATTCAAGTACGATAAAAGGTATTATCTTATCTAGTAATAATTACAGTGTTATTTGCGAAAAATGAGATGTTAAAGCTACTTTCTAAAGGGGTAGACGACTAATAAAATAATAAAAAATTCAGCAGTCTAATAAAGTTACTCTGAACAAGTTAAAAAATAAGAGTTAGTCAATATAAAACACTCAACATAAATTGAACCAAAAGATGAGAAATACTAGACTCCATTTAGGAGTTTGGGCTTTTAAATTTTGCAACTCCAAAGCTCCGCGATCCTAGTGACGGTTGACCCGCTGTTTGGGTCAAAACAAGTTCCGTCCCAGAACTCTCAACTCCTAAGTTTACATGAAAAAGAAAAAAGATAAGGAATAAGTAGCGTCCCTAATAGATGAAGGTAAAGAATATTCTTGAGATGGAACACCTATAAGCAATATTTCTAGAAATACTAACATATTGAACATATTCCCGCTATTCGTAGAAAAGATCTGCAACCATAAACCTCCAAAGTGTACCCCACAACTTGAAATATATTCTTTTGACATGCCTATCCAGTGAACACAAACATGGGTAGGTCTAAAAAAGGGGTTATATTTCAAAGAATAATGAACGGATCGATGTATTAACTCACTAAACAGTCGCAAGACCCATCAACAAATTTATAATCGCAAAATCAAGAAACAGCCCACTCGGATCAGAATAAAAAAAATGCTAAGGATGGATAAAAAAGAATGGCAAACCACACAAAACCATACTACCACTGCCCGTCGAAACTGTATGCACCTATAAAATTATTATCACTACATATGTAATCTCCTATGCACAATTGACTAACTATGACCATGGTTCGCAACTGGAAATGAACAACCACCCCAAATCAAATAATCGCAAAGGTTCACATATCCACAGGCCCATACGTTAACAATTTTTTGCCCATAAATTAACTTCACAAAGCCATAGTTATACCTTCTACCCTAAAAGAATGTGACGGTTTTCACAATGATTTGCTTTCCACAGTATTAGATTCAATTTTTGGGTGATACCACGTTCGAAATAAAGTTTCAAATAACTAGATCCACCACCGCCATAACTAAATAGAAGTCAAAGATTTATATTTACCTCCACCCATTTCCCAAAAGGCATCGACAAAATAAGCTTGACTAACATTCACACTCACATTTAATTTCCAAATCGATTAAGCATTTTAAACTTTGACCAAACTTTATCTACAAATCCATTTCCGACCAAGTCATCTTAATCAGCAAAATACCCACAACAAATTCCTAACAATTTCAAACAGACCTTCATCGTACGTTCAAAGGTCAAACGAGAAGAGAATAACGAGATGAGAAACGAAAGCTAAAGAAGAGGACAAATTTTGCACCTTTGTTGACGCAGCGAATCGGGGCTTCGATGTCAAAGTGTTTTCCGGCAACGACCTCGGGAACTCAAACTGTTGCTTCTGACTTGCACTCGTTTTCCCTTTTTTTTTTTTTTTAAAAAATTTTTGCCTTTTTTTTTTTTTTTTTTGCTTCTTCTTACGAATTTTGCTCTCACGAATTATTTTTGCCTTTTCTTTCGAATTTGCAGCCTTCCCTTCAGAGATGGAGAAGCCTCCATTTTATAGATGTAAATCCGGACTTCGAAGTCCGGATTTGAAACTTGAAAAATAAAAATATAGAAGGAAAAGGTAGAAAATTTGAAATTCTGAGACAAAATCCCTTCAAATCTCAACTTTTTCAGGCCATTAATGGCAGGTTTGAAACTTGAATATATTGCACTATTTTTTCTCTGTTTTATCAGATTGATGGGCTGAAGGAGGCAGATTCAGAAGGGATTTTGCAGGCTAGCGATTAGGGTTTATATTTTGGGGGTGATGGAGATAGGACGGTGAAGAGTGGAGAGAGAGGGTCATCGTTGTGAGCTGAAAGGGAAAAACGATGGTTGCTCTTTGGAAGGAGCAAAATGCGTGAATTGTTTTCTTCTTTTTCAGAATGAGCAAGGGACAAGTGAAAGGCATTTAATGCACTGCTTTTGGAATTCCTTTCCACTTTTAATCCATCCGATCTTTGATCGGACGACCCTAAATTAATAATAATAATAAATAAATATATATATATATAAATATATGAAAAGTTGATTTAAAATTGATTATTCTTTTATTCGGTCTTTATCCGGATCTAATTTTAAAAGAAAGGAGGGGAGAAGATAAATACATAAATAAAAAATTAGAAAAAAATAAATCATACATGTATATATGAATATATAATGATAACCGGAAAATTTTGAAATTTTCGAATTGGGGAGTAATCAATGGATTGGATTAAGTTGTGCTAGCCGAGTATTTTGGTGTTTTTGATGATGCGGCAGTGCCTGATTGGCGAATATTGCGCGTGGTGAGCTGATGAAGTAGACATGGATATTGGACTGAATTTTGAACAAATTTGTTGGCCTCTTGTTTGAAATTTATAAAAAAAGAGCTGGGTTCGGATGAAATAAATAAATTGAAGTTAAATTATTGTTAGCTTAACACTTTTTTCTATTGAAATTTAATTTATCGATGCTTTCTGCTATCCTAAAATTATTTTTAGTTTCACATATACAAATTACAAACATAATTTGTATAAGCATCCAATTTGACATCTTTTTGTGATTTAATATTAACAATATATATATATATATATATGTGTGTGTGTGTGTAAAAATAATAAAATATATGTAAAAATAAGAATATAATATAAAATATTTATTTTATATGACAATATATATATATGGTCACAATATCGTCTAAAAATAAATTAGAAAAATGCGAATGTGAGCATCAAAAGATATTTTGTGATTTTGATGTTAAAGTATTTAATTATATTTAATTAAAATATTTTATAATATGATAGAAAAATAGATTATATTTTATATTTAAAAATTTGTAGAAATAGAGATAAAAATATGAATCTTATTTTCTATTTAATTTTCAAAAATTATTTAGGGCCAAGAAGCATCGAAAAAGTAATTAAAGAAAAAAGGGCGAGCCAAAATTGGGTGTCAACACATATCATCTGTGCAGAAGATAAACTGAGGAGGTAATGTATATCTGAATACTGAAAATACGAAATACTGAATGTCTGAAACAACTGATAAGAACTATAAGAAACTGACTAACTCTCAAACTATTTTGTCTGAATTTTCTGAAAGCCTCTAAACTGATAGAGGAGTTGATGAGATAGACCCTTAACTAATTCCGACTGACTGAATAAATTGAACTACTAAAATAACTGAATAAACATAACATGTCCTTGATGGATGATCACTCACCACTATGGCTGCTGACTTATGTTGAGCTATCTAACTGGGGTCGAGAAACTGTGTGTCTGAACTTATGATATAAGACATCATAGCATAAAGAAGAGTATGCGGTCAGTACTTTAAATGTATTGGTATATGAGATAAGGTCAGGCTGATGTACATGGGTTACTGTTCATATGAAGTAAAGAATAACTGAATTGCATAAGATAACTAAACATGAATGAATGAAAACTGTAACATCTGAGAATGCAAGACCAAGCACAAACATATATATGAAATAATCTATAAACTGGAAGACTGAAATCTGATAACTGAATGACTGAGAATCTATGTGCTTTGGTCAGGCAAACCTGGATTGAAACTATATTGAATACTGTATTCAGACTGCGGGAGGTATCATCTAACCGACATACCCCAATCTAAGCTAATCGAGGTCCAACCTATAACCCCAGTTGGAAGGGTGTCAATACCGTGCCACGATTACTAACACTGGCTGTGTGGATCTACTAAACTAGTGGCCCAAAGGACTAAGGAGTCACCCTCAGCTAGCATATGCTATAATGAGATATGTGTCACCCTCAACTGGCAGGTAAACACTTTGTCAACCATCAATTAGCAGGTAGACATCTCTAATCTATACTGGCTACATAGTTCTGTAACTCAAGGATTTCTAATAAGGGTCATATCCTCTACTATCAGGTGTGCCGTCATCCCTGAGTTTGCTCTGTGCTAAATCCTACTCCCAACTGAACTGACACCAATATTGGACTAGATTGAACTAGATTGAACATTATTACAAAATTTATAGGGCTCATCATGATTATAAACATATAAGTATACTGATCAGAGTCATGGATTAACTGTCTATATATTTGAAAAGCTGAATTTATGTAAATCACATCGGTATCGAATGTTTATAACCCACTAGCACTGAATGGGTAAAACATGGAAGAATAACATGATTACAAGCCTAAAATCATAACTTAGGGATTTAACGTGAAGATTACAATATTTAAAACATGTAATGGCTCATCCCACTTGAAAAACACTTATAAAAATAACTTTTAATTGAATTAATAAGAGATTCATGGAGATATATTAAGTTAAACATAGAAACTCATAACTTAAACCAAAAAAGGATTCTTGGACTCAATGGGTGAAATAAACACATGGATGAACATCACACATACCTCACTAGATGATTTTTTGAAGATTCTTGGGAATTTCTTGAGGTTTAAAGCATGAATTCCTTGATTTATTAATAATGGATTAAGGTTTGTTCTTGAAGTGGAAGATGGTTTTCTTGAGAGATTTTATGAATAAAGGGAAAAATAATGCTCCTAGGGGACCTGAATTTCATGTGATGGACGAGTTTGGGTGGGGAAATTGACCCAAATACCCTTAAATAACAAAGAAAAAAAGATGGATGGTTAAAGAAGGGGGTACAGCAGGCTTGTAACGCCCTGAGTCTGCACCTCAAACGTCACACGGTGCTCATAATCCTGAAGGACCACAAGCTAACCCATGACTGGTACCTGTTGCAATCACTGAATAATAACACTGTAATTATGCAGAAATTAGGCTGAATCTGCTATAAGGTTCATAACTGAATTCAAATACTAATAAATAAATATTGAAAACTAAGCATCTGTCTGAAATAGTCTAGTCTGAAAGCCTCTAACTATTTGAGAAAGGGAGTTGATGGGACAATCCCCCAACTAACTCTATTAACTGGATAAACTAAGCTACTGAAACAATAACCTTATACTCAAAAAATGAGGAATCACCACAGTGATCACTGCTGGTAACCTGAGCTACTAAGTATATTTCGGAGCCCATGCATCTGAACCTATGATATGAGACATCATAGCATAAAGAAAAAGTATGCGTCAGTACTTTGAATGTACTGATATGCTAAGTGAGGTAGGTTGATATTCATGGGTTCATATGCATGAACAATAACTGATTGAATAGTATGAATGCAATCGAAAGAGAGTACGTGTATAACTGAAACTATTGTAACTACTGATTTCCTTTGCATTACTGAACATCTCTTTCTCTCTTTCTCTCTCTCTCTCTCTCTCTCTCTGTCTATATATATATATAGTAATTGAGGTTACACTAAAACTGAATTTTAAGTATTGATAATTGATTAACTAGTATCTGAGATTTACTGATAACTGAGTTACTGGTTACTGGGTTACTGACAACTGGGTGACTGTTTCTGACAGTCATGATTTTGTAGAATTGAACTGAGTTTGATACTAAGCTGGGTGACTGTATCTGATAGTCCTGATTCTGTAAAACTGAACTGAGTTCTATACTGAGTCTAAAATTGAAACTGTAGGAGGTAATCTTCTAACCAACATGTC
Organism: Capsicum annuum; assembly: GCF_002878395.1. Lineage (NCBI taxonomy): Eukaryota > Viridiplantae > Streptophyta > Magnoliopsida > Solanales > Solanaceae > Capsicum > Capsicum annuum. Next base: position 202,201,002 of record NC_061121.1, read on the forward strand.
CCTCTCTAAATGGATTTGGGTCCAACCAATAACCCAAGTTGGAAGGGTATTAGTACCGTACCATGGGTGAATACAAGTTGCTGAGTCACCCTCATCTGGCAGGTGCTCTAAATGAGAATGGTGGTGCCCTCAACTGGCAGGTAAAACACCTCATCAACCCTCAACTAGAAGTTTGATGTCTCAACCTATGCTGGATACGTAGTTCTAGAATGTAAGGACTGCTTCTAATGATCACACCCTCTACCGATCGGTGAGCCCCCATCCTTAGGTTCACTCGGTGCTGAATCCTACTCCCAACTGAAGGTTCACTCGGTGCTGAATCCTAATCCCAACTGAATAGACACTAAACTGATCACTAAACTGTACTAGGTTGGACTAAAATTTTACTGATCATGTTAACGGACTGAACTGGATTGAGTTCATTGAGTTTTGTAACTGACTGAGTACTACTGTTTGTGACATTACTGAGACTATTCTAAAGTTATAGTAATTCTGGGTAAACGGTTAGATTTTTGGGTATTAAATACCCCCAGGACTAGATACCATAGATAGTAAAACATAGCACAATCTTGAAAGCATGATAGCTAGTCACTTTGTCACAACTCATTCATTCATTAAGGTATTTTATCAAACATTTGTAAGGCATGAACTTGTACACATGCTATTATGTCATGATTTCACTATTTCACTTACATAGACATGCTATCAAACACTTGGAGGGCATAAATTATGCACATAATAATAATTAACATATATAAACATCATGATTATAACTCCAACCTGCAAATTCAAGGGTTTTAAAATGAGATCACATAACATTATCCACATGCTCTTTAACTCACAAGAAATTTTCATTTTTTCATTTTAAAAAAACCCAAACAATTATCGTGAACATCAATACAATCTAGTTAAATCATGGAATTCATGAAAACAATAAAATTATAGTTTAAAAGAGGTTCTTGAACTCTAAGGGTGGAAGGAAACCCTTGGATAAACACCTAACATTCCTTGGTAAATAAATTCGTGAAGATTGATGGTGTGTTCTTGAAGTTTGGACTTGAAATTGAATACCCAAGGGTTTGTTCTTGAGAGAAATTTGAGCGAAACTAAGAGAAAGTGATTTTGGCTTTAAAAATATTTAATCTCGTGTTTTAGGGTTGAATAAAAATGGGAAAATGACCCAAATAACCCTCTTGATGCGGACTTTTAATTATTGAAAATGTGCCCAGCGATGCGCAGACTGATGCACTGCGTCGATGGGGTCAACGCGAGAGCCAACACGACGCATTGAGATCATGTTGTCTCTTTGGAATTTTCACTGGGAGATGGGTAAAAATATCTATCAACGTGATAGGTGATGCGGCACATTGAGTTCACGTCGATCCACTGTCTTGGACTCTCAAACATGCCTCAAATAATGTTTGAAAAATCCATAACTCGCCTGAGAACACCTACTGACTTTCCTGATCATGAATTAACCTAAGAATTGACATTTTAAGGTCGTAAGGGTCAAAAATAAGTTCATGGAAATATCGAGGCCAAAATAAGACTAAGTGTCAATACTTAGCTTAAAATTTTCTAAATCTTGGGCCTCTTTTTACACTATCAAAGACTGAGTTAGGCTTGAAATTTTATGGGGTCTTACAATATCTCCTCCTTAGGAACATTCGTCCTTAAATGAGACTCGTAAGATGAGAATACTGATAGACTAAGTTTACATACTGAACAAGCACAACTGAAGTATGATTACATGGCTGAAACTACTAATATACTGAGTTTTCATACTGAACATGCATAACTGAAGCATGACTGAATTCTGGAGACATGACATATGACTGAACTATTTTCATGATGGTTTGCATGACATAAAAATTCTATACAGCCGAAACTGTTATCAATTTGGTAAAGTAAATCTGAGCATGAGACTGAGTAAATCTAAGAAAGACTGTTACCTTGAGCTGAGTCTGAGTTGGCGAAGAAAAGGTGAGGATAATTGGTTCGCATATCTGCCTCTGCTTCGCAAGTAACTCCTTCAACGAACTGATTTCGCCAAAGAACTTTAACCAAAGGAACTTCTTTGTTCCTCAGTCTGTGAACCTGATATTCAAGAATTTTGACTAGAACTTCCTCATAAGAGAGACTATTCTGAAAATCTATACCCTCTATAAGGATTAAAACTGCTGGGTCACCAATGCATTTCTTGAGAAAGGAGATGTGAAACATTGGATATACTGAAGCTAAGTCTGAAGGCAGCTCAAGCTTGAAAACTACCTTTCCAAAATGGTTAAAGATTTGGTAAGAACCGGTATATCGAGGACTGAGCTTCCCCTTTTTGCCAAACCTCTTCACCCCCTTCATGGGAGAGATTTTCAAATACACAAAATCTCCAATTTCAAACTCGAGATCTTTTTTTCTCACAACTGCATACGACTTCTTTCGGCTCTGAGCTGTCTTAAGTCGTTCCCTGATTAACTAAACTTTTTCTAAGGCATCAAATACCAGGTCAGGCCCTACCACTGCGGCTTCACCTACTTCAAACCAACCAATGAGAGATCTACATATCCTCCTATAAAGCGCCTCAAACGAAGCCATCTGAATGCTAGAATGATAACTATTATTATGTGCGAACTCAATCAAGAGTAGGTGGTCATCCCAACTACCCTTAAAGTCAATGGCATACGCTCTTAACATATCTTCTAAAGTCTGAATGGTCCTTTCTGCTTGACCATTTATCTGAGTGTGGAAGGTCGTACTGAGTTGAACTTGGGTACCATGACCCTTTTGGAAGGCTTTCCAGAAATAAGAGGTGAACTGCATACCTCTATCTGAAATAATGTACAACAAAACTCCGTGAAATTTGCCAACCCTCTGACATAGAGCTTGGCATAATCCTCAGCTGAATAAGAGGTATGAATAGGTAAGAAGTGAGCTTATTTGGTCTTCCTATCCATAATGACCCAAATCAAATCATGCTAGCGATGAGTACGGAGTAAACCCATCACAAAATCCATGTTCACCTCTTTTCACTTCCACGTGGGACTACTGAACTCCTGCATAGGTCCACTAGGCTTCTGATGCTCAATCTTGACCTGCTGACATGTAGAGCACTTAGCTACAAACTCTATAATGTCTCTCTTCATCCCACTACACCAATAGACCTTCGGCAAATTATGGTACATCTTAGTGGCCCTTGGATGAATAGAGTAACACATTCCATGTGCCTCTGCAAGAATCCTATGCCTCACTTCATCCATACATGGCACACATAGTCTACCTTGGCAATGTAATAGTATCTCCCTCTTTGGAGAAAACCTTTACTTTCTGATCTCTGACTGACTCTTTTAGTTTACTTAAATTGGGATCTCTGTCTTGCTTTTCTTTTACCTTGAAAACCAAAGAGGATTCCAAACTATTCTACACCCATACACTGCCCTCTGCTGAATCGATTAAGCGGACACCTAGTCGGGCAAACTGATGAACTTCCTGAACTAACTTCTTCTTACCATTCTCTACATGAGCAACAATACCCATAGACATCCTACTAAGAGCATCAATGACTACATTGGCTTTGCCCAAATGATACATAATACTCAGGTCATAATATTTTAACAACTCTAGACATCTCCTATGATGCAGGTTCAAATCTTTCTAAGAAAATACATACTACAGTAGGCTTTTATAGTCTGTGAACACATCAACATGCACCCCATACAAATAGTGCCTCCGAATCTGTAAGGAAAATACTACAATTGCTAACTCAAGATCATGGATAGTGTAATTCTTTTCATGGGGTTTAAGCTTCCTAGAGGCGTAGGCTTTGACTTTACCTCTCTGCATCAAAACACACCCCTAACCAACTCTAGAAGCATCATAATACACAATAATTCCGTCTGAACCATTTGGTAAAGTCAAAATTAGAGTTGTAGTGAGTCGAGTCTTCAACTCCTAAAAACTCTTCTCACAGGAATCTGACCTCTGGAATTTGACTTTCTTCTGAGTCAATTTGGACATGGGGGATGGAATGGATGAAAATCCTTCAACAAACCATCGATTTTAGCTAGCTAAATAGAACTGGTTCACCCCAAGGGGATACACTGGGTCTGATGAATCCCTTATCTAGGAGATCCTTCAACTGTTCTTTTAATTCTTTGAGTTTTGATGAAGCCATTTTGTATGGAAGAATAGAGATAGGCTGAGTATCTAGAAGAAGGTCGATTTCAAAGTTAATTTCCCTGTCGGATAAAACCCTGGGAAGATCTTCAGGAAACACATCAGAAATTTACATACTACTAATATTGACTCAAGATTAGGGGTCTCTGAGCTAGAGTCTTAGACTTGAATGAGATGATAGACACATATTTTGGATATTATTTTCCTCACTCTAAGGTAGGAAACAAGCTGACCCCTAAGTGCTGAAGTGCTACCTCTCCATTCTTGGACAAGTTCGTTCAGGAACTAAAAGTGGACAACTCTATTTCTAAAGTCCACTAAAACATAGCATAAATGAAGTCAGTCCTTGTTGAGAATGAAATCAAAATCTGTCATCTCTAATTCTACTAAGTCTACTAAAGTAATTTTCTGAGATACCATAATCAGATAGTTCCTGTATACCCTTCGGGATATGATAGATTTACCTACTAGGTTAGAGACTGAGAAGGGCTTTGCTAGGATTTCGGGACTGACTCTAAAGTCAACATCTATGTAAGGAGTTACAAAGGATACAGAAGCTCCTGGATCTAGCAAAGAATATACATGTAAATGATAAACTTGTAACATACCAGTGACCACATCAGGAGAACTTTCCTGATCTTGTCGGGACTGGAGTGCATAGAGTTTGTTTGGGCCCTACCCATGGGTGGCACTGGAAGCGGCACCCTGCTGATTTGGGCGATCGGACTGAGCTAAAGGATAATTATACTAAACCTGAGAACCTGCCTGAGGATAATCTCTGATTCTATGGCCTAGCTTGCCATACCCGAAACACACATCGCTGCCAGCTCTGCAGACACCCTAATGGTTTCTGCCAAATTTTTAGAAAAGAGAATTTATTTGGGCACTGCTAACATTACCCTGAGGTTTAGGGACGAGTGTCCTATCTTTAATACCATCTCTAAATTTCATAACTGGAGCACTGGCTGAGGACGGAGCTAAAACTGAAGATTGCGGGCACAACTGAGAATAATTTTGACCCTCTAACTTAGGCTGAGAGAAGTTGAAGCTACCTATTCTATCCCTCTTGTTCTCCCTCTCTTCCTCCTTATTCTTAGCCTCTTATAAATGTTGAGCATGGACCATGAGCTTGGATATGTCCATCTTCTTAATTAGCATTGTGGTCCTACACTCCTTGACCACACTGTTGGACACACCCGACACAAACTTACTCATCTTAGATCTGCTATCTTCTACTATATGAGGAGCGTATCTAGCTAACTGAGTAAAATTTCATGAATACTCCTTCACTATTATGTTGCCCTGCTTCAGATTAATAAACTTCAAAACCTTCACTTCTCTTAACTCCAGTGGGAAGAACCTATCCAGAAAAGTTGTGGTAAACCTCTCCTATTCTATGGGCCCACCATACGTATCCATCTCTACCTTCCACCTCTTGAACCATGAGTGAGCCACATCCTGCAACTGATATGCAGTGATGTTGGGTGAATTTATGCATTCTAGCGCTACTATTCTAGAATATTTAGCCTTATTTTGAGGATGATTATTATGCTATATATGTTAATAATGATATAAATGAGCAATTATGTGTCCAAGTATGTGTTCACAATGATTAATGGTGTTTCCACACAATTTTTGATTCAATTTGACCATTTAGAGTTTAACCAAGAAAACTAGTGTGACTAGCTTGAGCTAGGTATTTTTCTAGTCTATTGTGTTGAGTTCTAGTGTGTTTTAATGAGTTACTAAGGTTGTTATTATGTGTTTATATTTTAAAAAGATTAGTTATAATTTTCAAGGGTCAATTGGATCAAGAAAAGAGTGAAAACAATGAGTTAAAGCTCAATGTAAACTTAGCCTATGCTTAGCTTGTGTTTCTAGTTCATCGGTGAGCATGTTGTGTTGTTTTGAGCTCTTAATTGATGTGTTTAATGATTTAGAATGCTTAGTGAATGGATTATGATGATATATTAAGGATACACAATCTTCAAATCAAGTGGAAACAACTCAAGAAGGCTCGGAATGCTCAACAAAAGCACAAGACGCAAGTTGGACCCCTGAAAAGTATTGGAAGAGTCTGGACTGTACAGGTGGTCAATTTAGGAGTTCAAAATATAACTAGATTCATAAGAGTCTCAAGTTTTTGGAAATATCATGCGTGTAGATTTATTTAGAGTTTAAGGAGGCCCGGAGATACATTGAAATCACGGACATCTATTGGAATTTGACAGATTTTTTTGACAATTGTGAATCTGCATGTCTCCGTGTCGCGCCGATGCCCAAAATCGGGATAACTCTTCCCAGCTGAAGTAAAATATCTTGGAAACCCAATCCAAGTCAGTTTATGACTTGTGTACTATAAATATAACATCCCAAACCCCTTTTTAATCATCTTGGGGCCTTTTGGAAACCCTAGATCAACTCGGAACATCTTGAACTTATTCCAAAGACCAGTTTACTTCTTTTTGGGCTCTGATCTTGTAATTCAATTTTCAATCCTTTGATTTAGTTGTGGGAAATTCTTATTGTACTTGGAGGAGAATCAACTTTGGATTTCATCTTTTGTAAATTTTATTGCTTTAAATTATGAATTCAATCATTGTTATCTCTTTCTATCTTATAAATGACTAAAACCCGTAACTAGGGTTGTGGGATCTATGACTATTCTTTCATTAATTTAGTAGTTGGTTAGGGTTCGAGTGATTATGGGAACATCTTGATAATTCTTTTATTTTAATTATTTTCTGTTGGTTGCAAATAATAGGCTTTGCTTACTGTTGATTTGCCTTAGATAAGAAATCAACCCTAGTAAGAAGTGAATTATCAATGAGGATTTAGGAAGTTTAAGTTCTCATCTAATGATTAATGCTGTAACAAGATTGATAAACTTGAGATAAAATCAGTATGAATAGAATGACTTCTTAAGTTTGAGAGAATTAGGGAGTTCAACATCTAGGTAGGTTGAGAAACACTTAGATGGATTATAGAAACTGATAATCTGGTGTTTCCCGCAATTCATGAGAACCCAATTCCACAACTATTATTTAATGGGGATTACTAATCATAGTGATCATAACCCTAGTTTATTCTTTATCATTGATTTGAACTGTTTAAATTTTGGCTTTGAGTTCTGAAGTAAGTTACAACTTTAATATTTTTTTGTTCATTAAAAACCCCTATTTTATCTTTTCGTGTCAGTTGTTTGAATTTAACTTGTAGCTTTAGTTTCAAATTAGTTTAATCGCCATTCACATTATTCCTTATGAATTCGACCTCGACTCTAAAGTTGGGTAAAAATATTGACGACGATCGCCTTGCACTAAATTGGTGTATAAGCCCATCTGTGTTTTAAGGTGAGTTATGTCTTGGTCACGCTCCTCTTCTCTTCTGCGTTGTTTCACAGTAATACCTACAGAAGCAGTGGGGCTGGTCACCACAAAGTCTCTCGTATGCCATGCCCGACTCTGTTTGGTCATCCTCTTTAGCATCTCTGAAGCCTCTGTAAAGGTAAGATTAACAAACTAACCACCATTAACATTGTTTACAATTGGCTTTGTAACAGAGTTAAGAGCCCTATACAAAGTCTCTATCAAGTATATGTCCGTCATGTTGTGGTTCGGACACTGTGTCAGCTTTTTCTTGAATCTCTCCCAGGTTTCATGCAAGGCTTCAGTCGGGAGCTGCCTAAAGTTGCTGATCTCATCCCTCAACTGTACCCTCCTAGAAGGCGAAAAGAAACTTTCTAGGAAAGCTCCTTTCAACTATCTCCAGTTGGTTATAGAATTGGGTGTCAGCTCATTTAGCCACAAATTTGCCTTCGCAGACAGAGACAATGGAAATAATCTCAACCGGATAGCATTCTGGCCACTCCTGGGTTATCAAAAGATTTACAGATGGTGACAAAATTCACTAGATACAAGTTCAGGTCATCCCCAAGAAGGCCACCAAACAACCCCTTTAGATTGAGGAGTTGAATCATAGTACTCCTAATGTTGAATTTAGCCCCAGGTGCCAACGGTGGAGGAATTATTGCACCCGTTGCACCTTCTCCGTCCATTCTATCATTATCATCATTGAGGTCATACTGGACCGGCTGGTACTCTTTCCTTTCTCAGAATGAACGGTTCCTATTAACATTACGCCGTACTGGTGCAGCTACTTGCTCTGCACGTTTTGGGTTACCAGGATTTAGTAACTCCTCGTCTCCTAAATCTTCATCCTCAGGATTTTGATGTCGTGTTTGTTGACCCTACATTTTGCACATTCACCTGAGCTCTAGCTAGGGCTGCCAATCTGTCAATCTCTTGCTGTTCTGTCATTCTTCCAATTCATTGCGATTCTGGATTAAGTGGTAATAATGGTTCTCTGAAACTTTTGGTGCTTGGTATACACTACAAAGATCCTGTAATAAACAAAAACAACAAATAAATGTAAAACTAGGAAACTTGACTAACAGTCAATTAGCGCACCCAACTTCAATTTACACCCGTATTCCCCAGCAACGGCGCTATTTTTTATAATGCTCAAGCTACACCTCTCTAATGAGAATGTAAGCGATCGTTGTCAATATAAAACCCAACTAGGTTGGGGTCGAATCCTACAGGGAATATGGTGTGAACTTAAGTCGTTTGCAATTTAATCAACTGGTAGTTGGAGGTTTCCTGAAATGCGGGTTTTAAGTTTAGCAAGTAATTGTTGATCACTTTAACTTAAGTGTTCGTAATCAAGATTTTATGAAAAACTAGAATTATGTTCACTAAGGATTTTGGTACTTGACAGATGCTAATAGTAGTTCAAGATTCTCACAGTAGATAGGACAACAAGTTATCTTTATCAAAGTTATGCCTAAATGTCTCTCAACCTTCTTAAGCATTTAATTAACTAATCCTCTCGTACTTAGGAAATTTATGTTCATGACCAGATTTTACCTCAGGTCAATCAACCTTGTTACAACGTCAATTATTAAATGGAAGTTTTTGTTGCTTCCAAGTCCTTGTTAATAATTCACTTCCTACTATATTTGATTTCTTTCTCAACAAATCAAACCAGGTGTTGTCTGTTGTTTGCAACCAACAGACAATAATTAAACCCTCTGAATTATCAAGAAGTCCTACTACCTTTTGAATCTTAAACACTTAGCATCTTATTAAGATTTAACCCTAGATCTCATAATTCAGGTTAAAAGAATTTAGGCACGTATGATTTAATAATCAAAACAACTAGATGAATTCATACTTTGAAATATAAACTTACCATAAGATAAATAATGACTAGTGAATCGCAGATTAGATCACAATAGAAATTCCAAAATAACGACTAAAATCTCTTTAAAGTAATTATTTTTTCAAGCCAAGAAATTAGAGAGAGAAAATATCAAAATACGTGTCTCTCAACTCAATGTTCCAAAAAACTCTCCAGAAACCCTAAAACAAGACTTAAATAGTTCATCCTAAATAAGGAAACAAAATAATACAGTTCAGAAGTTTCTCGGATTAGGTGACGCCATTCTTGATAACCTATCAGGAGGATGATGACTTATCACAAATGTCGTCAACTTTCTCTTAGCTTTTGATACTTGCTGCCTTAGGCTGACGACAAACGATGACGTCCTATCAACTCTTTGACGACTTATCACAAATATCATCAAGTCTCTACCTCATCCCTTATGTTCTGCCTTAGGCTGACGACAAATCTGATGACCCATCAGCTCCTTGACGGCTTATCACAAAATGTCTTCACAATTCTCAACTCAGGTCCATTCTCTGTCTGAGGCTGACGATGAACCTGATAGCTTATCACAAGGCTGATGACCTATCAGAGATGTCGTTAGCCACACTTTTCTTTGAATTTCTTCATCTTTCAACTTTTTTGCTTCCATTCTTGTTGGTTCTCTAATATATTACCTTCTACTGTAAAATTAAATATAAAACGATAAAAATGACAAAATTTGCTTAAGACTTTACAATTATTCTTAGTTAAAAGCCTCAAATATGTTAGCATTAGCTCACACATCATGCAGCCAACTTAACACTCTCACTAGCAGTCACCTCCATAATATCTGTGACTTTTTGTACCTGATCAAGGAATTCCTGTGGGTCCTCATTGACTTAGACCCTATAAATGATAGGGGATTCATTCAGGTAAAGTCCTAAATTCTAGCTATAGTAGTATTGGACACTGGGTTAGCCTGGACAGTAGCCGGATGTTTATTCTAGGCTGCCGCAGAATGAGCTAGAGTAGTGAAAGCTGCTCTGAATTCTGCATGGGAAATATGTTTATCCAGGGGATCTGGCTGGATGGGCGGAGGTGCTAGATGGTTTCTCGTTCTTCTCCCGTTAGTCCTTTTGTGAGGAATATTCTATAAACAAAAAGAAAACTTGAATTAGATAGAGAGTTTAACTTGTGCTCATGCTCACTAGCACGATATGAATACTGAAAGAGGGGAAACTTTCCTAAAATATCTCATAGCCTCTTGTCCATAAATGTGGTGTGCTTCACAACCATGCACAAGACTCTACTTGACGCGACTTTCAAACTCCCTAGGACTCTGTTGAATCTTAGGCTCTGATACCAAGTTTGTAATGCCCCAAGTCTGCACCCCGTTTGTCACATGGTGCTCATAATATCGAAGGACCACAAGATAACCCATGAGTGGTACCTACTACAATCATTGAATAATAACACTGTAATAATGAGAAAATTAGGCTGAATCTGCCATAAGGTTCACAACTGAATTCAAATACTGATAAATAAATACTGAAAACTGAATATCTTCTGAAATAGTCTAGTCTAAGAGCCTCTAACTGTTAGAGAAAGGGAGTTAATGGGACAAACTCCCAACTAACTCTAGTAACTGAATAAACTAAGCTACTAAAAAAATAACTTTGTCATCGAAAAATGAGGACTCACCACTGTGATCACTTCTGGTAACCTGAGCTGCTAAGTATGATCAGAAGCCCGTGCATCTGAACCTATGATATGAGACATCATAGAGCAAAGAAAGAGTATGCATCGGTACTTTGAATGTACTGGTATGCTAAGTGAGGTAGGCTGATATGCATGAACAATAACTAATTGGATAGTATGACTGCAACCGGAAGAGAGTACGTGTATAACTAAAACTATTGTAACTACTGATTTCCTTTACATTACTGAGCATATATCTATATACATATATATATATATAGTAACTGAGGTTAACTGAAACTGAATTTTGAGTACTGATTACTGATTAACTGGTATATGAGATTTACTGATAACTGAGTTACTAGTAATTGGGTTACTGACAACTGGGTGACTGTTTCTGACAGTCATGATTCTGTAGAACTGAACTGAGTTCTATACTGAGCTGGGTTACTATATCTGAAAGTCGTGATTCTATAGAACTGAATTGAGTTCTATACCGAGTGTAAAACTGAAACTGTGGGAGGTAATCTTCTAACCAATATGCCCCTCTCTAAATGGATTAGGGTCCAACTTGTAACCCTAGTTGGAAGGGTGTCAGTACAGTGCCACGGGTAAAGACAATTTGTTGAGTCACCCTTATATGGCAGGTGCACTGAATGAGAATGGTGGTACCCTCAACTGGCAGGTAAAACACCTCATTAACCCTCAACTAGTAGGTTGATGTCTCAACCTAGGCTGGCTACGTAGCATTGGAATGTAAGGACTGCTTCTAAGGATCACACCCTCTATTGGCAGGTGAACCCCCATCCTTGGGTTCACTCGGTGCTGAATCCTACTCCCAACTGAATAGACAATGAATAGATCGCTAAACTGTACTAGGCTGGACTAAACTGTTACTGATCGTGTTAACTGACTGAACTAGACTGAGTTCACTAAGTTCTATAACTTACTGAGTGCTACTGTTCTTGACATTACTGAGACTATTCCGATGTTATTGTAATTATAGGTAAACAACTAGATTTTCGGGTATTGAATACCCCCAAGAATCGATCGGATAGATAGTATAACATAGCACAATCTTGAAATCATGATAACTAGTCACTTTGTCACAACTCATTCATTCATTGAGGTATTTTATCAAACATTTGTAAGGCATGAACTTGTACACATGCTATTATGTCATGATTTCACCGTTTCACTCACATGGACATTCCATCAAACATTTGGAGGGCATAATTTATGCACGTAATAATAATCAACATATATAAACATTATGATTACAACTCCAACTTGCAAGTTCAAGGGTTTTAACATGAGATCACATAACATTACCCACATGCTCTTAAATCATAAGAAATTTTCAATTTATTAACAGAAAAAACCCAAACAATTATCATGATCATTAATACAATCTAGTTAAATCATGAAATTCATGAAAACAATAAACTTGTAGCTTAAAAGAGGTTCTTGAACTCCAAGGATGGAAGAAAACTCTTGGATAAACACCTAACGTACCTTGGTAAATAAATTCGTGAATATTGACAGTGTTTTCTTGAAGCTTGGACTTGAAATTGAATGCCCAAGGGTTTGTTCTTGAGAGAAATTTGAGAGAAAATGAGTGATTTTGCCTTTAGGAATTTTTAATATCGTGTTTTAGGGATGAATAAAAATGGGACAATGACCCAAACAAACCTCTAGATGTGGACTTTTAATTACTAAAAATGTGCCCAGCGACGCGCAGACCAATGCACCGCAGCGATGGGTTCGACGCATAGACTGACGCAATGCATCAAGATTGTGTTAGCTCACTGGAATTTGCATAGGAGCTGGGGAAAAATATCTATCGATATGATAGGCGATGTGACGCATTGAGATTGCATTGATCCACTGTCTTGGACTCTCAAACGTGCCTCAAATAATGTTTGAAATATCCAAAACTCGTCTGAGAACACCTACTGATATTTCTAATCATGAATTAACCGAAGAATCAATATTTTAAGGTCGTACTGGTAAAAAATAAGTTCATGGAAATATGGAGGCTAAAATAAAACTAAGTGTCAATACTTAGCTTAAAATTTTCAAAGTATGGGGTCTCTTTTTATGCTATCAAAGACTGAGTTTTTCTTGAAATTTTACGGGGTCTTATAGGGCTCTAGACTGGCGTTCTAAGCCCCATGCCGTGGGCTCCAGAGGGGTGGGCTAAGCCCCGTGCCATGGGCTCTAGAGTGGCGGTCTAATCCCTGCGCCGCAGGCCTATCATTGTGCCCTCACTATTTTGCTTCTCTAATCAAACCCCTACGCTCGTCAGAAAATTCCAAAACTCACCCAAGACACACCTTGAACAGCCCCAATCATGAATCAACTTAAAAACTGGATTTCCAAGGTCGAAAGTTCAAATATAAAATCATCGAAGTTTAGGGGCCTTAGAAATGACTAAGTCCCAACACTTAGTGAAATTTCTCTATCTTAGAACCCTTTAACATGCAATCGTGACCAGAAATAAGCTAATACTTTTATGGGGTATTACAAAAAGTTTCCCCAGTTCTTCTTCTTGGTACATTGTGTACCATCTCTCTCACTATTATGCTGACTCATACCCTATTTTGAATATTTGAACTTCTTGTTCTGCCTCTCCCCCATCTCTGCCTATTTGTTTTATCCTCCATTTGCTATATATAAATCACAAGTCTGGAGATGTCCATATCATTGTTCAATATTGAAGCCTTACATTCTAATACCAAGTCAGGGGACAAATCATAAGAAAACTTTCTCATCTTAGTTCTCATATAAGACACCAACTCTAGAGCATATCGAGGCAACTTATAAAATTTCAATGTGTACACCGTGACAATCATCTTCTCCTGTTTCAAGTTCACAAACTCTTCTACCATTTCTTTCCTCAATTCCTAAGGAAAGATGCAATCATAAAAGCACCCAAAAAATCATCTCACACTACTTGCTTAACATATCACCCTCACAGCTTCCCACTCCTTATACCACTAATAAGCTATATCTTTTAACTAATAAGAAACAAACTCCACACCTTTTACATTAGTGGAATACATTACCCTGAGAATCTTCTCCATCTCATCAATGAACCTCTAAGGATCCTTCTCAACCTTAGAGCTTCAAAAGGTTGGGGGATTAAACCTCATAAACTAAAAACCCAAGTGAGCTTAGATGAATGAGCAATATATCTAACATGATCGGATTGATAAGACTGTGATGTCACCAATTTAGTAAGTATATGAATAGTCTGATGGAACCTGACATTAGAGATATCTCTTTGAGGTGGTTGATTATAAATATCACTAGCCTGGGAAGCTTGAAAATAACTAGTAGGGATCGGTGAAACTCTAAGTGTGGCGGCATAATCAAGTGCAGGGACCCTAGGGACCAGTAGAACTCTAAGTGGGGTGGCACAATAAAGTGCAAGGACCCTAGCCAGATCTGTACTCTATACACAGGGAGAATCCCCTCCCCATTATCCTCAGGTGGAACAGAGTTCCCAATAGAGTTTCTACAAATGTTAGATCTTTGGGAAAGCATAATCTAAAATATGAGAAAGCCAAGAGTTAGAGAAGTTTCATAACACTAGACTCTACAACCAAAAAATAGAACACGAGAAAGGGAAACATTCCTAAATACCTTGTAGCTTCTCTTTATAAGTGTAGCACGCTACACACCTATAAAAAAAATCTAGTTGACATGGCTTTATGGACACCCAATGACCCTAAATCATGCTCTAATACCAAGCTTATCATAACCTGACCCCAGGCCTGGCTGTGACTGGTCTCTCAAGCCATCATGGGACAGAGACCACCCCAGAGCCTAACCTCAAGAGCATAAATATAAAAAATAAAGTGGAAGCCAATCAATTATTATTAGAAGATGGATAAATAAATAAATAAATAAATAAAATAAAACTAATAGTCAAACAACAATAACCAATTGATAGTTATCTACGAAAGCCTTTAAAATTAAAAATACCAAATAAGTTGGGATATGCCACTAACTATGACCAAAAGAATCCAAAAGTACTAATACAATAAAGAATGGATAATAAAATGATAAGGCCTTCCAAAGGATGGAAGCTCACCATTTTACAGCAAATTAATAAATGCACCACACCACCTAATGCTGCACAAAAGCAAAAAAAAAAAATCTTTAGACCCTACAATATGAAATGACGTAGCATCCTAGGACAGTCAGTAGGATATGCACTGGCATGTAACTCAGGAAAAATGATAAAATAATACCTTGTCCAAAATTAGTAAAAATCATATGCATGCCTTTATATTTACATATATTGGATATAGAGATAGGGTAAAGGTTCACAAACATGAGAGTTTTAAAACCATTAACCTAGCCGTTGTAGCTTTATCCTTTCTGAAGGCACCTATGGATTATATGGGTTCAGCTTCTCCTGCTAAAAGGTCCCTAATATATGTTAGCCATACGTATCGAGGAAAGACTATAGCCATCATAGGTTATACCCATCCCAAATATATATATATATATATATCAAGTGCGCATCAAGCACACTGTTATATAGACCCCCAACACCAAGAAACGTGGTTTTTAGTGTTTTTCCCCTTGGGACTTACACCTTCATTGTGAGCTACACAACCCCCTTTGATGTTGGATGTATTTATGCATTCTAGTGATATTATTTTAGCTTATTTAGCCTTATTTTTAGAGAAATTTGTGTACTTAATGTGTCTATAATGATATAAATATTCGTCTAAGTGTCTATGTATGTGTTTACAATGTTTAATAGTTTTTCCACACAAGTTTTCATTCAAATTGATCATTTAGAAGTCAACCGAGAAAACTAGTGTGACTAGCTTGAGCTAGGTGTTTGTCTAGTCTATTGTGTTAGGTTATAATGTTTTTAATGAGTTTCTAAGGTTGTTATTGTGTATTTATATATTAAAAAACTTGTTGGTAATGTTAAATGGTCAATTGGATCAAGACAAGAGTCAAGACAATAAGTTAGAAATCAAAGTGAATGAAGCTTACGCTTAGCTCGTGTTTCTAGCTTTCTGTATTGGATGTTGTGTTGTTTTTAGCTCTAAATTGTTGTTTTTAATGATATAGGATGCTTTTTGAATGGATTATGATGATATATGAAGGATATAAAATCTTTAAATCAAGTGGAAATAACTCAAAAAGGCTTGTAATGGATCACAGAAGCACAATACGCAACGTGACACAAATTTGGACACCTGAAATATCTTGGGTGAGTGAGGAAGCATGGGAAGGTAAATTGGCATGTGATACAAATGAAAAGACTCAGAAGGTACCCAAAACAGTGTGTACATAAAATAAGCGTGCGTCGCATGCTTTATTTCGGTGGAATGATGCGTGCGTAGCATGCTCCATTGCTATGGAATAAAGGGTTCGACGCATTCTCTCTCCACTCCTGCACTTTTTCATTGATTCCTTCTCTTACACAACCTGGGCTTACCCTATTGCTATAAATACAACTTTGTAAACATTTTTAATTACTTTGGGACATCTTGGAGCATTAGAGGCTACCACAACTTCTTTTTAGGTTTTATCATTCTTTTATTTAGTGTCTTTATGGTTTGTATCATCAATCCAAGGGATTGGATGATGAATATTTCTATTAAAAGCTAAAGACCCTCTCTAGGGTTAAGGCCAAGATCATGAATACTTTCATTTTGAATTGATTCCATTTAAGTTGCTTATCATTATTGGTTATTTATTTATTCTTCTTTTAACTATTTTAAGGATTATCTACCCTTAGAATACATCAATTGTCAATCTTGTGATCTCAGGAGTGGGAATAGAGCAATAGAACATGGGAATAAGCAAGGTAAGGTTCGTAGTCTTTTATGAAATAAGGATTTCTAATTAGCATCTAGGACAGGGATGTACCTAGAAGCCTTACTTGAATTACACATAGGATGATAGCTTAAAGAACTTAATTGGACTATTATATCTCCGCTCAACGATGTAGTTGTAATATCCAAGTTAGGTAAACGGTTAAAGTTCAGGAGACCATGTTCATGCGATTAACCCTACGAATCAACAACCAAGATAAGTGATTTAACGAAAGAAGTTCAATAATGTAGTATGATTGTTCGTAATCCTTAACCCTGGGCTTTTGTTCTTTGATTGTCCCAAGCCATTACTTTTCTGCATTAGTTTAGTTTTTTTTTTAGTTTACAATTCTAGAACTATATTATTTACTTTTTCTCAATTGTTGAACTAGAGTTGGATAGTCGACGAATGCAAGTCCCTAAGAGATCGATACTTGGGATTTATTAAAGCCACTTTACTACTTCATAAGACCACATACACTTGCGTGTGCGCTGTCAAGTTTTTGACGCAGTTGCTGGGGACTTGTAAATAGGCAATTATCTTGTTTTTAGTTTAGCTATATTGAGTTGTATATAGTTTATTTTTTTCTTTTTATTTCTTTTTACTTTCTATTATCACACTTCTTGACATAGCAGCCTGGGATAGATGGTTTTCGAGTGATGACGATTCTTTGTGTCAATAGTGTCCATTCTGAAGATATATGTCCGGTTAACCCTGATTCAATAATGTTTGTGGGCTATGATCAGAGGCAATACTATATAAATACCTATAATCAGCAACAACAATTTTAGCAGGCACAGGTTAAGAGTGACCAGGCCTCGATTCAAACTAGCAATTTGGAAGTGATAATGAAACAACTTTTAGCTGATCAAGCATAATTATTAGCAGATTTAGCAGACATAAAGAGTAATGTGGCTGTTCTAGAGAGTTAGCAGATTTTCATAAAGAACATGGAGATACAGATAGGGAAAGTGCAGCAGGTACATTATACCAGACCTCAAGATGATTTGCCAAGTGACAATGAACAAATAATTATAATTACTTTGAGGAATAGTACAACGCTCAATGAATAACCTCCAAAGACAACTAAAGAGGTAGATGCGGAGTTGACTTCCTAACCGGTTGCATACAAAGTTGCTGATAATTCGAGTTAAACAGGTTAAAGAATCACGACCGGTAGACTGTCATCTTTCTCTTGAGAGTGAAATTAAGAAAGTGAATAAGAGTGAAGGTGTTGAGGATAGTGTAAATTTTAAAGTAGGATTTGTTGGGCCATACTCAAAGTACTTTTCTACATTATGTTTAGATGATGTCTTGTCTATGGAATCATTTAAAATAATGGATGAGTTTGAAGATGAGGAATAATAATCCTATATTCTTGATTTTACACCGGATAAGCAACATAAAAACATACCTCAACTTAAGGCCGAATATTTTACCATTCATCATCCATTACTCGGTTCCTTAATCTTTGTACCACCTCTCTATGAGAGAGGCAAATTGATGGATGCGATGTTGGGGATGAAATTCATATCCTCATGGTGGAGGAAAAAGTTGACTGGGTCGTGCCGCGACTCTAAATTAGGCGCTTTTTTGGAGGCAACCCAAGCTAAGGTATGTTTTCTTTTTATTTTTTATTTTTTACTTCACGTAGTTTTTGTTTTTTATTGAGTAGCAGATTGATGGAAAGTCTGAGTACCGGAAACCTGAGCTAAGGAGCATGACAAAGACTAAGAGTGTGGTCCACGAACCTTCGTGATGAAAAAAGATGCTACTAGATAGGTCTAGAGGCCAGGGAGTATTTCTACCTTATTTTAAAGTTCACTTTGGGGATAAAGTAGAATTTTAAGTGTGGGGTGGGGAAATTTCTAACTTTTGGCTCAATTTTTTTTGCATAATATGTTCTTGTTGGTGCCATTTTTGATTGTATGGTGTAAGTGTTTTATTTGGTAAAATCATGTTGATTGAGGGAATTGCTATTTTTGATACTCGTAGTCTCATGTTTGTGACTCTTGTACTTGTTGGCTTAAAATTGGATTCATGTTATTATTTGAGTAAGAGTCTATGATGATCCTATGTGAGTTGAGCATGTGTCATGTGCATGTGAGTATTTGTATATTCCTTGTTGCATGTGATGTCTAGAACTTTTCCGGTGTGTGTGTGAATCAAAATAAAGAATGTGAGTTTTAGGAGACGATATAGGCATGTATTTGATAGCCTTATTTTATACCTTCTTTTTGATACACATTATCCTAGTTAACCCCCATTGTACCTTTAGATTTTTCTTTGTTAGCCTCATAAGTAGCCTAATCCCTTCTCTGATTGACCTTAATTTGATCCAAAATGCTCTTAGGCGCTTTAATAAAAAATTAATTGAGTAAGGAGTTTGAGAAATAAGAGGGAAAAAGGTGAAATTGATGCCCCAAGGTAATAGTTATTGGTGTTTATGTTTGATGTGTGGTGGTTGGAAGTGATGTAAATGGTGTTAGAAATATTTCCATGGTTGCGAAAAAGAAAAAAAATTAAATGTTGAAGGAATAGACAATACACCCACTATGTTTTTGTAAAAATTGTTAAAAGAGAAGGGGCAAAACAATAAGATATGAGTAGATGGAAAAGGTGTGAATAGGTTGTTAAAGGCGGTTTTATGTGAAAAATTATGATGTGTTAAAGCGCTTAGGAAAGATAGTCACTATTCTTGGCCAAAATAGTTCCTACCCGTCCCGTCCCTCATCCTATATTACAACTCGAAAAAAACCTATTTAATCCTAAATTTTACATTCTAATATTAGTGGAAAATGACACTAAGGTCAAGCCTATGGTTCATTATGTGTAATTTGTGAATTCTTTATGAGAGTAAGCGTAACTTGATTTGTATACCCATTATGATAACTGCATTATTGTGAGTGTTTATGGGTAACTCTCTTGTTGTGAGGGCATATGTTTAATGAATGTGGGTGATTCGTAAGATGTCTTATATTGAACAATATGCATGAGTTTTCCATGTATTGAGTAAATTTTTGAGGCTAGAATGTTTTGGAGTAGGATTCTTAAGCTTTCAATTGTGTATAATATGCTTAGTGTTGTAATCTTTCATTCCGTGTAGTCATTGTAGTACTAGCTTGAGTGTATTGCATGTTGTAGAAGTGTAGAGTCTCCTCAACATATGATGATTAGAGTTAAGAGTTGTTCGAGGATGAACAAGGCTTTAAGTGTGGGGTGGTGATGTTGGGTGTATTTATGCATTTTAGAGGTACTATTATAGCTTATTTAGCCTTGTTTTGAGAGCAATTTGTGTACTTAATGTGTTTATAATGATATAAATGATCATATAAGTTTCTATGTATGTGTTTAGAATGCTTAATAGTGTTTCCACACAAGTTTTGATTCAAATTGATCATTTAGAAGTCAACCGAGAAAACTAATGTGACTAGCTTGAGCTAGGTGTTTGTCTAGTCTATCGTGTTGGGTTATAAAGTATTGAATGAGTTTATAAGGTTTTAATTGTGTATATATATGTAAAACAACTTGTTGGAAATGTTTAAGGGTCAATTGGATAAAGACAAGAGTTAAAATAATAAGTTAGAAATCAAAGTGAATGAAGCCTATACTTGCTCGTGTTTCTAGTTCTCCGTCATGGATGTTGTGTTGTTTTGAGCTCTAAATTATTGTGTTGAATGATATAGGATGCCTGGTGAACGGTTTATGATGATATATGAAGGATATAAAAGCTTTAAATCAAGTGGAAACAACTCAAAAAGGCTTGTAATGGATCATAGAAGCACAATACACAATATGACACAAATTTGGACACCTGAAATATCTTGGGTGAGTGAGGGCGCGTGGGAAGGTATATTGGCATGTGCTACATACCAAAAACTCATAAGGCACCCAAAACAGTATGTACCCATGATAATCATGGGTCGCATGCTCCATTTCGGTGGACTGATGCGTACGTCGCATGCTCCATTCTATGGAATGAAGGGTGCAATGCATTCTCTCTCCACCCCTGTACTTTTTCATTGATTCATTCTCCTACACGACTTGTGATTACCCTATTATTATAAATACAACTTTTTAAATGTGTGTAATCACTTTGGGACATCTTGGAGCATTGGAGGCTACCACAATTTCTTTTTAGTT
The DNA here is from genome assembly GCF_002878395.1 of Capsicum annuum. Lineage (NCBI taxonomy): Eukaryota > Viridiplantae > Streptophyta > Magnoliopsida > Solanales > Solanaceae > Capsicum > Capsicum annuum. The sequence continues at coordinate 202,222,071 of NC_061121.1, forward strand.
TTTATCATTCTTTAATTTAGTTTCTTTATGGTTTGTATCATCAATCCAAGGGATTGGATAATGATTATTTCCATTAATGGCTAAACTCCCTCTCCGATTTAAGGCCAAGATCATAACTACTTTCATTTTGAATTGATTCCGTTTAAGTTGCCTATCATTATTGGTTGTTTGTTTATTCTTGTTTTAACTATTTTAAGGATTAGCTACCCTTAGAATACATCAATTGTCAACCTTGTGATTTCGAGAGAGGGAATAAGGTGATAGAACATGGGAATAAGCAAGGTAAGGTTCGTAGTCCTTTATGAAATAAGGATTTTGAATTAGCATCTAGGATAAGGGTGTACCTAGAAGCCTTACTTGAATCACACGTAGGATGATAGCTTAAAGAACTTAATTGAACTATTACATCCCCACTCAATGATGTAGTTGTAATATCAAAGTTAGGTAAACGGTTAGTGGTCGGAAGACCATGATCATATGATTAAACTTACGAATCAACAACCAAGATAAGCGATTTAACAAAAGAAGATCAATAACGTAGTATGATTGTTCGTAAGCCTTAACCCTGGGGTTCTATCCTTTGATTGTCCAAAGTCATTACTTTTCCGAATTAGTTTTGTTTTTTTAGTTTACAATTCTAAAACTATATTTTTTACTTTTTCTCAATTGTTGAACTAGAATTGGATAGTCGACAAATGCAAGTCTCTGTGAGATTGATACTTGGGCTTTATTGAAGCCACTTTACTACTTGATAAGACCACGTACACTTGCGTGTGCTCTTGGGCCCTATTACCCTTTAAGCCTAAATTAAAACAATTTACACATAAACTACTCTTTTAACCAGGAGTTCTTCATTAAGGCATTTATCACCTGGTATCATCATACCAATATGCTTGCAAGCTAAATTAAGTCCCAACCTAATCCACATAACCGCATTAACTCCCAGGATCTATTTAAAGATCCAAATCATGGCCATCAAGGCCATCCAAATTTATTTTTATATCCACTTATCCATTAATGCAATGCATTGGGTTCAGAAGCAAGTTAAACCATATAATTTTCCATAATAAAAATCAAATTTATTAAGTGGGTAGAGATTTATGCAATTCCAAACCAAACTTCATCCAATTTGAGGAAATCTATGTCCCTCATTCCAATCATTTAAATAATGTACCAATTCAGTCTCAAAAATATCAATTTAAAGCATGAATAATCAATTCAAAACATGGGACAAGTAGGAGTGTGTAAAAACCAAACCAACCGATAAATCAAACCGATAAAAATGTTATTGGGTTATTGGTATTGGGTTAACGATTTTTTATTGATTTTATAAAAAATTTTATTGGGTAAACAGTTCGGTCTCGGTTTTAGCTTATTGGGTTATTGATTAAACCGATAACCCAATATGGATACACTAAGTTATTGTTTTATCCCTATTTATGTTATATATTTAAATCTCTCTCTCTCTCTCTATATATATATATAGAGAGAGAGAGAGCGAGAGAGAGCGAGAAAGAGATAGATAGATATGTGTATGCATATATATATATTATATGCACTACTTATTCACAATTCAATGATTCACAAAGTATTAACCTATTCAGGGCAACAAAGGCACAATATAAAGCTCAGCTATTATCATATTGAAAATCTAGAAGCATTTATAGCTCCCAACAATTAGGATTTAATTTTTTTTCTAACTTACATTCAGTTCAAGTTTGAAGATTCTTGTAAACTAAATGCAATGCTTAGGATTTTGGCGGTAACTAAGATTTTGTTTTTTTATGTTAGTTGTTACTATTTCTATTTTATAAGTATTTTCTAATTGGTTAAACCGAAAACCAAACCATTAAGGACCAAAAATCGATAAACCAAAATCAATAAGAAAATATCTTATTGGTTGGTTATTGGTTTTACATATTTAAAAACTGAAAACCGATAAACCGAACCAATAACACAAAACCGAACCAAACCGACCGATGCACACCCCTATGGATAAGTAATTCAACCAGTAACAACTAAAACCCCTCAACTCAATTTCAAAACCCAAAATTTAAATCATATGAAAATTCATTCAATTCATGCCACAATGTAAAATTAAAGTTTGGGGAAGAGAAACATGCCTAAAACACAGAAGATATTGAAGGTAGTTTGAAGTTTTGAGCCTGTATGATGATTCTCTATGAAACCCTTCAATGTTCTTGGGTTTTGAGTTTTAAGAGAGATTGGATGCTTTTGATCTTTGAAAACTAAAGAAAAGAGGCTTATTTTATGTTTAATGGTTGTACAAGGGGTAAAAAGACCAAAAGCCCCTCGCCCCAAGTGGAAAAATACAAAGCTGAATGAAATTAAAACACTGGTGTGGTACGCCATTATGCAAATGTTATCCTCCATGCCACGCTGATATAACAGAGGGTAACCTCTGTAACACGATAATATCGCAGACCCTCACTGCCTCGGGGTCCAAAAATGAACCCGAACTTCTTCTTAGTTTTTTGAAACTTTCCCAAATTACCATTTTAACACCCCTAATCACAATTTAATTAAAAAATTGATATTACACACGTAGGAAGGTCAAAAATAAAATGATCAAACTTTTAAGGGGCCTTACAATAAGAGTTGAGCTTGCGTCGATTAATGGGGCCAACAAGTTTGATCTTAGCAGATACAGCAGTAGTAGAATTTTTACATAAAATGTCATTGATTTATTTGAAGTCCATTGAAGTAGTTGAATTTGTGGTTTTCTAATTCATAAAAGGTAGAGATGAAGAGAAGAACTAGTCCTACTAGGTGTGCCAAAATTTGTTCGCAACAAATTTTTGTGGTGCTGAAAATAAATGCAAACAAAAATAAATGAAAGAAAAACAATTTTATTAAATTAATCTTGTGAGTACAGTTCTATTATTCTCTTGATTTTTTCTACTTGGCTTTTTCATGATTCGAGGGCCTTTTGTAGCGTGTTTCTCGAATATAGGATTATTCATTCCTCCTTGAGATGTGTTTGATCTCTGGGACATCTTGCAACACTTCTTAATGTTAGTTTTTTGTTTGAGAAGAACTCTATTGTCTACTTCCTTGAAGAGTTGTGTAGTTGATGTTTAGATTTTCTCTAATGCTTGTAGAATCACCTTAGAAAATTATGTTACCCCTTATTTATATTTGTAGGGGGTAGAAAGTCCAGGTGTAAATAAAAATATTCTCCCTTATTCTAATTGGTCTATCAAATTATCAAGATTATCATAAATGTTGTGTGATAAGGCTGCTTTTTATTCGCAAAAAATTTTTCATTTGTGACACTAGGTGATGTTTCATTGGTTGTTGAACCTGACTTGGCTATCACACTCTTTGAATGTGTGCCTTCATCTTGTTGGTTTTTAATTTGACTGGAATGCCATGTCACTAATGACTTCCAAGCAACACCTCATTTTAAAAGATGATACGATCACTGTCAAGATATAGTAACCCAATAAAGGTTGGGGTCTAATTCCAAGGGAACACTTGTCTTTGTAGATCTCAGCAGTTGTAGTCAATGGAAAAAATAAGAAAAGTAAATAGAGGGATTTGTTTATAGTAATCTCTAGCAAAGAACTGTATTAACATGGTTGTAATAAGTCCTAAGTGAACTCTAGGATTGCATTCCCACTGGCTTCTCAACTCTATAGGCTTATCGTGTGTTGTTGAACCAACCCAATACCTTGCATGTAGAATCCATAAGTTATCTACCTTCTACAGTCTTTTGGACGAGTAGAAGCATTTCACCCTTTACCTTTTGAGCCTTAGGGTGTCTCACTACTAACCCTTATCTTCATCCTGATTAGATATTACCTTTTGAGTCTCTTGCTACTAGATTAAACCTAACCATCTTACTAAGATATAACCTAGTAGCGTTGGATCGACAGTTAAACTACAAATTACCGTTGTCCTTATCTTTGCTTAGTCACTAATCCTTTTTTGGATTAAGTAGCAATATCTAGGTGGAATCCTAATGTGTGCACCCATTAAGAAATCTATTATAATAAAGATAAAGCAATGTATGCCATGGGTATTGGTTCAGATCAATAATCACACTTCCCCTACTTCGTCAATCCGCCAAGGTTTGCATAACCCTAGCTATGGGTTTTAGCCACTCATAGATGTGAAACAATCAATAACAATCATAATTGAAAGCATAGAGGTAATCACAATGATAAGAAGTGTTAAAACCCAAAACCATAACTTGATTAATCAACAAAAGTCAATACCATAGAATCCCAAGATCAAAGTCCGATATTGGAATCAAAATTTATTTGTAAGTATCAAAAGTACTTAACTCCTACTAAAAGTAAATAAGGGATATTTATAGTACAAGAGAAAACACTAAAATCAAAGCCTATAAAAATAGGAGAAAACTGGGTTGAAGGCCATATATGGTCCATACCTACGATCTGGCACTGGGTGCGGTTAGTACCTGCAGTCCAGACACCGGGCAAAGGTACAAACCGTGGGTACCAGCAGAAAAAAATCCTACAAGTTAAGATATTGGAATTTTGGACTTCTGGTACATGCTTTGCCTACATGCGGTCCGTAGGTCCTACTTGCGGCCACAGGTTGACTTAGTAAGTTTCGGGAGTCATCTTTTCAGCTCTTCTTTAATTCTAGAACACGATTTGATCCTAAACAGTCTGGAAAACATCCCTAATATCCAAAATTTCTCCAAAAAGTAGCCAAAAACACCTTTTTTCTTCTTTCTCTCAAACTTAGCATACAAAACATAGTTTCCTGCAAAACATACCTGATGTTGGGTGTATTTATGCATTCTAGCATCCCTATTCTAGAATTTTTAGCCTTGTTTTGAGGATGATTCTGATCTATAATGGTTGATAATGAGATAAATGTGTTAAAACATGTGTTTATAAGGTTCCAAGTGAAGTCTAAGTGAGTTTGTACTTAAAAGAGTTAATTAGAGTTCAATAGAGAAAACTAGTCTTCCTAGCTTGAGCTAGTTGCTTTTCTAGTCTATCTTGTTGGATTCTATTGAGTTCTATGTGTTCCTTATGGTTTTAGATGTGTTATGATATGTGGAATAAGTTTTTTGGAGTGTAAAAAATTCATATGAATCAAAGAAAGAGTGGAAACTTGAAGGGAAAGATCGTGAAACCAACCTAGTCTAAGCTCTTGTTTTTTATTCATCGTAATAGGTTTAGTGTTGTTTATGATTCTAATTCGTGTGGTGTGATGATGTAGAATGCTTTTGGAGATGAATATGATAGTATTTTGATGTTAAATAGGTTTAGAGTTCATGGGAAAGATGCCACAAGACAAGAAATAAAAGAAGGAAGCACCAATACTTAAGCAAAATTTGGAGGACAAATTCCAGTAGGACCTTCCGATATGCGTGTGTCGCATGCTCCATTGATATGGAATACAGAGTTCATTGTATGATCCATTGATATGGAATATAGAGTGCATCACATGCTCTATTTTAATGGAAAAAAGCGTGCATCTACGCACCATTTCTATGGAATAGAGCGTGCATCGTATGCTTCATTACTATGGAATAGAGCGTGCTTCGCATGATACATTCCACCCCTGGGCTTTTCAAGATAATTTGACTCCTACATGGACTTGGCTTACCCTTATGATATGTATACATGTTGTATCACATTTTTACATATCTTTTGACATATTTTGGAGATCAAAGGGCTGTAAAAACTTCATTATTAGTTTTTTATTAATTTTATTTAGTTCATACATGTTTTTAGTCGTTAATTACAACATTGTGACTGAGATTACGACTATGCGTAGCTAAACACCCTCTTTTCAAGGTCAAAGCCAAGAACATGATTACTATTGCTATGGATTAAGTTTGTTTTTTTTTTCTTATCAATAATGGTTGTTTGTTTATTCTTATTATAACCATTTTAAGGATTCATAACCCTTAGAATACATCTATTGTCAACCTTGTAAACTTGGGAGAGGGAATAAGGGGATAGAACATGGGAATAAGCAGAGTATGGTTCCTAATTCTTTATAAAATAAGAAACTTGAATTAGTATGAAGGAAAGGGATGTACTTAGATACCTTACTTGATTCATATGTAGGATGATATTTATTAAGAACTTAAGCGAATTATTACATCCCCACTCAACTATGTAGGTGTAAAGTTCAACTTAGGTAAAAGATTAGAGGTTAGGAAACCGTAATCAGGCAATTAACCCTACGAATGAACAACCAAGATAAGCAAGTTAGCAAAATAAAATCCAATAGCCTAATATGATTGTTCAGAGTGCTTCAACCTTGGGTTTTCTCCTATTGATTGTCTCAAGACCTTTATTTTCCACATTGTTTAGTTTTATTTTAAAACTTCCAAACTCTTTATTTGGTTACTCTCACATCAAGTGAATCTAAATTGTGAATTGAAATCAAATCATTGCCAAATCTAGTCTCTTTGGAATCGAGAACTTGGCTTTCTTGAAGGCCACTATATTACTTAGTAGACCACGTACACTTGCGTGAGAGCTTGTACTTTGTCAAGTTTTTGGCGCCATTACTGGGGACTTGTATTTTGGTAATTCTTTATTTTTGTTTTACTTTTAGATTTATTTGGTGTTTTTACACTTGGTCTTGGTTTTGTTATTGCAGGAAACAGGTTTTTTAAGTTTATAAGCTGGCAAGGGATCGGGAGTTGGTAGAACCAAGCCCAGAACTTGAGCAACTTTACCATTAATATAGGAGAGAAGCAATCCTTCATCCTAGAATTCCTCAAATACAAAAAGTCTAAAAGAATATTGTTCCTATGGCTGAACAACAAACAGCTGGTAGGAAGGTTTGGGAAGTGGCAGTCCTACTTCCAATGAATATGACTTCCCCAATTCAATGATCGGCAGCTGAGGGGAATTTCAAGTTGAAACTTAATATGGTGCAGCTTTTTATTAGCAGTGGACAATTTTTAGGGCTTTGACATAAGGATCCACAAGTCCACTTGTAGAGCTTCATTGAGCTTATAGATACATTCACTCCAATAGGGGTGACTCTCGATTATGTTAGGCTGACACTGTTTCCCCATTCACTTTTAGGGGAATCTAAAAGGTGGTTGAATGTGGAGTAGGCCAATTCAATCACATCATAGGGTGACTTAGCCAGAAAGTTCCTCATCATATTCTTTCTATTAGGTAAAACTTTGAGACTTCGTGATGAAATAGTGATCTTCAAACAAAAGCTTGATAAAAACCTCTATCATGCTTGGGAATGCTTCAAGGCTCTTCTTCAGGATTGTCCACATTACCAACAGTCGAATGAGGTACTTGCTCACCTTTTTATAGAAGCTCTTGATCACAATACGAAGATTTTTTTAGATTCAGCCGCAGGTGGTCAAGCATTGGAGATAACTTATGATGAGCGATACATATTGTTAAACTGTATAGCACAAGGAAATCTAAATTGGTATTTAGATGCTAGAAGTGCCACAAAAAGAATTACGAGTGTATTGGAGATGGACCAATTCACATCCTTATTAGCACAGGTATCTGCCTTACAACATTTGATCAACACTTATTTTAGTGGCATAAAGTTGGAAGTAACACAACCTGCAACCATAGTCAATGCCATCCAACAAGCTGCGGGTTGGTGTGAGGTATGCAGAAATAGTGGTCATGCAACAGCCATGTGCGCATCACAGAATCTATGATGTATATAAGTAATGCTCAAAGGACAAATTATGGTAATGCCTACAACATAAAGTGGCAGACTTAGCCAACAAATCAGCCTTAGAATGCACAACAACAGTAAATTCGAAAGCCACAAGCCCAATCAAATCAGTCAATGAGCAACATAGAAAAGATGTTGAAACAACTCTTAGCTGGGCAAGGACAACTGTTTGTAGATATGAAAAGTCAACAAACAAAATTACAGAATCAGAAAGTGTCCTAGAGAATCTTAGAGTTGCGAATTGGGCAGTTACAACAAGCATTAAATACTAGGCCACAAGGTGGTTTGCCAGTTGACACAGAAACTCCAAAACAAGTTATGGAGATCACATTGAGAAGTGGTAAAGTTCTTCAAGGAGAACCTCCCAAGGCAACAAAGCAGGTAGATGCTGATGTGTGACCCAATAGGTAAAAGATAGAGTTGCTAAAAATTTAAAAAAGTCTGAGTACTTAAAAGAAAAAGTAGCTGAAGAAGAAGTGAAGAAGAGGTTGCCACTACCCTTTCCTCAGAGGCAAATAAAAGCAAAGAAGGATGCCTTGTTCAAAAAGTTCATTGTTACAATCAAAGATCTACATATTAACTTACCTTTGCTAGATATTTTGCAGAGTATGCCTAAGTAAGCAAAGTATTTGAGGTCTGTGGTGGCCAAGAAGGTGAAATTGTAAGATGTGGGAGAAATAACACTCACTAAAAAGTATAGTGAGGTGATGACACAGAAAATCCCCAAGAAATTGAAAGATTAGGGAAAGTTTGCTATCCCCATTCAAATTGGAAGTAAAGAGGTCCATGCATTGAGTGACTTGGGGCAAGCATAAATTTGATGCCCCTAACACTGTTTAAAACATTAGGCTTGGGAGAACCACAATCGACTATCGTGGTGCTACAGCTGGAAGATGGGACATTTACATATCCAGATGGAATAATTGAGGATGTTCTCGTAAAGGTTGGTAAATTCATTATACCTGCTAACTTTATTATTCTTTATTTTGAGGTAGATGAACAGGTGTCAATCATATTGGGGTGTCCATTCTGAGCAACAGAAAGGGACTTGATTGATGTTAGAGACGGAACACTCAAGATGAGGGTAGATAATGAAAAGGTGGTATTTGATGTATACAAAGCACCCATAATTACGTCCTAAGTTAAAGATTTATGTATGATTAATGTTATTAAAAGGGATAAGTGTGGTGTGGCTAGTTCATAAATGACCTCTTCAAACTACCTGATTGAGCAACCTAAAACTCTATCTTCTAAGCCTGACATGATGGAAGATAATGAGCTTAAAAAGGCTAAAATTGAGAAACCTACTACTCTTGAGAATTCACATCCAAAAGGGTTGAAGAGAATAGAAGATGGAGTCCAAGTGTGAGTAAAAGGGTGAAGGAATGTGGTTGAATTTAGTTGGGTCGTGCCGCGACACTAAATCAGCAGCTGCTTGGGAGGCAACCCAAGTTAATTATGTATGTTTTTTTTTCAGTTTTTAGTTTTTATTTCACGTAGTTTTTGTTTTTGCCTGAGTCATAGGTTAATGAGAAGTATGAGAACCATAAACTGGAGCTTGAAGCATGTCAAAGAATGAGTGTGGGATCCCAAGGATCTCCTTTATGTATAGATGCTACTAGCTAGGCCCAGAGGCCTCAAGGAGTATTTCTATCTCTTACTTTTAAATTCACTTTGGGGACAAAGTAGATTTTTAAGTGTGGGATGGGGAAATCCCAAATTTTGACTTAATTTTAAAATTTAAGGTTAGGAATAAGTGAGATATTCTTGTTGGTGCTATTTTTTATTAGATGATGCAAGTGGGTTTGTTTGTAAAGTATGTTGATTGAATGAATTGCTACTTTTGATACTCTTAGGCTCAAGTTTATGACTCTTGTTCATGGTGGCTTAATTTTGAATTTATGTTATTGTTTGGTTAGGAGTCTATGATGATCCTATAAGAGTTGAGCATGTGCCATGTATGTGTGATAATTTTTATACATTAATTGTTGCATGTGGTATCTAGAACTTGCCCAGTGTGTGTTTAAAGCTAAATAAAGAGTGTGGGTTTAGGAGATGATTTAGGCATTTCTTTGATAGCCTGATTCTATACCTTCTATTTGTCCTACCCATTGTGCATTATCCTAGTTAACCCCCCATTGAGCCTTTAGCATTTTATTTGGTAGCTTTATATGTAGCTTAATCCCCTTCCTTGATAGACCATAAATTGATCCGAAAAGCTCCTAAGTGCTTTAATGAAAAATTGAATTAGTAAGAGAAGTTTGAGAAATTAAAGAGAAAAGGGTGAAATCGATGGCCCAAGGTAATGGTTATTGGTGTATAAGTGATGTGTGGTGGATGGTTGTGATATAATTTATGCTAAAAATATTTCCATGATTATGAAAAAGAGAAAAATTAATTTTTATGGTAGTAAACTATGTGTCCACCAAGTGTTTGTGAAAATGCTTAAAAGAGATAGGGAAAAAATAAAAGATAAGGGTAGACAAAAAAGGTGTAATTTGGTTGTTGGAGAGTGATTTTAAATGTATAATGTAGTGTATTAAAGCGCTTATAGAGGTTAGTCACTGTTCCCAAATAGTTCCTACCCGTTCCTTAGCCTACATTATAACTTGGAAAAGTCCTAATTGATCCTAAGCTTTACATTCGACTATTAGTGGAACATTACACTAAGGGAAAGCCTATAGTTCATTATGTGTAACTTGTGAATTCTTTGTGAGAGTGAGCGTAATTTGATTCTTATACCCATCATGTTATGAATTGCTCATTTATGAGTGATTATGGGTAACTTTCTTATCGTGAGGGCACATGTTTGATGAATTCAGGTGATTTGTATGGTGTCCTTGATTTATAAATATGCATGAGTTCGCCATTAGGTGAGTCAATTCTTGAGGCTAGGATGTTTTGAAGTAGAGTTCATGAGCTTTCAATTGTGTAAATAACATGCTTAATGTAGTAACTTGTATTCTATGTAGTCATTGTAGTGAAAGCTTGAGTTTCTTGAATTAAGCAGAAGTGTAGATTCTCCTTAGATTATGATGATTATAGTTAAGAGTTGTTTGAGTGCGAACAAGGTTTTAAGTGTGGGGTGGTGATGTTGGGTGTATTTATGCATTCTAGCATCCCTATTCTAGACTTTTTAGCCTTATTTTGAGGATGATTCTGATCTATAATGGTTGACAATGAGATAATTGTATTAAAACATGTGTTTATAATGTTCCAAGTGAAGTCTAAGTGAGTTTGAACTTAAAAGATTCAATTAGAGTTCAATAGAGAAAACTAGTCTTCCTAGCTTGAGCTAGTTGCTTTTCTAGTCTATCTTTTTAGATTCTATTGAGTTCTATGTGTTCCTTATGGTTTTAAGTGTGTTATGATATTTGGAACAAGTTTTTAGGAGTGTAAAAAATTCATATGATTCAAATAAAGAGTGGAAACTTAAAGGGAAAGATCATGAAACCAATCTAGTCTAAGCTCTTATTTTTTATTCATCGTAATGGGTTTAGTGTTGTTTGTGCTTATAATACGTGTGATGTGATGATGTAGAATGCTTTTGTAGCTGAATATGATGATATTTTGATGTTAAAGAGGCTTGGTATTCATGGTAAAGATGCCACAATACAAGGAATGGAAGAAAGAAGCACCAACACTTAACCAAAATTCAGAGGACAAATTCCAGTAGCACCATGCGATATGCGTGCGTCGCATGCTCCATTGCTGTGGAATAGAGAATGCATCACATGCTCCACTTCTATGGAAAATAGCGTGCATCCATTCATGCATCGCATGATCCATTCTACTCCTGCGCGTTTCAAGCTAATTTGACTACTACACGGACTTGGCTTACCCTTATGCTATATATACATGTTATATCACGTTTTTACATATCTTTTGACATATTTTGGAGATCAAGGGGCTGTAAAAACTTCATTACTAGGTTTTTATTAATTTTATTTAGTACATAAATATTTTTAGTCGTTAATTACAACATTGTGATTGAGATTATGACTATGCGTGGCTAAACGCCCTCTTTCCGGGGTTGAAGCCAAGAACATGATTATTATTTCTATGGATTAAGTTTTTTTTCTTTTCTTATCAATAATGGTTGTTTTTTTATTCTTATTATAACCATTTTAAGGATTCGTGACCCTTAGAATACATCCATTGTCAACCTTGTGAACTCGGGAGAGGGAATAGAGCGATAGAACATGGGAATAAGCAGAGTACGGTTCTTGATTCTTTATAAAATAAGATACTTGAATTAGTATCTAGGATAGGGATGTACTTAGATACCTTACTTGATTCATATGTAGGATGATATTCGTTAAGAACTCAAGTGAATTATTACATCCCCGCTCAACGAGGTAGGTGTAAGGTTCAACTTAGGTAAAAAATTAGAGGTTGGGAAACCGTAATCATACAATTAACCCTACAAATCAACAATCAAGATAAGCAAGTTAGCGAATTAAATCCAATAGCGTAATATGATTGCTCAGAGTGTTTCAACCCTGGGTTTTCTCCTATTGATTGTCTCAAGACCTTTATTTTCTGCATTGTTTAGTTTTATTTTACAACTTCCAAACTCTTTATTTGATTACTCTCGCTTCAAGTGAATCTAAATTGTGAACTGAAATCAAATCGTTGCCAAATATAGTCTCTGTGGGATCGATAACTCAGCTTTATTGAAGGCCACTATATTATTTGATTGACCACGTACATTTGCGTGTGCGCTTGGGTGTTGTCAGTACCCAAAACATATCATGGCTAACAAAATAGCCTCAGAAACTTGCTTAATTTCCTCATTTTAAGCATTGAATGTACTATATTTCTATAGCACAACAACACCCTCAACTTAGAATATTTGCATGTCGTCAGGCAACAAAACACAAAAAAAAATAAAAATGACACTTAACTAGGAGAATCTAAGCTATTCAAGGCAGTCAGTCATCACATTAAGGTCAAATCACAACACGCCATCCAATCTCACCTTTCAAAACCAACTGTATATGAATCATAAAGTACAACAATGCGACACAATGGGATCAAGGTATGACAATTACATTAGCAGCAGACAACCACTCATATATACGAATTTCACTACCCAAAACAAGCAAATAGCTAGCAATATGACTCAAGTGCCCTCACTACAAAGAAGTCCTACTCACTCATATGAAATAATGCATGCCAATGCAGGGAAGGTCAAGAGACACTCACACTCAACAAAGAAGTTCCAGCCAATGCATGTCAAATACCACATATTTGACCTCATTTTCTTTACATTATCATTGAGATAGCCAAGTTAGGATCACTATAGGACTTTTCTCGGCTTGTAATGTAGGATTAGGGGATAGAATGATACATATGGATATTTAAAGTGACTAAGCCTCCTTGGAACCACACTAACTTTTGGGGCCACACTTACTAGCCAATTTTCACTTTATTTCCTCTCTTATTTCTCCTTTTTTATTTTAAAGCACATCTAGGTTAGGTGTGATATTTTATTCTCTTTTTTTTTTTTTTTACTTTTTCACATTTTCTCTCTTTTTTTATTTTCCTCCAACACCCAAACCTACTAACTTTTTCTATTATTTTACCCTTCTTTATACCCACTCTACAGTATGCACCCCTATGATAGCCACCCTTAACTTAGGCGATTTGTCTGAGTTGCAGTGCACAATGTCTAAGGAGGACCAGGGACAGAACATGTTCATTATAATCTAAATGGAAGTTGGATAGGTTAAACAAAAAAAATAGGCTATAAGGCTCAAAACAGGGATCAATGGATATAATGCACACATGGAAGGCCATTTAGGCTAAAAGTGGACTAAAATTATAAACGGCCTATGATCCATTCCTAACTGACTATCCTTCAACCTTGGCAAGACTGTCCAGGCATGTTATGAATTTAACATACAAAGGGAACTGGGTAGTATCTCACACACACATGGCACAGAGTCAATATCACCAACTACTACTTATCTAGTTCATGTAATTGTTAAAATAATTATCATGTCCATAATCCCAATTCCATAACAAGAACCACAAAGTTCACATATATATACATCAACACAATTCTAAAACACAAAGTTTTGGAGGGGTATCAAAATCAATCAAAACATCACTACTACCCTAAATGCTTAAAAATCTCCTAATTTCACCAAAAACAACACAATTCAAAGAAAAAATACAATATTACACAAAATTATCCTAGTCATAATGGTTCTACAATTATACCACGACTAACAAGAAAAGAAGCACGGTAACAAAAACACGCAGCAGCATGGTATGCCCACCCTTATCAAAAAACTACAAATTGTCCTCAAAGTGAGAACATACCTGGGAGGCACTAGGTTCCCAAATTAGAAGCATCCCTAGATGAGGGCATATCAGGTTGCGGATGTAGTAGTGATAGTGGTGCTCTACTAGTGGATGCACCCACTGCTATAGATATGTGCCTTCTCTCATTGATGAATGCAGTCTCTAAAGAATCATGTCTGGTACTTTGAATAGTCTGTCCATATATCATATCAGGACCTTGCAAGTCGTCTAGGCGACCTCTCTTAGTCCCAACTGCTGGTACCTCTATATCCTCCTCTGCAAAAAAGTCAAACTATCTCAGTGTGTTCGAAGGTGATATTTGAAAAACTTAGGGTGTAACTGAGGGACTTAATACAATATGACTCTCTTCTAAAGAGCGTACCTCTGCTCGTAGTATATTAAACTCCTCCTTATCTAGGGTAGATCTAGTGCATCTGTCTCTGCATATCTGATAGTAACCCATTTCTCAAATTCATCAAGCTGTGTCTAAATATTAACACATAGCCCGGATAGTGTAGTACTAACTGAATCCTCCCAGTCGTCCTCTGCCTGATCAAATCTAGTCCTAACCCCCAATCTTATCTACTCGTAGATGGTAGTCATCTCTGTCTCAACGACGTTCACTCTATTATTAGTGGCCCTCTAGTTATCCACTAAACTCATAAAAAACTTACTAGATATAGTAATCATACCTGATGTAGGAGCTAAAATGGATGGGCAAGTCGGCTTTAAAGATACACCCACCAGCTCTGAGGTCGAAGCCGGGGCTAAAGAAGTAGTAGCATATGTCCCCTTGCCCTGTGTATTCAAATTAGGAGCCTCTCTTTTCTTCCTTATCTCCATGTCAATACTAATAATCGCGTTATCTCAATGTGCCTCAGTAGGATCTGTTGAAATTATCAGGCCCTCAGACTAGGCAAGTGGTACTACTATCTGCTGTCTCGATCACCTAGAAGTTCCTAAAAAGGCTTGACCCATCATAGTCCTCGTATATGAAATCCCTGTAGTAGGAATCCTCTTGTCTACACCTGGTATCTCAGGCATACCATTCTAATTACACAACCTCTAAATCATGCAAGGGAAGGGCAGATTAGTCAACTTTCCGAATACTTTATCATACAACTCATGGCAAATAATAGCAGCCAAATTAACATCATAACTAGCCATCAGACAGGCAACTAGTTTTGATCCCTCTAATGTCAATGTATTATCTAAAGCGGTGGATATCTGTAATACCCCCAAAACTTTTCCTTAAGCTTAATTTTGTCACTAGAAGGCGAAGGAATGACTTCCTAAGTGTGTAACATTTAAACCATATAGAATTTCCTAAATTTTGACCTTTTATCATGTGGGAAATTTAATTATCTTTCCAAAGATATAAGAGTCGCCCAAATTCGATAATCAAGCAAGAAGTTATGGCAAATTTAAGTCCTAGCAGTAAAACAACATCATTTTAGTGCTTGGCACATCGCGGAGAGGGTCTATTTGACAATTGTCAATTTCTAGTGGAACTCCACAATAATGGAGCATCGCGCTGAAGTTCCAGGTCCCAACCAGTGGGACAACGAGATAGCACCACGTCGCGGTGATCCCCAGAATCTCGTTTGTCAAATTCCAGTGAGCCACTAGTGGTGCATCGCGGAGGCCCATAAAATCAGGTTTTCCAGCTGAATTTTTCAAGCTTCAAACATAAGTTAAAAAGGGCACTTTGTACTTTTTCCACGCCTCTTAAATCATTGAAACACCTGATCTAAGGTCATTACAAGCACCTTATACGACTTTTCTCAAGATTTCTCTCAACAAAAAACCTTAAGTACCCAAAACCTCTTTCAAGGATCTCAAAAATTCCCAAGTGCTGATCCACATATATGTTTGTGTGCTATATTGTCTCATAATGTAGTTTCAGGTACTCAGTCCTAGCAGCCTCAGTGATCCTGAGTACCTTTATCTACATCTCCACTATGGTGAGTTCTCATGGTTTGAGGACCTATCTCCAGACACTTTAGTATTTTTAGTAGTTATTCTGCTACTTTCAATTCAGTTTTAGTCAGTTGGGGATCTATCCTAATGGCTCTCTAGTTTGTTGAGTAGTGAGGCTTTGTCAGACTAGATGGTCAGTATGTTTAGATTTGCAGTATTTTATTACCTTTACAGTAATCATTCAAATTTTAGTTAGACATAATATGACATGACTCCTTATTTTGCTCTCATTATTTCTAAGTAAGCTTTATACTAAATAGCAGGCTCAGAGGGTTAGCTTGGGGCTACTTGTATCCTTAAGCACCATGTGACGCTCCATGACAGTATTTTGGGGCAACACAAACTTGGTATCAGAGCCTAAGATTTAAGGATTCCTAGGGAGTCTGACAAGCCGCATTAAGTAGAGTCTTGATCATCGGTGTGTAGCGCGCCACATCTATGAGCAAGAGGCTACAAAAAGTTTTAGGAAAAATTTGTTTCTTTTTTTCAGATTCTATCATCCCTATAGTTGTCTCTCCCATATATTGATTCATGCTTTTTTATTTCAGAAAATACCTCCCCAAAGAGCAAATGTCCGTAGAAATAATAACGAGCAACCCCAGCCTATTGATCCCTTGAATGAGACTGTGTCTCATGTTGAGTTTTGGGAGGCCTTTTAGGTATTAGCCCAAGGATTTACCATGAATGTTTAGGTCAATAACCAGGCCTCAGTTCCACCTCAACAAGGAGGTTATTTAGCCGCTGATAGGATTCGTGATTTCATGATGAAGAGCCCGCCAGAGTTCTATGGGTCGAAGGCAGGTGGGGAGCCACAGTTGTATCTTAAGGAGGTAAGAAAGATCACTCAAGTGATGCATATCTTAGAGGAAGAAAGTGTTGAGATGGCGTCTTACAGGTTGAAGTCCATTGCTAACGGTTGGGTTGTTGCATGGAAGAAGAATAGAGGGAAAGATGCAGCCACTACTACTTGGCAGGTGTTCCAAGATGCATTCTTGGACAAGTTCTTCCCACTTGAGATGAGGGAATCAAATTTAGAGGAATTCGTGAACCTGAGGCAAGGCTCCATGACTGTTAAGGAATATTGCCTTAAGTTCAACCAGTTAGCCAAATATGCTCCTGATTTGATTTCTAACACCCGAGCTAGTATGAGTAAGTTCATGACTGGAGTAACCGAACTGATGTTGAAAGAGTGTAGGACTGCTATGCTTAATAGGGACATAGATCTTGCTAGGCTGATGATTCATGCTTAGCAAATAAAAGTAGACAAGATAAGGGAAGGAGATAGAGTAAGGGGAAACAAGAAATCTAGATCTGAGCAGCATGAGTATGGTCAGACAAGGTCCCATGAAGGGTACCGTCCATGTTTTTAGAGTCGTTCATCTATGCAAGCACCTTCATCAGCTAGTGCTCCCACGCTTAGAAATAGGCTGGAGCAAGGGAACAGGCCTTCTATGTCCAAGTCCCAGAATAGTGTAACTTACAAACCTAATTATCCTCCCTGTGCTAAGTATGGTAAGACCCATCCCAGCGAGTGTTTGGACAAACAGAGGGGTTATTTTGTTTGTGGCAAGTTGGTCCACAAACTTAGAGAGTATTTGCATGCCAGGCAGGGGAACAGAGATGTGCGACCTCAGACTCTGGATAATAGTGCCCCATCTCTTTTAGCCTTTCCAGCTCCTCCTCAGGGTACTTTTTCCAGTACTGCTGGTGGTCAGTGCCATAACAGGTTTTATTCCTTATCATCCCATCAAGAGCAAGAGGATTCTCCCAACGTTGTTACTGGTATGCTCCGCGTCTTTTACTTTGATGTTTACGTGTTGTTGCACCCCGGGTCAAGTTTTTCTTAAGTGACCCCACTTGTAGCTGTGAGTTTTGAAATGAGTCCCGAAAAAATTCCTGAGCCTTTCCTAGTTTCTACTCTAGTAGGGGAGTCAATTATTGCTAAACAAGTGTATAAAAAGTGTCTTGTTACTATTCTTCATAGAGTCATACTTGCTGATTTGATAGAGTTGGACATGGTGGATTTTGACCTTATTCTGGGTATGGATTGGCTTCATTCCTGCTACGCATCTATAGAATGTCGTACCCGTGTAGTTAATTTTCAGTTTCCAAATGAGCCAGTCTTCGAGTGGTCCGGGAGTTCAGTATCTCCCAAGAGTCACTTTATATCCTATCTCAAAGCCAGAAAGCAAATATCCAAAGGCTGCATTTATCATCTTGTTTGAGTTAATGACACTAGGTTCGAGGCTCTAACCATTCAGTCAACCAACATTGTTAATGAGTTTCGTGATGTTTTTCTGAAAGATCTCCTAGGGGTACCTCCCGATAAAGAGATAGAATTTGGGATTGACCTTCTTCCTGACACTCAGTCTATTTTTATTCCTCCAAATCATATGAAACCTGCAGATCTTAAGGAGTTGAAAGAAAAACTCAAAGATCTTTTAGACAAGGGTTTTATAAGGCCCAATGTGTCACCTTGGGGCGTACCTATTCTACTCATGCAAAATAAAGATGGCTCTTTGCGTATGTGCATTGACTATCATCAGCTTAATAAGGTCACAGTCAAGAATAAGTATCCTCTTTCGAGAATTGATGTCCTGTTTGATCAGTTGCAAGGTGCAAATTATTTCTTGAAGATAGACCTTAGATCCGGCTATCATCAACTTAAAGTAAGGGAGTGTGATATCCCAAAGACAGTCTTCCAAACCCATAATGGTCACTTTGAGTTTCTAGTCATGTTTTTTGGGCTAACCAATGCTCCAACGACTTTCATGGACCTCATGAATCGAGTGTTCAAGCAGTATCTTGATATATTTTTCATAGTGTTCATAGATGATATCCTTGTTTACTCCCGTACTGAGAATGACCATGTGGATCATCTTAGGATTGTTTTACAAACTCTTAGAGATCATCAGTTATTTGCCAAATTCAGCAAGTGTGAATTTTGGCTAAGGTCAGTATCTTTTTTGGGTCATATTATTTCAGCCGAAGGCATTAGAGTTGATCCCCAAAAGACAAAAGCTTTAAGAAACTGACCCAGACACATCTCTCCGTCAGATATTAGGAGTTTCTTAGGTCTACCTGGCTACTACCATTTTTTTGTTGAAGGTTTCTCTTATATTGCATCCCCCATGACCTATTTGACCCAAAAGAAAGTTAAGTTCATTTGGTTAGATTCCTGTGAGAAGAGTTTTCAGGAGTTGAAGACTCGACTCACCGCAGCCCCTATGTTAACTTTGCCTGATGGTACGGATGGTTTTGTGGTGTATTATGATGCCTCTAGAGTTGGTTTGGGTTGTGTGTAAATGCAGAGAGATAAGATTATAGCCTATGCCTCTAGACAGTTACAGCCACATGAAAAAAACTACCCAACCCATGATCTTGAATTATCTGTTGTGGTTTTTTCTTTGAAAATCTGGAGGCACTATCTTTATGGTGTTTATGTTGTGTGTTTACTAATCACAAAAGCCTACAATATGTATTTTCTCAGAGGGAGTTAAACCTTAGACAGGAGAGGTGGTTAGAATTGCTAAAGGATTATGATATGAGTGTATTGTATCACCCGGGCAAGGCCAATGTAGTGGCGGATACCCTTAGTAGGTTGTCTATGGGTAGTGTTGCTCGTATAGAGAAGGGTAATAAAGAGTTAGCTCGTGATGTACTTTTTCTGGCTAGATTGGGTGTTAGGTTTCTTGATTCTGCTGAGGGAAGTATTTTGGAGCAGAGTAGTTTCGAATCCTCTTTAGTTTTGGAAGTGAAGAAGAAGCAAGACTCAGATGCTAGTTTGGTTAGACTGAAAGAGTCAGTTAAGGACCAAAAGGTAGAGGTTTTCTCCTAGGAGGGATGGGGTGTTGAGATTGCAAGGTAGATTGTATGTTTATTTGGTTGATGATCTGAGGTAGAGAATTATGATTGAAGCGCATGGCGCGCAATATTCTATTCATCCGGTGCTACCAAGATGTACCGCAATTTATAGGAAATCTATTAGTGGAGTGGCATGAAGAAGGATATAGCAGAGTTTGTGGTGAAGTGTACGACATGCTAACAAGTTAAGGTAGAGCACTAGAGACCTATTGGTGTAATACAAGAATTTGGTATACCTACTTAGAAGTGGGAAAAGGTGAATATAGATTTCATGATTGGTTTACCTCTTTTGCATCATCACCATGATTTTATTTGGGTTATTATAGACAGGCTAACTAAGTCAGCGCATTTTTTGCCCGTGCATACATCCTATACAGCTGAGGATTATGCTAGATTGTATATTCGGGAGTTGGTTAGGTTGCATGGAGTTTCTTTGTCTATCATCTCAAATAGGGGTACTCAATTTACTTCTCAGTTTTGGAGGGATTTCCAGAAGGTTCTTGGTACCCAAGTTCATTTAAGTTCCTCTTTTCATCCGCAGACAGATAGTCAGGCTAAGAGGACCATTCAAACTTTGAAGGATATGTTGAGAGCATGTGCTCTTGACTTCAAAGGTAGTTGGGATGAGCATTTACCATTGGTTGAGTTTGCATATAACAATAGTTACCATGCTAGCATCCAGATGGCACTATTTGAGGGTTTGTATGGTAGAAGATGTAGATCACTCATAGGTTGGTTTGAAGTAGGTGAGGCTACTTTGATTGGACCTGATGCAGTGTTTAAGGCTATGGAGAAGGTGAAGTTGATTGGAGAAAGGTTGAAGATAGCCCAGAGTCATCAGAAGTCATATGCAGATTTAAGAAGAAGAGACCTTGAGTTTGAAGTTAATGACTTAGTGTATCTGAAATCTCGCCCATGAAAAGGGTGAAAAGGTTTGGCAAGAAAGGAAAGCTTAGTCCCCAGTATGTTGGCCCCTATAAAATCCTAAGTCATATGGGGAGAGTAGCCTATGAGCTTGAGTTTCCCGTAGAGTTGTTAGGTGTGCATCCTATCCTTCATGTCTCCATACTTAAGAAGCACATTGGTGATTCCGTTATTGTAGTTCCTTTAGAGAGCCCAGATATCCCAACTAGCCTTTCATTTGAAGAAATTCCAGTTAAGATTCTAGACCACCAGATTCGTAGTTTGAGGAACAAAGAGGATCCCTTGGTCAAAGTATTATGGCGAAACCAATCAGTTGAGGGCGCTACTTGGGATGTCGAGTCAGATATGAGATCCAAGTACCCGCACCTATTCTCCACAAGTTCAGGTCAAGCTGAAGGTATCATTCTTCCTTAATTCATCCCCTTTCTAATCAAAGATGCAGTTATATAGCTATTCTTAATACAAGTTCATGCATTCTCCGATGTATTCAAGAGTTTAGAATGATAGAGAGTCCATTTAGCAAGTTGCTTCAGCTATGCATACTCAGTTTCCTCTGTACTCTTAGCTTGATGAGCGTCATTCGAGGACGAATGTTTCCAAGGGGGATATATCATAATACCCCCAAACTTTTCCTTAATCTTAATTTCGTCTCTAGAAGTCTAAGGAATGACTTCCTAAGTGTGTAATATTTAAACCATATAGAATTTCCCAAATTTCAAATTTTTATCATGTGGAAAATTTAATTAGCTTTCCAACGATATAAGATCTGCCCAAATCCGATAATCGGGCAAGAAGTTATGGCAAATTTAAGTCCTAGTAGTAAAACAGCATCATTTTAGTGCTTGGCGCATCGCGGAGAGGGTCTATTTGTCAATTGTCAATTTCTAGTGGAACTCCGCAATAGCAACACATCGCGCTGACGTTTCAGGTCCCAACCAGTGGGACAACGCGATAGCACCGCATCTCGGTGACCCCCAGAATCCCATTTGTCAAATTCCAATGAGCCACCACGATAGTGGCGGGTCGCGGTGGCCCATAAAATTGGGTTTTCCAGTTTAATTTTTCCAGGTTCTTACAGAAGTTAAAAAGGGCACTTTGGAATTTTTCCACGCCTTTTAAATCGTCCAAACACCTGATCTAAGGTAATTATAAGCACCTTATACGACTTTTCTCAAGATTTCTCTCAACAAAAAACCCTAAGTACCTAAAACCTCTTCCAAGGATCTCAAGAATTCACCATAGTTTTTCCAAATTGAGTCAAGATTCAAGGTTCCCAAGTTAAGGGCTTCAAGAACCCTCATCCAAAAGTACAATAAAGAGTCTCAAGCAAGTTTATCCACCCAAGTTCATAACCTGAGGTATGTGGGGTTTGAACAAGAACACTTCTTTCAATCTTGTGCCCAAAGATTTGATTTTTATAAATAAATTTCATGTTTTTACAAGTGGGCCTATACCCAAATTATATTATCTTGAGAATATAAATTGATAAGTTGTTTAAGTTTTGAATTGCATGATTATTTTGCTTATTTATGATTTGAATTGATAATTCATGCTATAAATTGGACATTCCTATATTGATGTGATATCTTCAAGTGTTTTCGAGATTGGTGTCATGAATTAAGCTTTACTGTGAAATTGTGATCCTTTAAGAATATACATGCCTTAAGTCCAAGGATGAATTGTTGATACTTTCTAAAGTGTTTCAAAAAGTGTATTGATATTTCCATGCTATTAAAGTTTTAAAGCTTATTGGTGATAGTCTATCAAAGTTTCAAGAAAAGAGTAGATTTTAATCCTAAGCTAAGAAAGAAAATCCACACCATTTGATTTAAGCTAAAGGGAAGCATAGTTGGCTTCCATTGCATATTTCTGAGTTGTTTAAGATGGATTTTTCTTAAAAGATCTGATCTTAAGTAAGGGAGTAGTATTTAGCACCGAGTTGGGCTTTATTCCAAGGTGTCATGCCCTAGAACTACGAGCCACTATAGGATTTGATTTACCCCAAGTGGGTTAAGCTAGTGATCACTAAAAAGTAAAAGGTTCTGCTTTGATGGAAAGGATAGAACAGCTCTCCCCAACGTGGGCAAGACGTTGGACTCTATGTAGCTCACATGGTTTATGTCGGTTAGAAGAAACTCCCAAGTTTCCTAGAGTCTCAAGTCTTAAAGTTCTTAAGGTTTTAAGTCCTTGAGTTTCATAAAAGTTCCTTGTTTTCAAAAGACTAAAGTGTATGTTCTAAAAATTGTTGTTTTAAGAGTTCAACTAGTTTACAAGATTAAGATCAAATAAAGAATACAGATTTAGAACAAAGTGTAATGGCTCACGTGATTTATACTACATGTTTCATTATTCGTGATTTATGAGAGTTTTATTCAAGCTATGTGAGTCATCTACAATACCATGTATATTTTCTATAAAGATTTATTGTATTGATATTTAGCTGCATACACCCCCATATGCTCAGTACATTCCCAAGTGCTGATCCACATATACATCTGTGTGCTACATTGTCTCATAATGTAGGTTCAGGTGCTCAGTCCCAGCAGCGTCAGTGATCCCGACTACCTTTATCTACATCTCCACTGTGGTGAGTCCTCATGGTTCAAGGACCTATCCCCAGACACTTCAGTGTTTTTAGTAGTTGTTCTGCTGCTTTCAATTCAGTTCGAGTCAGTTGGGGATCTATCCCAATGGCTCTCTAGTTTGTTGAGTAGTAGAGGCTTTGTCAGACTACATGGTCAGTATGTTTAGATTTGCAGTATTTTGTTACCTTTACAGTTCTTATTCGGATGTCAGTTAGACATGATATGACATGACTCCTTATTTCACTAGAACATTTTTGGCCTAAGGCCACACTAAACCTGAGCCACACTTTACAAGTGTGGCCTATACCATTAAAGATCACGCTTTTAAAGCGTAACCTTAGTTTTTAACCTCTGGCCATATTACTTTTGGCAATGCTTTGAAAGCGTGGCCTTTAATGGTGTAGACCACACTTTACAAAATGTTGCCAAATCATGATATAATTTACAATGCTTATTCACATATATGGCTACATTTTTAAGTGTAATATTATTATAATTTAAAAGACAACATTTTAAAAATGTGGCCTAAAATTTTCATTAAAATTCTCTCTCCCTCCCAAATATTTCAATTTCCCTCCAACTTATAAATAACCAAAAAAAAAAAATTGAGTGTTAAAATCTAAAACCCTACACTATCATTTCACACATAGTCGATCGGGAACCAAATGCTCTCCACCGTCGAATAGCACTGACACACCATCGAAGCAGACAAAGACGTCGTCGGCTTGAAAGGGCAACCACCGGCAAGGGGCGAGGAAGGGCAACCACCGGCGACGTATTGTCAACCTAAAGGTGATATTCAATATCTCTTTTTGATCTTTTTCCCTCAATATGTAAATTTGAACACCCTTTTCGTTGTTTTATCAATTTTTGAGCTTGGTTTTGCGAATTTGTTGGTTCTTTTGAGTTTCTTGGATTTTGGAAATGCCAATTTTGGGGTGTGTTGTGATTCCACTTTATACGATTGAAGAGAATGTGAGGAGTAGGTGTGGCAATTTCAGCCCATATTTGTAAAAAGAGTCCATTTAACCCATATTTAATGAATTGGATCACTCATATTTCAAATGGGTAAATATGAACTTCAACTCATTTTAAAAGCTCATACAAATATGGACAAAATGGGTAAAATATGGGTACCCATTTAAACACAGAGGTCACCCACCTATGCTAAAAGTTTCAGTTTTTTTTTCTTTCCGAGTTTCTTTTCTTCTCCTTTTCTTTCTTTCTTTTTTCCTTTAATTTATTTTGTTTTCTTTTTTATTTTTTTTAAAATTTTTTTACTCGTTCCTTATAATTTCTTTTTTTCTTTCTCATTTTTTCATCTATTTTTTTATTTTTATTTCTTTTTTCTTTGTATTCTTTTTTTTTTTTTGCTTTCCCCTTTCTCATTCTTATTTCATCATTCGTATTCGCTTGAGACCTACATGGGTTAATAAATATAAGCTTCTAATTATCCCATTTAGCCTATATAATTCATAACATCTTTTATCAATTAAATATAATCCGTAGTCTCACTCCTTTATTATTATTTTTTCTATCTTTTTTTTCTTTTATTTTTCTCTCTTTTTTCCTTTAATTTACTATTTTTTTCTTTCTTTTTTCCTTTAATTTACTTATTTTTATTTTTCATTTTTTCCACTTATTTTTTACTCGTTTCTTACACTTTTTTTTCTTTCTTCTTCTTTTTCATCATTTTTTTATTTTTCAATTTTATTTATTTGCATCCTTTTTTTTAATTTCCGTTTCGCCCTTTTTCATTCTTGGTTCGTCATTTTTGTCATTTTTCTTATTTTTTTATATTCTTTTCCTCATTTTTTTTGTCATTGCATTTTATATTTTTTTACTTTAAATTTATTTGTATCATACGATATATTTCAAATTAATTTATTAGTTGTATTTGAATAGTTTAGTTGTCAATATGTGTAATTTATCATTTGTATTTATATACAAATAAGTATATGAATTAAAATCAACATGGGTTGTGGTAAAGTGGATGGGGCTGCTCCACCCTTAATCAGATGTCGAGGGTACGACCCTAGTTATGGAGAAAACTCTGTTAGGAGCGCTGCCACCTTAATGGGCGCTATAATGCCCGATCGAATTAGTCGGGGCTCCAATGCAGGCACTGGACACCAGATGAGAAACCAAAAAAAAATCTATGAATTAATTGTATTTTCTTGAGACTAAATATATATGGCTGAGGATCCACATAGTCCTCGAATTATAAATGTTGGGAGAATATATATCAATATGCGCTTATGGTATTTTCGTTATCATAAAAAAGAAGGAAACAAAAAAT